>NC_140467.1:29115115-29507615 GCF_051167445.1 Perissodus microlepis | reverse complement strand
CATGGGGTTGATAACTTGTTCCTATACATTTTTTCTATGCTTGTTATTATTCTTTGTCAAATACCATACAGACTGCTGCGGTACTTTATGTTGTTCTTGACCCCTACGAAAAATCTCACAAAGACATCTTGTTTGTGTAGATTGATGTATGTCAGATTTATGTAATATTGGTAGTACCTTAATTTCAAAATGAGCTATTAGTCCACTTGATGCACATCTTTATCAGCACACTTTGCTATATGAAATCTAAAAGCTCACTGTCTAATGCTGTTTGCCTTATGGCCCTGGAGTGAAGGCAGATGGTCCTTTCCTTTTACATTGTAGATACATTTTTAAACAGTCTTCTCACTGTCATACAATAACCAATGGTTTCAAGGTTTTCAGATTGTTTTATTGTTGCTCTCCACATTGAATATTTACCTGCGTGCAGCCAAAGTCTGCTCAAACTCAGACTACAGGTGGAGAAAGATAGCTTCGGGTACTAAAACTATGAATATTTATGCAGATATGTGTTTAGCGTCCATATCTGCCTGTTCAGTAAAGGTGTATATGATGACTGTGTTTCCTCTGCAAGTGGGAAGATCTTGTTTTCTAAAATGTAGTCACCCAGAACTGTTCAGTCATCTTTCTCGCTTTCTCTGGCCTTTTTATTACCACTATTCATGTGCAGCACATCATTAAGATCAATTTTTGAAACCCAATAATGTCCAATAACGTCTTGATGCATGCTCAATCATCCAGGTAAGTAAATCTCCAAAAGTTGATTCTGTTCATCTGGACGTAGCGTTTTCAGTGGGAGAAACATTTCGTCACTCATCCAAGTGACTTCTTTAGTCTCAGCTGACTGCAGGTTTCCCCAATCTTATAAACAGGACATTGCACAGTGACTGAAACTAGCACCACTGAAGGAACAATGGGCTGGGAGGTCATTTCCTTCATTATAATTATGCAAATTCTCATGACCATTGATCAAAGCCCACTGATCAATGGCCATGAGTATCATTCACAGAGAGTTGGGGAATGGCTGCAATCACAGCATTGTAAGATGGTGAAAGATGTACCCTCAGTTCCCCTCCTCGATTCAGAGATGGTCTTTCCCTTTTCATGTAAATGGCCTCCTTGACTCTGCGCTCAAACCAGCGTTCCTCCCTGTCCAGGATGTGTACATCCTCATCCTTGAAAGAGTGTCCACTGGCCTGTAGGTGTGAATAGACTGCAGAGTCCTGGCCTGACGAGGTGGCTCTTCTGTGTTGTGCCATCCGCTTCGCCAGAGGTTGTTTGGTTTCCTTGATATATAAATCCTGGCAATCCTCCTGGGACTTAACAGCGTACACTCTGTTACTCTGTTTGTGTCGGGCGACCTGATCCTTGGGGTGGACCAGTTTTTGGCGTGTTTTGGGGTTTGAAAATCACAGAGACACATGTTTAGAAAAAATGCGTCTCAACTGTTCTGATACTCCTGACACATACGGGATCACTACGGGTTTTCGCTTAGGCAGCGGTTGTCCTTCTCTCCTGGATCGGCTGGAGCTTTCTTTAGGCGCCTTCCCAGCTTTGACATTGACCAGCTTTGGATCTCATCTTTAACTTACAGAAGAACTTATAGCCTTCCAAAACACTAAGTAGTGGTTTTAATAGTGCTGTGTTGATACTATATCTTTAAATAAACGTATATTGTGATTATGGCTGTTGGCCTTTGGGGTGTTTTTTTCTGCCGATCATTATGTAATTAGATCTCTGCTTTTTGATTGGTACTGGAATCTAACCTGGCTTTCTATATTGTAATTGTTGCTTGTCTTAAACTACACTGATGATGGCTTCATTGTTGTCTTTTTGCACTTTAATAAATGCAGTGAAGTATTTTTTTTTTCTCAGACTGGGAGCGTTCTCTTTCTTTTCTTGGTTCTCATGTTTAAAGAAAGGCGGCGTGAAGCAGCAGAGAGCGCTGGGCCGAGGGCTTGTGAGGCAGAAAACATGTAAAACTACAATAATAGGCGCTGACGTTCACTGTCAACACTCGTTTAATCACAAACGTCTTTATTTTTAACAAACAACCATCAGAGAGCAGAAATACAGAGAAACAACATGACTGCGAACACACCGATACAGCTCGCTCTGTGTGTGCGTGTGTGTGTGTGTGTGTGTGTGTCGAGGTGTGGGTGGAGGGGGTATTAGTCACCAGAAATGGCACAGAGCCGCTCTCTCTCTCCCCCTCTCTCCCAGTAAGTGGGTCACTCCATCTGGAGCAGAATATGGAAAAACAGCAACACAACATTTTCTACCAAACAGCTTAACACACACACACACACACACATACACACACGTAGAAGAAAAAACACTTGTTTCAGTCTGTCTGAAGTCAAAGTACCAACACTGAAGCGTTAGCCAGTCGGCTGTTTAGGTCAGATATCACTCATTTAGATACTGGATTAGATCTAAAGGGGTTCAAGAGTTTATTCTTTAGAGCTCTAAAATTCAAACTAACTATGTGTTAGTTACCTTTTTCATGTATTACATGGATTTTTTTAATCAGTACCTGAACCTAGTTAAAAGCGCACCTTCTGACGGACTGTGGACTAACTTTTACAGTGCTGTGGAAAAGTATTTGCCTCTCTCTAGATTTCATATTTGTGTCACTTAAATGCTTCAGATCATCAAACAAATGTTAATATTAGACAAATATAACCTGAGTAAATGCATAATGCAGTTTTTAAATTTATTAAGAGAAAAAAAGTTATCCAGACCTACCTGGCCCTGTGTGAAAGAGTAGTTGCCCGCAAAACATAATACCTGGTTGTGCCATCCTCGGCTGCATGAACTGCAATCAGGCATTTGTGATAACTGGCAATGAGTTTTTCTCACCGCTGTGGAAGAATTTTGGCACGCTGTTCTTTGCAGAATTGTTTTAATTCAGCTACACCGAGGGGTTTCAAGCATGAACGGCCTGTTTCAGATCATGCCAAAGCATCTCAATCGGATTTAAGTCTGGACTTTGATGCTGACCTTAACTGAGGAAAATAGGCCTGCAGTTCTTTAGATGGTGTTGTGGGTTCTTTTGTGATCTCCTGGATGAGTCATCAATGCACTGTTGAAGTAATTTTGGTATTCCCACCACTCCTGGGAAGGTTCATCACTGTTCCAGTTTTTCTCCATTTGTGGATAATGGCTTTCGCTGTGATTCTCTAGAGTCCCAAAGCTTTAGAAATGACTTAAATTTTTTTAATTACGTTGAAATTTCTAAAACAAATGAGGACATCCTGTAGTACTTTAGAAAAGCTGTTGTACCTCTAAATTTCCAATAAGGTGTTTTACTTTCTGAGGGCATTGCCACCAGGTGGTTATCTGTAGAGGATTTATTTTCTCATATATTGAGGTTTCTCACGTGACGTCATCTGTACATATAGAACGAGACACAACCATCAGTTTGGTGAGTGGCTCCTGTAGGTTGCTGGCTGTTGCTGGGTGAAATTGGCTGCAAAGAGCGTGTTTCACCAAAAAACTCATTATGGTCGCTGTGGTTGCCTGTAGTTTGCGTAGAAGATACCAGCGTGTCCACAAACACAGGCCAGCCACCACCGGGCAGCAGTACTGTAATGCACTTCAAAGCACTTTAACGGTTTTACTGCCACTTTGAGAGTTGCTGGCAAGTTAGTAGACAAATCAACCAAAGCAATCACAAGGAGGTTTTTCTTCCAACTGATCAAAGAGTGTTTTTACCTAGCGACCAGATTGTTGTAGACAGGTGTTTAGTCCTGAGTGACTGGGGCCTTTTTTATTCATCGTATTTTGTCACCAAGATTGTGACACGTCCACAATAATATGAACTTGTCCACCACTAGGGGGTCACATGTCTACAAAACCTAAGCCACATCACCCACTGGTTTGTGAAGTCCTGTTGTGAAGACTTTTTAAAATCACATGTGGCAAGCCAGCAAAGGATCAAGTATGACAGCTACACCACGTGAGAAACTGGGACTGTTGTAGAGGGCCGTTCAGTTCTAATCAATAATAATTTTCTCGCTTTATGAGCTTTTCACTCCACAACAGTGCCAGTGCGCTGTATTGTCTGCTTTGCTCTAGATGGGAGCATAATTTATGAAATTAACATACTATGAACTTGAAACTACTCATTGAGACCATGACCCCATCAGGAAAATGTTTACTAAGATCATAAATCAAGCGGGATATTTGCAATTTTTAACCAAATTACTTCTTTTTACACCAGAGGAGTTATCCCACACTGGGCATTAAAAAATAATGCAGGGTTAACGCTGTAAGGGCGTCTGTTACATCATTTTTTTAGTCTTTATACCAAAATTGGTGACAACCTTTGATTAGCAGCTGTGTGAATAACTGGTAGAGAAAAACACTCAGCTGTGCAGCCTCTGTGGAGCTCTGTGTGTTCTTATTGAAGGTGTTATTGTTGGGATTTGAGGCTCCATTTGAGAGTCGACTGAAAGCAGCCAGTTTTTCTGACCGGCCTGTGTGTTTTACTAATAACAGTGTGACTGTATTATTTAAGGATTTCCATAAACACTGTCATTAACACGACTGACTCAGTTTGGCTCTGTCAAAAAACGGACTCCAGCCTTTCTTTCACCTGTTTGGTCAAACTGTAAATGCTACCTTTATTCCTAAGGAGTGCCATCTTTGTTCACTAATACGTTATCTGAATAATTTATTATGAAAACTGCATTTATGAATCAACATTTGTATAAAGATGAGTGTCAGTTCATTCTCGACTAAAACTGACACACAAGAGCATCAAGAGTGTGTCAGTGTCTGACCGAGCTGTTTCACCCCCACGGTTACAGCTCATAGCTAATCATCCTGTTTAGAGGAGCATGCTGACTCCAGATAACATTTGAAGCATTATAAGGAAAAAGTCGAGATATAAATCTTAAGTGCTGTTATTGGTTGCAAGACGAGAAGAAAATGATGATGGTGATGATGGGGATGAACAAACGGTCTAAACAAGCCGCTTCAGTCCTGCTGCTCTGATTCACGGGGAGAGAAATCACTTCATCCTGATGACTCACTGATGAGTTCAACAGGCAAAAAACCCTCCGAAGATAAATAGATGGATACACTGTATGCTCAAAAACTGCCCTCCAAGGTGCTCAGGAACTTTTACTCGTGCACCATAGAGAGCATCCTGACAGGAAACATCTTAACCTGGTTCGGGAACAGCACCATGCAGGACAGACGAGCTCTACAGAGGGTTGTGCCGTCAGCTGAGCGCACCATCCGCTCCGAGCTCCCTGACCTGCACTCAATCTACAGCAGGCGGTGCTGGACCAAGGCCAGGAAGATCGTGAAGGACCTCAGCCATCCCAACAACAGACTGTTCTCTCTGTTGAGGTCAGAAAAGCGATTCTGCTCCCTGAAGACCAAAACAGAGAGACTGAGGAGGAGCTTCTTCCCGCAGGCGATACGGTCTCTCAATCACACCACCACACAGTACTGACCCACACATATAGTTCTTACACACACACTGGACATTCTGGACATTGTTTTTCACTTCATCATTTAATCACTTTAAGCATATTTGCTTAAAGTGCGACCGTGGCTCAGGGGGTTGGGAAGCGTATCTGTAACCGGAAGGTCGCCGGTTCGATCCCTGGGCTTTCTGTCCTGGTCGTTCTGTCCTTGGGCAAGACACTTTACCCTACCGCCTACTGGTGTTGGCCAGAGGGGCCGATGGCGCGATATGGCAGCCTCGCTTCTGTCAGTCTGCCCCAGGGCAGCTGTGGCTACAACCGTAGCTTGCCTCCACCAGTGTGTGAATGCGAGAGTGAATGAATAGTGGCATTGTAAAGCGCTTTGGGTGCCTTGAAAAGCGCTATATAAATCCAATCCATTATTATTTGCACTGCACAAGACACTAAATAATGTGGATTGCACAACACTGGTCATTATATTCTTCATTTCCAGTTAATACTTGTACAGCTGCTGTTATTGTATATATATATATATATATTTATATTTCTTCATACATTCTTATATAGTTCTATACTGTGTATTGTGTATTTGTTGTACAGTTATTTTATTTTTCAACTTTAATTTATATATTTTATCTTATTCTTTCCCAGTTAAATTTACCCTTCATTCTAATTTGTGTTGTACAGTTATTTCATTTTTAACTTTAATTTTTATATTTTATTTTATTCCTTCCTAGTTAAATTTACCCTTTTTAATTTTCATATTTATTTCCTATCTTATTCATAGCCTTCTCTTTTTTTCTTTAGGTCACGAGCAGTTGTCTAAGCATTTCACTGCATATCGTACTGTGTATGACTGTGTACGTGACAAATAAAATTTGAATTTGATTTGGACATCCTTGTTCACAACCTCTAACGGATTGGCTGCTCTTTGACAAGGATCTTTTCTTAGATCCTTAACAGTGCTGTAGGTGTCCTAAGGGTGGATTTTGGTGACTGTGGACTTTTCCTGTTTGCTGAGACCACAAAACATTTTTTCTAAACTTTGACTGAGTCCTGTGTTTCCTAAAAGCAACCATAGATTATATGAGTTATGATGGAGCCACTAGTAGTAGATAGATTTTGGACTGCAAAAATGTTTATGAAAGATTCACAGATGTTGGTCAACTCAACACATTTACCTCACTGTATTTATATAAAATTGAATCTTGTTACATTTTCTTTTATAACATTTTTCCTTGTTACGAAGGAGTTCTGCAGGTTTGAGGATTTCAGCATGTCTCAGTCTTCTGCTTCTCTTGAATATCTCAATATACAGTAAATCAAAACTGGGAAACGTAATAGGGAACCATCTGATGTGCAAATTTCCCCAAATTTCTCAACATGAAACTGAAAAAATGTCCCTAAAGTCCACAACAGAGACAACACTCCCTTTACATTTCGATGGATTTGGTACTTTCATTATGTGAACAGAACACCCAAGGACACTATTGCAAAATGAGTGTGATGTGCTTTATCACTGTCATAAGGCAATCTCCAAAATCCCAGCTGCAAGTGTCTACAAAAAAAAAAGAGAGAGAGAGAGAGAAGCAGCAGCGGTTGAATGTTTCATCACTGGTATATTGACACAAACATCTGAACACAGCAGAACAAAGTGAAGCGTAATTAACACAAACCAATTTATAATAAATAGACACGAAGAGGTTGAACAAATCAGATTGTACATACACACATTTCAGTATATTAATAACAACAACTTTTATACATTTGTACAAAAATAGAATCATTAGAGACATCAAAAGCCTCTCTCAAGTTCAAAAAAATAAATATCTGCTTGACACTCGCCAACAGTATATTTGAGAGTCTCTGATTTGCCAAACACAAAACACGAACTCTAAAAGAAACATCTGTGAGCAGTAAATATTTCTGTCTGTCTTTGCAGTTACAGATACTAACCCCATGTTTGCCTACTGGTGGTGGCCAGAGGGCCCGGTGGCGCCTGTGTCCGGCAGCCTCGCCTCTGTCAGTGCGCCCCAGGGCAGCTGTGGCTACAATGTAGCTTGCTATCGCCAGTGTGTGAATGTGTGTGTGAATGGGTGAATGACTGAATGTAGTGTAAAGCGCTTTGGGGTCCTTAAGGACTAGAAAAGCGCTATACAAATGCAGGCCATTTACCATTTACCATTTACATGTTTTTCTGTCTGACAGCTGCAATCCGCAAACGTGATACAGATGCTGATTGGACAGTAAAGCCAGTGCAAAACAGAGTCTGAAATAGAAAGGGTTAATTAGCCTCATGGCTGCAAATGTGATAAAATATCAACCAGCACACTGCATAAACAACAATAGGATTGTTAGGTGAGTAAACAACTGTACGACTAGATTAAAAGCCCAGTCTGTTAACTTTTCACAATATAAATCTGAGGTGCACCCACACCCAAAACTTAGAAAATCCACAACAACGTGTACAGTTATCAATCAACAAGGTACCCTCACAGGTAACACAAACTGTGGGCTGTATTCTTTGTATCTTGGAACCAGTTGTGATCTTTTAAATGTCTGTCATAAATCAGCTTTTAAAATCATACAAATTCAGTCAGGCAAAGTTTGGACTTTGGGCCCACTAATGCCCACTAATCATCCTCAAGACCCCTCCAAACCCCCTAGGGTCCTCTGGAAAGCTATTAAAGACCTCGGGAAGTTTCACAAGGACTGAATTAACCTCTTTATGGACCTCACGGACCCCATCAGAGACCAGAATTTGAATATATGCTCAGGGGAACTTGGCAAAATCATCAGTGATTATCACGTACCTGTGCAATATTCTCGAGAATATTTATACAATTTTAAGGAAATCTGCCTGTCATTAAGACCCTTCCCTCAAAGTCTACAGTCTAGTACCTTGCAAAATCCCATTAGGGCTCTCAGGATACCTGTTCTAGGAACTTATGAAGGCCCTGGTAGAGGCAAATACCTTGGGGAACTACAACCTATATCTAAGTCCACCAGAATTCATTCTAGTACCTGTACAACCCTTTTAATGATCTCACCCCTCCAGCACCTCAGAGTTCTCCCAAAGGCATTATCAGTTTTGTCAAGGCCCTCAGAAATCCCATCAATGACATTGACTTCAGGACCTCGGAGCTGTCTGACCAAGGACAATTATTATCCTCAGACTTCTACCACTACAGACTTTTACAGTGTACTTAAGAAACCTACAAGGTCATTTAGGACATCTCAAAACTTTTCAAGTTCCAGTGTTTGTAGGATTTCTAGGTAAAGCTAAGCTCACCCAAGTATCTCTGGAAGCCCAAAAGGGAGACCAATACAGACCTCGGGATCTGCACCATCTGCAGAGGTTTTCCTATCCCTCCTTAAGGACCTCATTTCTGCAGAAACCTTAATCTTTAGATAAATATACATATGAAGAGCATTATTTTTCATACCCGAATATATCTGAGTGAATTTTCCTCCCTGTATGTTTTAATTACATTTAGAAATGTCCGTTTGACCTTGAATTGAATCTGAAATGTATTCACGAATGCTTTATTCCAGCATCCTCAGATGTATCGTTCTCTTTGTCAAAAAACCTTGGAGGCCCATTACAGCCAGGTGATAAAAGAGATTAAATTCTTTCTATGACAAAAATTTAAGAGTCAACAGAACATGTTTTCAGTCTAATTTTGTGGCACGAATCTATGAATATTTTTTATTTCCATCTATTTTTCCAGCATCAGTGGGCTTCTATATAACCTGCTAACAAATGCACCAAATAAACTCACTTACATGAACCATTATTTTTTTTTATAAGATAAAAAGTAAATCAGTAACAACATCAGAATAATGAATATTAGTCAACACTAATTTTCTTGTTTCACAATAGTATGAATATAAAACAGATATGAAACAATTCCTTTTCCATAATAACAGTTCATCATCTGCAGAAAAGTAAACAATGAGTCAAATACCTTAACTTTTAAAAAAAATAATTAAATTCTTCCAACACGGGATTGTTTTGCACGCGGTCACACAAAGTTAAATGTGAAAACAAAAAGATTTAAATGATTTGGATTCCCTTTGCAAAGTTATACACATTTAAACTTAAAACAAATGCAGATCTTACCGTGCACTTCCTTTGTTTGTAACTCAAGAAAAATCCCAGCAGATTACTGTGACAATCTTTCAAAAGTATTCATGAACACCAAAACTTGCATGTTTATGTTTGTTCCTCTGGAGCCATTCATTTGCCTCTCGAGCCATTAGCCTCTTGAATTTTCAAAACTGCCACCATTTTCCAAAATTGCTATTAATTCCAGCGTAGAAAAAAGCAATCTTTATTTGTCGAGAGTATAAAAGGTGGACATAGCGTTCAGGTCTGAAGAATGAATCCAATGTGGAAGGACATTGGAAATTCATCCTTTTTGACATCTACCAGGAAGCATCTGCTCTGGATGCAAAAACATATCCAGTCTGGCAGAAGTCTGAGGAAAAATGATGTTTGAACTTGACCTCTCTAGACACTTTGCTGAATATATGAGCTCAGTCGCTGGTTTATCGTCACTTTGAATAAATCCAAACATGGTCTGGTCTTAAAGGAGGATTATTGACTAACAATCTGTAAGTCTTTAGCCAGGGTGTGCATGTGCACATACCGGTTTATGTGTGGTTTCATAGTCAGACCCACCCCATCGTTTGTCACATCCAGTTTCAAAAACATTGAAGGCGGCAGTGAAATCTAGATGTGAAATCTTCCTCTAGAGGACTGAAAACAGGACTTCACAAACCAGTAGATGGTAAAAGATGAATACATACACCTTTTATCTTTTGAATTCCACATACTTGCCTTTGGGGAAGTCAAATTTACGGCTTTAAAGCTTCTTAAGAGCTACTTTGTTTCACATTTACAAAGATTTTTACAGTTTCAAACATAAAACACAGGTTAAACTGCAATTGAACTTTCATTAGGACAATGTAGCTAACACTGAAGAGACTGCTGAATATGATCCAAAGAAAGAGAGAGTTATATGTGTCAGACCTACAGGCGTCACATAAGCTGCACGTGCTGTGCAGGTTGAGAGATTATCCTTCTATAACCTTGATATGCATACTGCAAATGGTAGGCAGGTAGGGGTCAATCCAAGAAATCTAGTTGAAACAAAAGTACCTCAACGATTTATCCCCTGTTCACAAAAAATTTTGGAAAACAAAGTTGAGCTATGATGCAAACAAAACTGAGGTGTAATTTAAGAGTGTAATTTTAAAGTGGACTTATATTTGGTCAAATGTGTATCTTTTTTTTTTTTTTTTTGCCACATTTGGTGGCCATCACGAATTTTCAAAAGGCTAATGATTACCTGTGAACATTTTGGTACTGATGAAATACTTCTCTGGGAAAAACATAACTTTAATGTAATTTCTTTCTCAAAACACTTTGAAAAACCTCCATCAACAAATGTGACTTTGTAGGCCAGACTGGAGCTTAAAGAGTGATTAACATAATCAGACTACATACCTTCACTTTAAAAACAGAGCTGTTGAAGTTGAAAGATATTGTTTGTAAAGAAGCCAGTCTTTAGTTGCATTAACACACTGTCATGAAATTAAAGAGATTAAACTGATAATCAGATTACAAAGCAAAAAAAAACTAAATAATGCAGCACAGATCATGTTAAATGAAAATGATTAAAGAAAGTTTCTTCTGACCTTGAAAACAGATGTTTGTAAATTATGACAAGAAACCACAGTTACATTTCCTACTGTGTAAATAAAAGTAATCTGATTACATGAAAGAGTTTTTAATTTCATTTCAGTATTTTGATGCTATGATAAATCTTCTCAGCTCGCACTGTAAAAACAATATTTTTTAGATAATTTACTTCATCTGTAACATCTTAAATATGTTTTTAGTGTGAATAAAAAAAACAAAAAATAGAGGTGGAAGGTGTGATGTGTGAAAAATGTTGTGAGAGGTTCATAATAAATGTGGAAATCTGACAGTTTGTTCCACTTGTTAAACAAATGCATTGTGTGGGATCTGAACACTTTAAGTCTCAAATGTTGCCAGGTGTTCTTTAAGAAGTTGTCGTCCGTAATCCAAACCTTGCTTGCATTCTTCCATTTGCTTCCTTTCCAGTCTCCTCTGTAAAGCTCCGCCCCCTCTGGCTAGGTGACAGAGAGTTTCTGGGACTCTGAATGCCGTTAACATCCACCTATCCTTCTGGAGGCGTTGATGACACGAGCCACTCACTCTCTGCTCGCTCCAACTGAAAGCACAAGCACAATCGTAAAAGTAAATGGCCTCTTGGCATATTCTCGTGATGTCCCGCCTCCTCAGCAGCTGGAGTCCTCGCTGCCGGTGCCTCCTCCTCCGGCCTTGCTGGCAGCTGACGAGCTTACCGAAATCTGGCAGCCGTTTGTGACGTGACTCATGACCTTCTGTTTCAGCTGAGCGACCTGTTCCCGTAGCATAGCGGCGGTGGAGGCCAGGTCCGAGTTCTGGCTCTTCAGGACTTTCACCTTCTCCTCCAGCCGTGAGATGCGCTCCAGCTTCCGCTTGCGACATTTGGATGCGGCAATCCGGTTGCGAAGTTTCTTGCGTTCTGCTTTGATTCGCTCCTGTGTCTCCAGGTCGATTGGCGAGAGCGACGGTGGCGAGGTGGGGTCCCCTGCAGGATGAGGGACCTCAGGGACAGTCTGTGGGGCATCCAGGCCTCGAGGGTGTGGCTGAGGTGCTCCACCTCCACCGTGGCCTGAGCCTCCACCATATGCCATCTGCCCTCCGGAGTATGGCATCTGGCCCGGGTTGTAGCTGCTCAGGTTGGTGTAGATGGGCATATCTCCACCTGACATCAGATTCCTCTGGTAGGACGCCTGCAGGGAGACACTAGAGGATGAAGGCGGAGACATGGGCCCACCTCCAACCAGCTGGTTCTGCTTGTGAAGGTCTGCCAGCGCCTTGACAAAGCCATCAGCAAATCCTTCTTGCTCATTGGTGGCCTGGTTGCGGTACATGAAGGGATTGGTGGAGTTTGGCACCGGGCTGGTGGTGACCAGCCCCTGGTTGGACTGAATGATCAGATGCTCCAGATCTGGGGACGCCAGCTTTAGCAGGTTCATGTCTGCTGAGGATGCTGCAGAGGACGCTGCTGATGTCATCAAGGAGCTGTTGCTAGCCAGCCCCAGGATGTTGGGGTTCCCACCCCTCCCTCCTGCTCCACCACCACTGGGGAAGTGGTGACTTCCTGCCATTGACATGGCTTTCTTACTCATCAGCATCTTGTTTCCCGAGTAGCGCTCGTATTCGGCTATCTGGCTGAAGCCGGGCACGGCGGGGGAATCATCGTGGTAGAAAGGAGTCTCCATCTTGGCCGTCATTGACAGAGAGGCGTCTCAGAGGAAATCTTCATAATCAGATTAACCTGAATATGAGAGCTGATTGAAACGTTCCACTGACGTCTGCGGCTCGAGGATGAAGGCAAGACGAAGAGAAGAAAAAGAGTTCCTGCAGGAGGAAGAAACATGTCTGTGAGAGGAAGAGGAGGACCAAAACAACAGGACAATCACTACCCCTCACCTCTCATTCTCCTGCTCTGTTTGTGGGTTAATTTCACCCTGAGCTAAGGCTGAAGGAACACAGCCACCTCTAATTTGACAATCATGCTCACCATCTTTTCTATTTCAGAAATGTATTTTCATGACATCAAATACGTTTCTGCATTCACGTCTTCATACTGTTTGTATCCTTGTTTGTTGCTGATTTTACAGACAACATGCCTCACTGCATTATGACTCAGTGATGTTCATCAGAAACAAAAATGTTTTAATAACACTTGCTCTTATATCCAGCTCCAAACTTAACTACACCTTGTTCTGAAAATATGCTCAGTTGTATGGCCTCTAAACTTGACAGATTATTGCTTGTAAATATTTTGTTTACAAAAAAAATTGGATTAAAGCTTCTTTTCAGTTGTCTGTGCTATCAAAAAACCAAGAGGTTTAATTTACAAGCAAATTAAAGGCACACAGGTTTTCTAATTATATGAATAATGAGAAATATGTTCTTCTTATTTTAGCCCTGCTGATTATTTCCAACTACACCCTCCTGCACTGTAGCCAGTCGTCCTTGTTCTACTCTGCAGTCTCTGTGAGCTCAGCACATGAACCAGCTCTCCACCTGTTGCAGGTTCTGGTTAGGGTGACGCTTTAAGTCCCAGCAGAGCAGAATAAAGAAGCCATTGCCAGCTGCAGTCCAGGAGGGTGGAGTTGGAGTCCATCTAAACATGGGATGAGAAACTGAAAGAAATGAAAAACTGTCATATCAGCAACCCAACCAGTGTTTCCCATTAATGTGAGTTTTTCATAGTAACATCTCTAACTGATCAGCTAACCCTATAGCAATAATGTGAGCTGTTAAAATTCTCTAAAAACCAAGAAAAAGTTCTCCTTTACGAGAGGCTACACTGGTGGATTCATTATGAAAGGAAAGGAGCCCCACAATTCACAACACACAGTGTTCTACACTTTATACTTACAAGCTGCTGATATGTTTCTGACCTACAACGACAGGCTGTTACACTTAGACCTAAATTCAATATGCTGCTGTAATAAAATCTGCTTCCTTGCAAGTTGTTGCTTTCTGAGAACAGCAAATATTTGTGAGTCTTAATAAAGGCAGTTGGTGCAGTGGGTCATCTCTCCAGGGAGACGGGAGAATATGAGTGGACAGGATGAGCAACTAATGTAACTATGACAAACATTTCCACTTTTAAAAGGCAACAAATGTCTACACTTGGAGGATGATCCTAAAGCATATCCACCATGATCCTTGCATGGGTCTTCAGTAAGGCTGTTACAGTGTAAAAACTAGAGCTGGCTAAGTAAACGATACAGGATCCTCTCAAAAAACAGTTATTACAGAGTGTCATACACATCCCTGATTATGTCGAGATTTCCCTCCAAAGGTGAGATTTACAGCTTGTTTAAACTTGTTCACTGGGCTGCTCCCACTAGTGACACCTTGATATGACGAGCACTGATGGTCTGATAGAAAGGAGCAGATGTACTCCTGAGAAGAAAGCTCAATGTTAACATGACCGTTGCTCACTGCAGGAATCCATCATGCTGTAAACATTACAGAGGAGTCTGTTTCAGGTATTTATTGAAGTCTCATTAAATGGACAAGCTGTCGCCTCGTTCTCTTTCGGCAGATTTGCAGACGTGGGTGAAAAAAATGACCGTACATGCCGGCGTTCAAGTTTGAAAATCCTGGGATTTCTTGGGCAATTTTTTCCAAACTAATGTCTGATTGTGTGAAGTGATTTTAGTGAAACTTCACTTTTGAATTGATTGAATACTTTTGTAGTATGCAGTATTTTTTGTAGATGCTTTGTGTGAGCTATTCTACTTGCTGTTATAGGTTTTGTTTGACATTTTGGCTGCTGCTACAGTATTTTATCAACTTTTGGGAAAAATAAAGCATGTCTCATAACCTATGAGTTACTGACTCAGAGAGTCAAGTCAGGTCAGTTCAAACTTTACCAGCATTCATTTTCGTGTATTTTTAAAGTTTCTATCTCTGCAGCAAGAGGAGCTGAAGCGACTACACGACAGTGAGCTAATTTACTCAGAATCTGATCGGTCTGAATGCCTGCAACAAGATCAGCTGCACTCACTCCTTGAATCGTCTTTGGATGATACACCCAGTCATACCAAAGCTTGGAAAATAACCATTTGTGTTCTAGGATATAAATGTCATGGATTTGAAGAAAACATTGCGCAACCATTTTTTCCCAAACCACAACATTTTCTAAACCTAACTCATTAGTTTTGATAACAAGTGACTTCTTATCAGTAATTAATGATACATTAACGATCACCTAAATTGAGTGTAAAAATCAGTCATGGAATGACCCGACTTGTGGTCTCTGGTGTGAGCAGTGAAATGATTGATTCGACTGAAATTAGGGCTGTTCCTGACATCTAATTTGTGTTTTGTAGCAGGAGAGAAACTAACACTAGGAAAACAATGAAAACTGGGCACATTCCAACAGAATGCGCTTAAACATCGGTCGTACAAATACTACGTGGGAATTTACGAGCCATTTGAAATCATTATTCACCTCCCTCAATAATTACTGTTTTAAATGTCACTGAAGAGTGGGAAACTTTGTATAATGTGTTACGCTGCTCACACGCAATGCTAAATTAATTTGCCGAGCGTTGCTAAGTACGGCTAGCACATGTAGCTCTCCTTCCTTGCATGCTTCCACGTGCCTTGTGGTTAATGTGGTTTTCATTTTGCTTCAGTTCTTATGTCAGCTTACTCTGACACCGCTGATGTCCTGCAAACCCGATCTGGTTGGTGCGGATGCCAAACTTTGCACATTTACATCCTCTTGTCAGAAAAAGGAGGGCCCTCCGTCTGTCAGAGCCCGGTTAGCGAAGGTTGGCTTTTATCAAAATAATTCACTTAACCAGCTGGCATTTCTGGCGCTGACCAGCAGGAGCAGCAAATTTAAAAGTCAAATTTGTCAAATATGTATGTGGACACGATGAAACTGGACAGATAAGATTTAATTTCATTAGATTAGAGTTTGAGGCTATTTCATGAACTGTGTTTAGGGTTGCCAGGTTGGGTTGACAGATGGGTTAAATATATAGATTTCTTGGAGATGGTTTTGAAATAGGAGAGAAAGCTGGGAAATATGAGAGTGCACGTGTAAGCAGAGGACCATGGATTTATTTATTTATTTTGTTGACAGCAGTTTGAGAGCGTTTTTAGAATATTTTATATTAAATATTAGAGATAAGTGCTGCACCTGTCTGAATGGATTGAAGTCTTTGTATTTTAATGTTTCATTTCTCCTCTCTGTGTATCTGGCTTTACTGTGTGGGTAAAACAATAGTGTGTATTCTATATATAACAAGTGTTGTTGGAGCTTTACCCCTTTCAGTTTTTAACCTCTTCTCCGAGTCCAGAAAGACAGAAACCTCTAGTCTGTTTCCACAAAAGGGCAACACATGGGTCTGAAAATATTTTTGCTGAAAAGAAACACAGTGGTTGAGTTTGAGTTACACGGAGAGACAAATAACCAACACAGTGACAAGCATCACTGTAATTCCTGAATCCTTTTCATGAATAAAAAAAGAAATTACAAAAACATCCCCTCTATCCTTTAACCTCAACAGTTCAGATGCAGTGTGTGTCATGTGGTGACGAAACTGACCACGAGGCGAGACGCTTGAGGAACTGATTCAGCTCAGGTCCACCGTCACCTCGACTCTTTGCTTCCTTATAATTTAATCAGAGCAGCATATTGGGAAATAAGAGAAAAAACCCTCAGAGTAGGAAAGAAACAGCAGTCAAGGTCATGCGTGAGGAAGATTTCACCACAGGAGAGGAGTGAAAACGTCAGATAGAAGTTAGTGTGATAATCACAGGCTGCACACAGGTGATTATCTGAGCTCAGGTGACTAACAGCAGCCCAGCACGATGAGTCTGAAGCTTACAAAGACAAACAGGCTAATGTGACATTGATGCAACTCTTAAAGTTAAATCAAGGGACAACAGGCGTCACTTGATGCTTAAGCTAATGCAAAAACAGCTTAAACATCATGAACATACTGGAACTTCTAAGACTTTGAATTGTTATCAGCTTTTATAGTATGTCTGGTCTGAGATGTTGAACCAGTAAGAGCAATCTGGTAGGCTCATATGGATGCATATTGTTATGATTATTTAGTGTCTGTAGCATCATTGTGTCCAGACTTTTCAGTCTGGAGGCAACACCTAAAACAAAGTTTTAAAATAAGTGGTAACTGTTTTATTTAACCCAGCCTACAATCTATTTCTCAACCTTGCTGAATAATGATCATATAAAACAAATTTTACATTCATTATTAATACTGGTAGAAAACATGTGAAGATTATGTGTATGACTTGAGCTTGGGTTTGCTCATTTCAGTTTAGTTTTTACTGCAAAAGTTTACTTTTTAAAATTTATTTTATTTAATCAGTTCCCAGTCTCAGTTTTAGTCTTTTTAATTCTTAATTTGTCTTAAATTATTTATTTTATGCAGGGGTTTTTGTCAAGAGAAGACATTTTAGTAAAGTCAGAATAGACATTACAGCCCGATCTCACGGCAACAAAACATGAAATGGTGACAAAAAAGCAACCTGTTTATTTGTGTTCATGGACACAAACGGTCACGTGTTTTCATGACAGTCAGTCCACGTGATGAGAACTGGTGTTCGGGGAAAAACAAAGCAAACAGAAAGATGAGAAAATTCATGACCAGAAACAAATCAGTAGATTCGAGACTTTGATTATTTCACAAGCTGTTGGGTAATTAAAGTAAAACAGCTTTGTGATGGCAGTTGAGAGTGAAATCTTTAAAAAAAAAAGTGCTTCAAAGCATCATCGGGCAGGTTGTGAATCCACATTTTACCAAATTCACAAAAGCTAGAACTACAGACATGTTTTATTTTATTTCAGTTATCCAAAATCATCTCAGCAAAAATATTTTTCCTAATCTCCTTTTTATCTTTATTTCCATCAAAAAGAGTGAAATTAGTTAGTTTTTAGATCAGTTTTAGCTTCCTTTACCTCCAACCTGCATAGGTGGAGTTTCTGTCCTTTATTAAAAGTGCAAAAAAAAAAAAAGTTCCAAATGACCACAACAGTAGCCTGAAGGTGCTTTATATCATAAGGTAAAGACTACATTAACTCACAGAATTAAAATAAAAATTAGAATAAAAATAAAAAAAATATTAAAAAGTAAAAAGCAAGCAGTTGGCGACAGTGGGAAAGATAAACTCATTTTTAACAGGAAGAAACCTCTGGGAGACCCAGGCTCAGGGAGGAACAGCCATCTGCTGTGATTGGTTGTGGATGAGGGGATGACATATGAGACCAGACAGATGAAAAAACATATTCAGGAACACAAAAAACCCCAGAGGAGCCAGAAAACTACAGATTATAAGATGTGACAGTTTTCACAAACTCATTTTGGTTTTCATTGCACAGCACGTAGTTTGAAACGATGACAGCCTAGTCCTGTCACATGTCATGTAACATTTGAGTGCTACGCCCACAAATACTTTTCCCTTTTTTAAACATATTCAATCCACACAAAAACACTAAAACATTGTCAAGAGCTTGCCAAAGCAACACATGCCATTGTAACCCTACCCAGATAGAAATGTTAGCTAGTCATAAGCCTTTTGTTTTTCAAAAGCTCTATTTTCAGTTCCTTTAAATCCTGTTTACATTTGGACAAAAGGAAAAATACACAAGAAAGGTTATACAAAATGCCCATATATGTGTGGACAGGGCTTAAGAGGTCATGCTAGATTAGCCTGAAACTGTCTAAACATGAAGAGGTGGCACGAGAGTGCGACGGCCATCTTCTACATTTATGCCCCAAACTGTTAAGATTGCACTGCCCTTCACATCTAGCTCTGGGCTTCAAAGAGAGTCTGGCCACCATTCACAGCATGAGTGGGTGGGGATGGATCTGACTGATAACATTATAAATCCCACCCTGAGAAAATATGTTCACAGCTCGTATGCCATGTGAACATATTTTGTTTCACTTTTGAGCAAGTGGGCATCGTTTTTTGAGTTTTGCATCTCCAGCTCCAGTATGAACCCACCACTTATTCCACTGTACGAGCTGGGAAAGCACTGGAATACATCAGCATTTCCATGCTTCCTCCCACCTACAGACATTTAACTCCTTCTTCCAGCCCTCGCCTCAATGCTCCTAAACAAAGCAAGGCGCCTTCCCCACTGTCATCGTTAGTTAGTGAGCAGCGTTTAGAAATCTGGACATCCCACTTTCTTTTACAGACAAAGCAGATGTTTCTAGAGCAACGTCACCTACTTCCAAGGTGCATAAAGAAGAGCATTATTCTAAAAAGGTATAGAAAACAGCCAACCTTACACATTCATGTGCATATCCACCTGTAATCCTCGATGTGATTGGTTGTTGTCTGTACATGTCCTATTTAAAATGCTGGCTGTAATCTGTTTTATAGCTGACTGATGAGGTCAGAAATGTGTTGGTCAAATGGGAAAGTTCTTACTACTGCAAGTTAACTTCCTCCACAGAACTCCAGCTAACATTCGAATGTTTCTCAAATCTGGCTGGGAAGCTTTCAACAACACAACACAAACACAACTCTGACTGTCTTTAGTCCAAAAACAACACAACACTTGAGCTGGAAGTGAACGTCAGCTCGAAAACATTACTTACGTCACTTTAGCTGCAGAAACCAGCAGAACCAGTAGACCTGCTTAATGTCACAATTTAATGAACCACACTGAGAATAAGTAAGTCCAACTTTAACAATGTGTCTTATTACATGTGATTAACCAACACAGTGGCACAAAGAGGTACAAAACCCAATACGTTTTCACTTTACAGACATTTCCATGCATGTGTAGTCATGCTGTTAAGACAAGATACAGGTCATTATTCCCAAAGGTCAGAAGATCCCTGTGTTACAGCAGCTGAAACATTAAACACAGCCTACAGCAAATAGAGTAGTTAAAAAAAAAACAAAAAAACACTATGACAAAACAAAATAGCTCCATGAGGTAAGAAAAACAGAGGAGCTGTTTGTAAAACAGCAAAAAAAAAAAAAAAGGAGCTTAAAAGATAAAAAATAAAAAACTTTGCGAATTAAAAAAAAAAAAGTATAAGAGTATAATAAAATAAAATGGGTCTATACTGTAAATTTGCTCAAAAAAGGGTGTCTGGACCCCAGACCTCTCTCTGCATCTCAGATCAAAAGCACAGTCACAGCTGGAAACTCCCAATCACACCCAACACAGCAGTTTATTATTATTATTATTATTATTATTATTATTATTACTATTATTAATGTTATTTGTGGCCAATGAAAATCACTGCCCTCTGCTGGACACACGACTTCCTAAACGACCTCCAGTGCAGTGTTCCTCCTTATTTATCATCCAACATGTTCACATTTTCCACAAACACTCCCAAATCCGATGGTAACGTAACTACTCAAACTCCATAACTACTTAACTATTTTAATTTTCTACCGCTTGTCACAGCTGCCCCCCTGCTTCTAATCTCAGCACTGTGCGGTGTGTTAGTCAAAAAGCTGGAAAAAAAAAAGATTTTTAAAATAGAATAAAGAAATATGAAGTGCGCAACAGTTCATTAAACCAGCTACAGCATTCAAACCCTGCTTACATGTTACAGTACATGTGACAGTAATGAATATAAATCCCAGTAAGCAGTGAAACAGGCGTCATATCACACCGAAGCTCGTTAATAGAAAGGTCAAACACCTTCATCCTCCTCAATGCTGTGTAAGCTATAATTTATAATAACAGGTAGTTTTCAGTACCGACACTCTGATCAGTCCTCTCCTCTCAGGACTTCATCAGGTGAAGTTCCGTCAACTTCAGACCGGGTGAAACCAGCGCGAGGCATCATTAACACTACCATCATCATCCTCCCCCTCCTCATCACCGTCCTAACCGACCGCGGCTCGGTGTCTCATCTAAAAAAGTCCAGCATGACGAGGCTGGGAGGCGATGAGAGCGGGAATAATGTCTGATAAAGGCTGATACTCACAGAGAGACAGGGAGAGCTGCTGAACCATCCGAGAGCAGAGAGACTGACTCAGAGAGAGAGCGAGGAAGAGCGGCTGAAGTCTCTCTCCATCACAAAGTGACTCACTCTGACGCTTTCTGCTCCTTATCTCTCCAACGCGCCTCTAATGAGCGCCTTTATTTATACACTGACATACTTCACACGGGGAACATATATATGTGATATATATGAGCCGCATAAAGGTTGAAAGCCGTGCCTCACAGGTTGGTAAATTAATGGACCCCCCGGAAAAAGAACCCCCCAAACCGGCTCTTCCTCTAACGTCCGCTTGAGGCTGACTCCCCCTCAATCAGTCTCTTACACTCCCTTACAACCTGATTCTGAGAGGGGTTTGGACTCCACTCTGACCTCACGCATGACCTTTCCTGGACAGTAATTTTGCTTTTTTATCCCCGACATTATCTCACACCTGTCACTTTCAATCTGTCATCTCACATAAGTAGGTGTACATGTTCACTTATGCAAAATTTGATATTTTCTACTTTTGAAAGACAAAAGAGGCTCAGCTGTGGAGGCTGGAGGGGTTGGTGGTGGAGTAAATTATTTGACCTTTTTGGTACATAAGAGACCCAAATTGTACAAGTCACAGATGTTTGTGCTTTATTTGATTCATGAATTCAGTTTGATGATTAATGATCCACAGTGTGGTGGCTTACAGGTACGCCTGATCCCAGGAGGAAATCAAACAAACTGAACATGGAAGCAGCTGAAAGTCGCTTTTATTAATAAAAATTACGTCGCTTGGTTAACTTTAGGCATTGAGGACTTGGTTATTCTGAGTCAATAAATTGATGTCTTCTTGCTTTTCCTACACACAATTTGCACGTATGACATAAAACTACACAAGTTATACACAACAAATTTGTGCTCACTGTCCTGAAGAATCTGTATAATTAGTTTCTGTGAAAAACAAAACTTTACTTGCTTTTTTGTGGACTGTAAGACTGGACTGTAATTACACATCCTTCTAACAACTGTGCAAAGAGTCTTTTTTTTTATCTGTTACTCATAACTCAGGCTTAGATACATCACACCCACTGATCGACCGGACCAGTCCCACAACTAAAAAGCAAATATTCACAAAAAAGTCATGAAAAGTAAACTATTGGTTTGTGTTTATGGATTTAAATTGTCAGGTTTCAGTGTAAGTCAACGGGACTGACTCATCCAGAAAGTTGTATATTTTAAAGCGTGTCACAAAGTGTCAGAGTGTCGTTGATGGTTAATTTATTTTTCTTACAGTTAAGTGGAAAAGTGAAAAACCTTAAGCTTTATTTTAACAGTTACTGAAAGATGTTTCAATGATCAGTAGTTCATGTAACAGTAAAAAGTGTGACAGCCAACCCCGGTCCATCCTATATTTATATATATCCCTGAAGTAGGCATTGTGTCCAGACGGATAGGGAATGTGTCGTCATGGCAGCCGTGAAAACAGATTCTTAAGGGAACTGGGAACAGTTACATTTTAACCCAAAAATAAGAAAGTTGTTTTTAGTGTCTCTACAAAGTAACTGATTTTAAATTAATAACTTAGTAAAGAACAATTCAAATGATTTGTGAAAATCTGTCAAATTTTAGAACCAAAACTGGGTCTGTGGTGCGAGCAGCAAAATGATTCCAACCTCCAAATAAGCGTTTTTCACTATTTAAAAGAGGAAAATATTTATTTTGTGTATGTGGCAATAAACAAGTGCATACATGATTGTGGTCAGGTTGAAAAAAATATGCCAAATACAGAGCAATACAAAAGTGGCCCAGACCAATAATCGAGTTTTGAAGAATTTTAAAGAACTCTCCACACTGCCGGGAACATCAGTCTGATGTAAAAGCACCAAATTACCTTGAAGTCGAGCGAGGTTACAGTACAGTGGATCCGACCTTAGTGAGAACAGATGCATCAATCAACAGACAGATTTAATTAAAAATACTATTAAATAATAGATGATAGATGAGTAATGATATGAGATCTGATCATGTTGTGATTTGAAACTGTTTCTGTTGATAAGTAAACATGATTGAGCCTCGCTGTATTCAGCCAACGGCCTAAAGACAAGCTGACAAATAACCACAGTGTGTGTGTGTGTGTGTGTGTGTGTGTGTGTGTGTGTGTGTGTGTGTGTGTGTGTATGTGTGTGTGTGTATGTGAGGACAGATCAGTGTGTTTTCCTTGGCAACCAAAGTAATTACTGTTCTTACCGTAGGTGGAGCAGCCAACACACACATACAAAATGTTCAATGCCTGTTCAGAAGATGATGAACTGAGTCTTCCTTCAGCTCAGGGAAGCGTGCTGGAGACCACAACACAAGCATTTAGATATCTGTAAAAAATAATTGTGAAAAAACTATTTGCCCCCAGCCTGATTTCTTAGTTTTCTTGTTATTTTAACCAACCTCTTTCAGTGCACCCCAGGGCAGCTGTGGCTACAATGTAGCTTGCCATCACCAGTGTGTGAATGTGTGTGTGAATGGGTGAATGACTGAATGTAGTGTAAAGCTCTTTGGGGTCCTTAGGGACTAGGTAAAGCGCTATACAAATACAGGCCATTTACCATTTAACCTGGCCCTGTGCGAAAGTCTTTACCCTCTTTGTAAAATCACTTTTTAGAAAGCTGAGTTCAAGTTCATTGGCCACACCTATTACTGCGAGACCTGCTGAGCCAAGAAATCACTTAAACAGAACCTGTCTGACAAAGTGAAGCAGGTTAAAAGATATCAAAAAGTAACATGACAGTTTCATTCTACTATCTAGAAACATCAAAGCCAATCTGGTCAGTCTGGAAAGTGTTACGAAGCCGTTTCTCAGGCTTGGGACTCCATTGAACCATGGTGAGAGCCATCATCTACACATGGAGAAAACCTGGAACAGTGATGAGCCTTCCCTTCTAGGAGCCTACCAACATAATACAAGAGCGCACCAGTGACTCATCCAGGAGGCCACAGGAGAACCCACAACAGCATCGAAAGAACTACTGACCTCACCTGTCTCAGATAAGTTCATGAGTCACCAATAAGACCGGGCAAAAATGGCCTCCATGGGAGAGTTTAAAGAGAAAGCCACTGCACTGCTGTCCAGAAAGAACACAGAGGCTCGTCTCACGTTTGCATCTTGATGATCCCCAAAACTTCTGGGAAAATATTCTGTGGTCTGACGAGATGAAAGCTGAACTGTTTTAAAGCTTAAAGTCCCGTTACAGTTGGCATCAAACCAACAGTGTTTCAACAGTCAAACATGGTGGTAGTAGTGTGATGCTCTGATCTACTTTATTGCTTCAGGTTGACTTCCTGTAGGTGATGTAACCATGAATTTTGCTTCCTACCAGAAAATCAAGAAGGCAAATATCTGACCGTCAGTTCCTGACCTGAAGCTCCAAGAACACTCAGGTTACGCAGCAGGACAATGATCCGAAACACATCATTCCACCTCTGAATGGCGGAAGAAGGTAAATACAAACAAACAGTATGTACCTGCTGGTCCTGATGTTCATCTTGGGGTTTGTTTTTGGCAGCAGCCCTGCAGTGAGTGGTGGTCTGGAGGTTCCACTATACATTACAACCACATCCATGGTCAAACACAAAGTTTGTTTGGGTAAAATAATTAATTTTAGCTAACTGATACCACATGAACAACATGCGGCAGTGACATTCCTCACAATTTAAAGTGACTTATATAAAAGTGAATTGAATTTGATTGAAACTTGAAAATAACCCTACAAAAGCAACCTTCTCATGCTTGTCTGCTTGATAGATTTGACTGCAGTGACAGAGACTAAAGCTAAAGACACTCCCTGTTTATTTTTATGCCAACATTATCGTTTTACTTTTTAAAAACATCTAGCAAGGCCTCCCAGCTTCAGAGTGATTTAGGAAAATTTTCACAACTTAACAAGCAGAGAAGGGATATAAACTTTTACCTCCAAGATGAGCTGTGGTTTCTATATATGACAGGCTCTCTAACTCTACACATGGCAGACTGAGGCACGACTGAACGTGCAGTAAATCTAGAAGGATGCAGATCATTTGACTTGCCTATGGGGTGTTTAAAAGATGTTGCAGTTACTTCCTGGAGCATCTGCTGGTCACGTAGTGATCAAAACCCTCACCAAAGTCGAGCTGTTACACTAAAAACAGGAAAAATTGTCCGCAGAGTGAAACAGATTTCCCTCAGAGGACAGTTGGCTGTTCAGGTCGAGTTCACTGGAATGCAACGAGGGGGAGAAAAAAAAACTCTGAAACATCTGAAAGCGATCAGCGAACATGACATCATCTGAGCAAACAGGCGTGATGACATCATACAGTGCAGGAGATCGGAGAGGAGACTGCAGGAGACGAGGGGGGGAAAGAGGAGGCTGGAAGGGTTAACTCCTCATATTTGAAATGACGTTGACTGTGAAACATCCAAAACAGAGAGTCCGTTTAATCCGCACATGTTTCAAATACAAAAGCATAACAAGTACATAAAAGCTCCAGGCTTCATTACTGTATGGAACAATGAGTGGAAAGATCTGCGCGGGGGACCTTTCAGCACTAACCATGGTGGCCAAAAGTTTATGGGTTCAAAAGTAACTGGACACGATCCAGTGGAGAAAAGAGCTGAGCTCACTGGTGGATTACAGATGACTGAGAGACTTGGACTGAGATGGAGGTGACAGCACAAGTGATGATAATGAGCCTCAAACACACAATACAAACAGTAACGTGTGTTAGTGTAAGCTGCAGCCACCAGGAATGACAAATGAAGGCAGTGTGGAAAAAACTGCTGTTCCTCCAACGTCCACTAGAGGCAGGCTCTAAAAGTGAGTCAGTCCCGTTTAAAAGTCTAATTTCACAGCCGAAATAAACACGTTTACAGAGAAAGGTTTGGCTATCTACAGACAGTTTGATCCTTCATAACTACATGTGGGGAATTTTTACTTAACATAGTTGTTTGAAAAATTAAAATTAAAATGTGGACTTAGCTGCTAGCTATTTCGCGTGTTCTAATTCCTGGAGATAAAATACTGCTGTTTTGTCAAATCATAAATAAAATGAATTGCTCTCAATTTAAAAATGTTTCAGTTTTTGTTGTTTTTTTATTTTTACAAAAACCATAATCTTTTCATCTAAACCAGGGGTGTGAAAATCATTTTACATCCTGGGCCACATACAGACCTGTTTCCTCTTCATGTGGCAAACCACTAAAACTGCTGCCTAAAGATTTATGAAAAACACACGCCCAGTTACTTAAAGTACATAAAGCAGTTTAAGAACACATCAAACACTGCTCAGTTTTTCTACCATATAAAAAAAAAGTTGCTGCAGTAAATCAAAGAAACCTGTTTGTGAAGCTCACCCTAAGAACAGACTGTGGGGACTGATTCTGTTCTAGAGCCAACCTCATGTGGACGATACAGGAACTGCAGGTGTTTCTCCAGTGTTTCATTTCTCATCTTGGTCAGAAATCACATGTATCCTCGCTGACTTGTTTTTGTTAGTTTTTTTTTCTGTCATTCCAGGAGGGCTGAGGACATGTAGGAGCACAAAAAGAAGGTTGAACTGTTTTTCTGTTTTTATCCATCAAATCCTTTTGTTATGCACAGTAAGTACAGCCAAGCAATTTGAGATTTCAGTGAGTTGAGTTTTTTTTTTCAACTAACAAGTCATCTGAAATGTGAAAGAGTGCCTGACTAAACTGCTGAAGTTAAAGCGATTCATGCCTCCGGCTGTTACTAAAGCATGTAGCTCATTTAAACAAAAGAATCTGTACATGCAGAAAGAGTAGAAGTACCTCAGAAATACAGCTAAGTGCAATTGCTGTGTAAATGTATACATTGCACTCCTAATGTGCGACAGTTCTGGTTGAAACAAACTAAAATAAAAATAAAATACATTTAGAGTGTATATGATACATATATTCTGAAATCTCTTGGTAAGTAAAGTACAAAAAAAAGAAGCTTAAGTTTGTTCTCTTGGTCTCATGCAATAGTCCTGATATACTCCCACATTGTCTTGTACCCATAGATTGGTATATGCTTTTCTTTTCGTCTGAATGTAATATAATTCCTTCCCTTCATAAACAGTCGGAAATGTACGTGTCCTGCAGAACTAGTCAAAATGTGCAAAAATATCTCAAACTGTGGAACAAGGAATAAAATGGAACAAAAATGTAGCACTTTCTCACATGAAGAGGGACACTTAGCCCCCCAAGTGAGAGCTCACCCTCATCACTAATGCTGCACTGGCTCCCTCTAGTGTTCATTACTCATTAAGACAACATCAGCGCAGGAGGTCACATGTTTTTCATGGTGCTTCACTGTCAGTTGGAGCTGTTTCTTTACAACTTTTCAAGTTTCGTTGGTTTACAGCATTGAATCAAAGGTTATTTCAGGGTTTTTATGAAAACAAATCAACAGAAGAGACCTCTCAGCAGCTACATGAAAGAAAGATGCTTAGTGGAGAGCAAAGCTCTCAGTCATCACTAGTGATGGGAGTTTTTATGTGTTTATGTGTTTGGTCACATGACTGCATCACATGACATGACTTCGCTGTCCACACTGCGATGCGGAAGCACCGTCTTCAAATGTATGCGTTTTCGAGAGCGTTATGAAAATACTGTGTTTTCCTTTGGGGAAAACACCGTCTCAGTGTGGATGGGAGGCCAAAATGGAGAACAAACGATGCGTTTTCAAACAAAAACACATTAGTGTGGACGTAGCCTCAGTCAGAGATGGCGAAAGATGGTGATATTCATGGTAAGTGTAAGTGTTAGGTCTGAGCTTGCAGGCCCCGCTGGTTCAGAGACTTATCACCCGTGAACAAAGCAAGACAAACAGAGTTCAACCGGTTTTTAACTTGCACGCAAGGGAAGCCTGGTTGGAATCAGGCTCTTGGAGCTGAAAGTTCCTCCAGCCAACCCCAAAGAACCAGTATTCCCTGCAGCCTTTATTCAGTGAACACACAAGCACCACCCATATGGCCATAAAAGGTTAAAACACTGCGTGTGTGCATACATGTGCGAGCACGTGTGTCTCTGTGTGTGACTTCCTGGTTACAACCGTTTTAACAACATCCCTGGTCATAAAAAGGGTCATCTCCCGCCACCCCTGTATACGGTTTAACCCCTTTAACGGTCCACCATATACAAGCATAGGTGAGCTCCTAAACGGCAGGGAGTGAACATCCCTTACTAGATAAGAAAACCAGAACCTTCAGATGGAATGTGCCTGCAGTTAAACTATTTAGCTATAACCTTCCCCACAACCCTACATGTGGGGGAGGAGAACAGAAGAATATCTAAACATGCAGTTTAAGGCAAGGTGTAAGGAGTGTAAAATCTTTCACAATCAGCTGTTTATCTTGTTGAAATCAGTCTGATAGAAACACAACGAGCAGCAGCACAGCTCAGATAATCCCACTCTGTAACTCTGTACATAAAATCTATTGGAGTTTATGATGTAGATTATTTTGGTTCTTTTTTGAGTCTTTGAGTCGATACACCTACTGAATCTCATGTTACCCCTGAATGTGATCACTTCTCTTTTAGGTGTGAGGGAAAGTTACCATTTAAAAGAAAAATCATTTGCTTGAGTTTACTACATGCATTAGAATAAGTTGAAATAAAGTTTGCATTTCCTTTTATTAATATGTTTTTATTGTTATACAGTATTAAAATGACACAAGGTTCAGTAAACTTGACAACAACAAAACCAAACAAAAAAAACCTCCAACTGGTAGAAATGTTCTCTGAAGCGACGTTTTACTTCTGATTTTGCACATAAACAAGTTGAAGAATTGTTGTTAATATGGACCTTTTACCGCTTGGCAACATATATGTTCTGCTTTGGCCTTCAAAGAGGTACACATGCTTACCATGAAGTCCACTAATTAACCCTTTGGGAGAACTTGTAGGAGTTTTACTGCTCTGCTGTTTCTGAGAACATTCGTTTCTTCTGTACTGACAAAGTGGTGACCCATCCACATGTGCCTGGCATGCAGTATCTTTCTATAGATCCCAGAGCTGTGTTGGTTGGAACAGTGTTTCAGCTGTATCTTTTGCGTTCTTAAAATATGTGGTAAAGGTGGCTCACAATTACCAGAAAGCATGAAGCCAAACAGATTACTCACTATTAGAAAGCTTGTTTATGACTATAATTATCACTTCTATAGAGATTCATACATGCATGATATATAGTGATCATACCCAGCATCCACCAGGTTAGGGCTGGGCAGTGAGTCTGAGACTTTATTGAAAGGAAACATCTTTTACACTTAAAATTATGCCTGTTTAGCGTGTGACTAAAGCAAAACCCAACCCTAACCCTAGTTGACTCAATGATGAACTGGTGGATGATGGATGAACTATACAGCAGTTAACGATGCCTGAAGTACTCACATAAGTTTTAAATGTGTTCACACATGCAGCAGCTACTTGGATGTCTTCTGTGGCAACAAAATGTACGTGGACGAATATGAAAGAGGACTGCCTGGTACATCCTCAGGATGAGTTGCGGTAAAGGTCTCTTCAGGGCTCTGAGGCTGGTATTCATGAAAGCTATCAATTATACGTATGCCCTGCTGGATCTGAAGATGTGGTTGTGACTGCTGGTCCTCACCCTGCACTGTCAGGTTATATGAAGGGTTAGGAAATACATCATTTCCTGGAAAAGACAGAACGCCTGGCTGAGATGTGAGGCCTGTAGTGGGTAAAGTAAGGCGTGGCTGGAGTTTCTTCAGAGGCTTATTGTAGTAACCTTTGGGAGTCTGAGAGAAGGAAAAAGAAGGCATGTAGTCCTGGCCAACAACAGGCCGTGGTGCACTAAAATACTCATGCAGCTCCGGAACATCCCAGACTTCCCTGTAGTGACTCTGATCAAAGTGAAGATGACGAACGGTATGTTCATCCTGAAAAATAGAGAAAATGACCTCACATTCACAGGAAAGACATCTGGATTATGATAGTGAAACCAATAAATAATTGATTGGTACAATAGAAGGATGTATAGATGTAGCATTAGTCAGCCAAACACTCCTTGAATGGCTCCAGAAGTGAGTCAGTACAAAGCATTTTAATTTGCTTGTTTATCACAAAAAGAAATGAATTTTGTGGTATTAAAAGGGGGGAAAAGACATTTTACTGACGCAAACATTTTAACTTGAGTTAAAGTCGTGTTTGGCACCAGAAACTAATTGGTTAGGTATTGTTAAGTGCCCCATCAAAGTTATCCTTTAATGCAGTGGTTCCCAAACTTTTTTTTGCTAGGCCCCCTTTGTTTTACAAGAAAAATGTTCGCCCCCCCCCCCTTCTCGCACGTGCACGCGCGCACGCACACATCCTCCAACCACACACACCCATATTTTGCTCCATTGTGGTTTATTTCACACCTCAAACATTTAGTAAACAATTAAGCAAATGCAAGTAATCTGCAATAAATTACAGGTAGTAATAAAATACACTACTAACTCTTTTACGCTACTTCGCACCTACACGGGTATTTTTGAAAACGCAGCTGTTTCGTCCACACGTAAACGGCGTTTCGAATCACCGAAAACTGAGATTTTTTAAAACTCATTTTTTTCCGTTTACATGTGGACGAGGAATACAGAGTTCATCACGCAACGTCAAAGGTATGTGCCCTTTTTCCACGTCACGCTGTGCGCACATTATTGTTTACATGAGATGAATTGCAGAATGGCAGATAGAGACAAAATACTGTCAATCTGACTATCTTCAGGTTTTCCACGCTTACATATAAACACGCAGTTACTGTCCCTCTATTTAGAAAGGCTGAGGCGTCGGGGTGTGATTATTTTATGTGTAGTTGTTTTTTTAATGTGTAATATTCAACATTGCTATCAATACATTTTTCAAAAAATGCCTCTCTGTGCACAATGGGTTTAAAAACATAAACAACTGTGGGATGCTGTTTGTCCGTGATTTGAAGAGCCCAGTGGTGCTCCTGACGAAGGGGAAACCAATTCTGCAGGGGAGACCTACCTCGGCACTTGTGCAGGTGAAACCAAAGGGCAGACATGCTTCACCATATTTTCTAGTCTTTGGCTTAGAATGAAGTTGGTTTGGAAACATATTCAGCTATGCTTCATCTCCTGCTTTGCGTTTCTGTGGGCGCCCCATGCTAGCAGTGTCCAAGCGTTTTGTCTCCCCCCCCCCTTTTCATACCCCCCCGCAATGGCTCTGCGCCCCCCCTAGGGGGCGGGCCCCACACTTTGGGAAGGTCTGCTTTAATGTGACAACTTACTGTTAGCCACTCAGTCAGCACTGGCTTCGGGATTGGAGGATAGACTTTGTGCTTGATGCTGTTGGGTTAAAAAATGAATATAAATAAATGGGGGGAAAATGAGAATGAGAAAAAGAGAGAGATTACAATGAAAATAAATGTGCATTGCTTACCGTGCCCAGTGTCTGTAGCAGATAATTGTGCTGACAGACAGAATAAGAAAAACTGCTCCCAGGGATATCAATATCAGCATTATCAGTTGATCAGCTGGTGAAAACAATGAATCACATCAAGTAAATCAAAGAAAATGACAAATGTTGACAGTCTTACTAAAGAAAATAGTCCGCATGGGGAAATAATTAACCCACCCGGGGGATTCAAGGTGACATTGATGGATGAATTACCACAAAGTCCAACTGCTGTTGATGCTGTCACCGTGAAGGTGTACATACGGATGTTCAGGTTCTTTGCAGTGAGGCTGGTGGCTTCAGGGTCATCTAAATCAACACAGAGTGACCGCCATTATTACAACATAAATACATGTTTACGATCATCGGGCAACACTGGAGACTTACTTCATTTATCCCAGTCACAAGCTAATCTTTGTGTGTGGAGAAACAAAACCAGGACTTTGTTATCAGTAGAGAAACTCAATAGTGTGATTAAGTGTGTCATCGTCCGAGTGCCAATCAATTTGTAAACAACACGTCGGCAACATGTTCAGGTTACTGTAAAGGGTGCAAAAAAATGGTGTCTAAGAATTTGGAAACTTTTGGGTGATTTGTGTGTGTCTGCAATCAATTCAAAAATAATTTTTTAATGAATTTTTGCATTCGCAATCATGTTTAGCCTAAATCTACAGGCTGAGACCACAAAAAAGGAGGCTTGTTTTGTTTTCTTTTTAGACTACCACAAGGGGGCATTATGTCCATTTGTTAAAACTTGTGTTATTAGCCATTTCCTGATGCAAATACTGGAAGAGGAAGGTCATCATATGCCAGGAGGTAAATACTAACAATGAATTAAACTTCAGCTAACAGAGCACCTATGAAAAAGTGCTGATCCTGTGCTTAATGTCCACACTGAAATCTTAGCTGGCCTGAGTGAGTATGCCTTCATACTGTACCTGTGCTCACGTTAAAAACATTCCCGCTCTTGTCCTGGTAGTAGAGAATATATCCATGGATGGAAGCAGTCTGCTTTTCCAGAGGTATGGGCTCCCAGGATACCTCAACAGCCGAGTCTTCCTGTTTGTATTTGAGTTTAAACAGCTCGCCTCCTATTTCTGGAAAGATGTGACATGCATAAAATACACTGCTGTTTGAACCATCACATTTTGTGAGAAATCACTGAATCAGTCTTACTGGTCTCTCTGATGTAGCCCTCTCTTCTCTGTAGTAGCACCGCAGCTCCCTCAGTGCAGGCGTATATGGACAGCAGGTATCTCCGACCATCTTCAAAGTTCTCTGGAACAACAAAAGGAGCTGTGCTGAAACAGATGCAAATATGATCTGCAACAGTTTTGTAGGCAAAGATGAGAACGTACTTGAAAAAATTGTGGTATGAGTTCTGTTGGGAGACACTTTCATCCACTCGAAGGAGCAATTACCGAAGACTGGACACCAGTCCACTATGTAGCCACAGCTGGCGTTAGGACTAACAGGCCAGGAGAGGAAGAAGCTACCATTGCTGCCAGTGATCCAGGAGGTCTTCACCTCGGATTTATCTGAAAAATGAGCCTCGTTAAAAAACAGTTTTACCTATGACTCTACATGAAAAATGAACATAGCAACTTTGAGATCATCCATTGTTTTTATGACCTGACTGAAGCAGAGTGTCCCACTCCAAGGACTCTTAGACTCTCAAACAAGGAGGTGCCCCCTTATGGGCATTAGAAAGAATGCAGTGCAGTTTTAGGGGATTTGGCTTCCCTTTTAAGATGAGGCCACAATTTCTATACTCTTCATGAATCACCATTTGTAAACTTATAATATATTACATTATTTGAGCAGGGAAATTAATTTGTCAAATTCTGCATTTGTTTTGAAAACCCTTTGCTTACAGGCAAATGCACTTTTAAGGCATTTGGCTTCCCTTCGCAGACCAATAAAATGTGTCCAAATGTATATACTCGCCATGACTTGGATATATAGAATATAAACACAACAATTACAAATTTGTATACTTATAATAGATATAATCTCAATCATGTGATCATGAAAACTGCTATTCCATTTCTGCATTAGTTTGGAAAACCCTTTGCTTACAGCCTTCTGCACAGATTAGATAAAATCAAACCTCTTCCCCAAATGGAAATCAAAGTGAGCTTATCTGTAATGTGTGGTGCTCTGTTAGCTTCATACCTAGATTACTATGGCGTTATTTTTGTGCCACTATTCTCAGTGCACGTAAAAAAATTTGAGCGCACGTAAAAAAAAAAATGCAGGTGCAAGTGTTGCATTTTGAGCAGAAATTTCTTTTGAGCGAAGAAAAGCTAAATTTGAGTGAACAAAATTCATTGCTGCGTGCAAAAAATAAATTTCAGTGTTTGCTATTATCCACATACACACAATAGCAGCCCCTCTCGCTCAGTTTTTGCATTTGCGCTCGCTCGCAATGTGTTGCTTGCGCTCTCAACATTTCTGCCAAATCACAGATTTGGATGCAAAAAAATCTGATTGACTGTTTTGGTCTCCAATCAGCTCGAAATGACGAAATGCAATATCCCAGAATCCATTTCGTCCAAAACTCAAACGAGGCAGTTGCGGAGGAACACAGAGTGGCGGAGTTTGAAATATTACTCTTTCAGGGTCACAAAATAAACTTTGAAGATATTTTCATGCGAGAATGGTGCTGTGTAAACTTCAAATATCTGCTCTATTTATAAAGACATCACATATTTGCATAAGTTCTCTAATGTTTTCGGAGATGCCTGTTGATAAATCGAGCAGATATTTGAAGTTTACACAGCACCATTCTCGCATGAAAATATCTTCAAAGTTTATTTTGTGACCCTGAAAGAGTAATATTTCAAACTCCGCCACTCTGTGTTCCTCCACCACTGCCTCGTTTGAGTTTTGGACAAAATGCATTCTGGGATATTGCATTTCGTCATCTCGAGCTGATTGGAGACCAAAACAGCCAATCAGATTTTTTTGCATCCAAGTCTGTGATTGGCTGGTTTTGTGGCACAAATATAACGGTGTACAGAAAGAGTTGAGCGCGCACGGGCAGAAATGTTGAGAGCGCAAGCAACACATTGCGAGCGAGCGCAAATACAAAAACTGAGCGAGAGGGGCTGCTATTGTGTGTGTGTGTGGATAATAGCAAAAACTGAAATAAATTTTTTGCACGCAGCAATGAATTTTGTTCACTCAAATTTAGCTTTTCTTCGCTCAAAATAAATTTCTGCTCAAAATGCAACACTTGCACCTGCAAATTTTTTTTACGTGCGCTCAAATTTTTTTTTTACGTGCGTTCAGAATAGTGGCACAAAAATAACGCCATAGATTACGGTGGGGGATGATGATGGTCGATGGTGATGAGCTGCCATTTATGTTTCTAGCCGTGACAGTGACCATGTACTCCTCACTGGGGTCCAGCGTGAGTGTAAGACTGTGATTGCTTCTGGACACGTTGGTTTGGTTTGACTGATTTTTGTCTTTGGTCTTTGCCCAGGACACTTTGTAGTCAAAGATTTCTCCATGGCTCTGATTGGTCAGTGGCACCTGTGGAGAAGTAACATCAAGACCTGAAATGGTAACAGTGTCCTCTGAAACATCACTTTCTAACTGTATAAGATGTTGCACTGATATTTTTTCAAATAGGTTTATTAAAGATATTTTTTATTGCATCAAGTTGTGAGGAAAAAAATGAATCCAACATGCAAGTACCAAAAGCTCTAGTTTTTCTAAAGACCACTTGAGGCTGTCTCCAAAAGTAAGTCAGTTTCCAGATTTAGACCTTACCAAGAGGCCTCATAAAAGCCTTGTAAAAGCAAACTTGGACTCACCTTCCAGGAGATTACAGTCTGGTCTTCCTTCACCTTCATCCACACGTCAAGAGCATCTGGAACTGTGGTGCAACCAGACAAACAACATCTGTTACATTCACACATTTTTAAAGTATTTTCTCTTAGAAAAAACAAAACAAAACAACAACTTACCATCACCCTTCGTGTGGATTTTGACACTGTTGCTCCAGTCACCCCATTTCCAGAAATGTTGTGATGTTCCACATCGGACCCTCACGTCATAGTCCCAGTGTGGTATCAAGTCCTTGATGACTGCAGTTGTGAGGCCAACTCCAATGTTTTCAGTCTGGTAAACCTACAAGGACAAGAATTATGTTAGCTGACTTCAGTGAAGACTTTTACTTTGAAAAGCCAATATGTAAACTTTCTTTTTTAATCTACTCACTATGGTATTAGAGTTTCCATCGCTGACATGTACTTGGCATGTGAGGTTGAGATTACTGTACTTCTTCACAGTCCAGCTCCATTTCAGACTGATGTTTCTGGGGTTCACAGTTGAAGCTGCCACTTCGTCTGGCGCGACCATGTGCACTGAAATAAGAGATCACAACAATCAGCTGATCTCTGATTAAAAATAGTAATTTTTCCCTCATTTTTTCCAAAGTTTTACCTCTTTTGGTCAGGTCCACCCTGTCATGGAGCTCGAGCTTTCCCAGAGGATTAGTGACTGTTAAGGTCCAGTTCCTCTCAGCAGCATCCAGCTCCACTTTTTGGAAGCATTTACCCAAATGTCCATTGATGCATGGGCTAAAATGTAAAAATATACACTGCTTAAATATTAACAACAACACAGAGGCACAAACATACAAAACAATATAAAATCAGGAATGGGGGAAAACAGTTTTTCACAAGTCTACTTAGCTGAAAGCAGAGCTGTTGTAGACCATTGCTATCAAGGTTAGCCAAAGTGCCAAAAATTGCACTTTGGCCATTTTTAACACATCAAGTTAACACATCAAGTTAAAGCTACTGTCAGCTATTCCCTTTTCACAAGAGGTTACCAGAGCAGGTACCCCTGTGTTTTGATTTGGAAGACTTTTATACTGGATGCCTTTCATACTGCAACTGAAGAGGAAATTTGTATCTCTTGCTGAAATCAAACCAGTGGCCTTTACACTATTTAAAAAAAACTGGCCTAAAGTTTTCAAAAATGACCTGTGGAACTGAATCTTTGGCTTGTCTTTATTTGTTGATGCATAAATGCATTATTGCTGTTTCTATTTATTATTATTTTTAAATTACAACTCACATTAAAAATGATTTTATCCAGAGAAGAAAATAAAAGCCTTTTGGGTGCATCTGACCATCATGTTGACAAAGGCTGATATCAAACCATTTCCAAAATAAGTCAAATTATCTGTTTTTATTATTGATTCATCTTTAATCTAAACACCAACTGCATACTGTAAGTTTGGGGACTCTGCTACAACAACATAAAACATTTTAATAGATGAAGTTAAATATTACAGTCATGTAATGACGTTTGTTGCTTAACTGCGTAACAGGCTTGTCAGATAATTTGAAACAAATTATAGAAATTAAACAAAGTCAAACATGAAAAATGAAAAAACCACTAAAGGCAGGTAGGTATCATTCAGATCTACAGATAAGATTAACACAAAAGAGGTTGGCACCTCGAGATTTATCATTTTTACTGTTTCTACTCTTCTGTATGTATGTTACTAACAAGTTGCAAAAATGTTTCAGGAGCAAGATTATAGCAGTGTGCAGTTATTAAATTATTAATTTTTATTTTAAAGAATCCTGATAGGTGTTTGATTCTCTTTGTGAATATTAATCACAGTGAGAATAAGGAAGAAATGCTTTAAAACACACACACACACACACACACACACACACACACACACACACACACACACACACACACACACACACACACACACACACACACACACGGTGAAGTCTGGTCAGTTTTAGAAAGACCATTCTCCCACACTCGGAAGTCTGGACTCTGTAGTGAACTTTCCCAGTATGAACTACGGGTACTTGATGTCGAGGAATGCCAGGGAGGTTTTTTTTTTCCAGTTTATATTTCAGTGCTTTCAAGGTTTAAATTTAGCAGTGAGCCATGATCTTCCGACCTCTGCTACATTTGAACAGGGGTTCCTTATAAAGTGCCGAGTGAATCAGTGAATCCTTTGAAGTTGTCAGATTACATTTTATTTACTTGTTTATAAGTAAACAAGTAAATTGCTTCCATAGTGAACCCTGTGGTTGTATTATACCTTCCATGAAGCTGGTATTTTCTTCTGACTATGGGAAGTTCCTCCATTTTCCTTCCTATATTCCAAAAACAATAGACAGATTCCAGATTCCGGGTTTCACACTGAAGATCACTGTCACCAGGGGGGTCTAAATTTATGGCAAATACCAAGAAAAAACCATAAGAACCAGCAATCTGTATTTAGAAGATAAATTTGAAAAAACAAAACAAAACCATCATCTCAACCTGCTGCTTCATACTTACAGCCAGCGTGAAAACTGGCTCCACTGATGTCTCCTTTGGTTGTTTCACATATTACATCACTCCAGTTTTCTGATTGTTGTTCCAGGTGAACAGTCAGGGCATGCACATGTTCACTGATCTTTTTTTCCATGCCTTTATACCCATTTACATACATTCTCCTGAAACCTTTTCCTTCTGGCACAATGCAGCAGAATGTGGCTCTGCTGCCTACTTCAAGTATTTTATCCTTTGGGAAAACTGATAATTCTGCTGGGCTTTGCATCCCTGCCAAACAACAACAATGAGGCATAATAAGCACAACTGTAAAATGTGTAAGAATTATGAAAATCTAAATGATTTGAATTCAACATTAACCAGGTAGTGTCTTTTGCATCCATGGGCTTGATTGGTTGTTGTATTGGGACCTGAGCCGGACTGAATGGCGAGCACACTGCGATGGTAAATGGGAAGTCCATTTCCAGGAATGAGTAGATCCTATCTGTGCAGGTGCCACAACAACTTCACCCTACAACATTATCATAAACACATTAGAGCAACAGCTTTTTGTTTGGAGGCTACAGAAGTGAGGATTATAGTTACCCACAATAATCTCTTACGTTGTGTACAGGTTTGTCTGCTATGAGAAGCTGCAGCTCGTACACGAGGCCATCTCGTATCACAGAGCAAGAAGGGTCATCTTCCCACTTTAACAGGAGTGTCTGATCGTTGTGGGCAAGAGTTACATTCTGAGGTCCACAACACAACACACCTAAAGGAGAAATTCCATGTTTAAAGTGGAACACTGAACAAGTCTTAAGCTTAAAAACAGAATTGTTGGGCTATTTGAACAGCAGTCAGTAAGGACACAGGATAGTGGTGCCAATAGTGTTACACTTTTCTCAGTACTGATGCTCTGTTAAAGCCTCTGGTTTCTAGTAATGTCACCTTTAGTGCTGTTACCTTTATCAGTGGCAATCCACTTCTTGGATCTGATACTACTGGTCATTTCCAAATCAAAACACTCCTTAAACTCATAAAATAAAACAAACACTGAGCCACCACTGCGAGTTAAAAGCCAGTGTGGCTTTTCTCCTGGGTGCTACAATAAAGTTTAACACCCTTAAAAATTACTGTACTGTATACAGTCCTTATATTCCCTGAAACAATATTTGCTCTTCTGTGAACCTAAAACTGGATCTAATATTTGAATCTGCAGCTACTTTTTTTTTTTTTACACTTTTTCTCTCAGATCAATCTTCTGATTTAACTTGACAAGACTGCTCAAAGACATTTTATATCTATTAAAGGACGGTACCACAGACCTTTATGGCAGGGTAATTAAACTACTACTTAAAAAGCAGTCACTTGACCCAGCTAATTATTATAGGCCATTTTCTTTTTCAGAAATTCTTGAAAAAGGTTGTTAAACAGCTAATAATTTATCTGCAAAGGAACAGTTTATATGAAGAGTTTCAGGTAGGATTTAGAATTCATCACAGTGCAGAAGCTGCTAGGCTACTGCTGACTGTAACATTTTATCACAGGGATTAGAGCACGCTGTAGGTATTACAGGTACTGCACTGCAGTGGTTTGAATTAGTGGTGTGCGGATCGATATTGAAATATCGATTCTTCTGATACCAGTCATTTATGTTCTAGAATCAATTCTCATATTAAAATATCTATATTTTAGTACTTTGGGGTAAATTTGTAGTTTTTCATTAACAGGAACAAAGTGGAAAGAAACTATATCATTCAGATCGTCTAAATTGGAAGGAACTATTTCCTCTTACGCCTTTCACAGTCATGTGCGAAACACAGCTGTATAAATGTGTCCAACAATGGCTGAGCATAAATGGAGTCATGTGTGGACGTATTTTACCTCCACAAACGGCTGAGGCGCGGTTTGCAATACATGCGGCAAGACAGTGACGTGTTGTGGCAACACCACTAACCTCGTCAAACACCTCAGAGTAAATCACATCAAAGAATATGACGAGCTTATGTTGAAGCGAACTGAAGAGGAGGAGAGGGACAGGTGCTGCTAGGGGAGACAGACGTCTCTCAGGGAGTCCTGAGAGACATCTGTCTCTCAACATGTTCAAATAGGGCACAACTTCAGGTTTTTTATTTCTACATGATAATTCTACATTATTAAGCAATAAGAAAAAGTAGTCTGATGTCCTGCAATCATTATGAAGTTATATTATTACAATTACATAATACAATTATATATTGTATTATGAAATACAATGAAACATTAAGTTTTTGTACAGAGTATCGGTATCGGATCAGTATCGTCGATACCACCCTGACTTTTACTTGGTATCGGATCAGGAAGGAAATCAGTGGTATCTCACATCACTAGTTTGAATCATATCTGTTTAACAGACTGCAGTCTGTTCGCGTAAATGGAAAGTCCTCTTCACACACTAATAATTATGGAGTTCCACAGGGTTCAGTGCTAGGACAAATTCTGTTTACATTATACATGCTTCCCTTATCATCAGAAGGCATAGCATACATTTTCACTGCAACTTTATCTGTCCATGAAGCCAGATAACACACACAAATTAGTTAAACTGCATGAATGTCTTAAATACATAAAGACCTGGATGGCCTCTAACTTTTTGCTTCTAAATTCAGATAAAGCTGAGGTTTTTGTACTTGGCCCTGAAAATATGGTAGCTAACCAGATGCTTGATCAGGATGGCATTACTTTGGCCTCCAGTAACACTGTGAGGAACCTTGGAGTTGGTTTTAACCAGGATATGTTTTGCAATGTGAATATTATAACACAAATATAACTAATTTGTAGGACTGCTTTATTCAATTTAGGCGATATCCCTAAAAATAGAAATATCCTGTCTCAGAGTGACGCTGAAAAACTAGTTCATGCATTAATTACTTCTAGGCTGGACTACTGTAATTCATTATTATCAGGCTTACTTGTGGTTCCTAGAATATAGGATGGGAGGAAGGGCCTTCAGTTTTCAGGCCCCTCTTCTATGGAACCAGCTTCCAGTTTGGATTCAGGAGATAAACATAATCTCTACTTTTAAGATTAGGCTTAAAACTTTATTTTTTACTAAAGCCTATAGTTAGGGCTGGATCAGGTGACCCTGAATTATCACCCAGTTATGCTGCAAGCTGCGGGACTTCCCATGATGCACTGAGTGTTTCTTCTTTAGACACTATGTGTTTATACACCACGGTACATTAAATGCAGTACTTATTATTGTGTAGCTCTCTTCCGTAGAATATGTTTGTCCTGTCTTTCTGCCCTAACCCCCAAAGGTTGGGGTCATTTGCCTTGTTCTGGCAGAGGTTTCGTCCTGACCAAAAGAGTTTTTTCTTTCCAGTGTCACCAAGTGCTTATTCATGAGGGAATTGGATTGGATTGAACTGAATATGAGTCTTTGTGGATCATCCATACACACTGATAACCTTCTTGTCCAAATGTGATCACTTCTGGTTTCAGCATGAACATGGTGATGGCCAAAATGCCGGAGTACAAAACTTGCTCTTATAGATTACATGGTGGCTCCATCAAACTTGTATCTGTGTCAGCTTGTTATGTGCTCACTGAAGTAGATTGACCTTAAGTAAATAGAAACATCTCTTAACTCTTAATATGCTAAGCAATCTGACATAGCAATGTAGAGTTTTCTGGTTCTGTGTCAAACATCCATTCCTGTGCATCTTTTTGTTTTTAAATTCTTTGTGGGAGGAACTCAGAGGGCACAGGAAGTGTAAAACTGGGCAATGACAGCTCTGCTCTACTTCTGCACTTAAGATGTTATGCAAGAGAAGATGGGGAATTAGCATGTGATTGCCTGCATTAAGTGTGAGGATAAAAAGCAAGATAAAAAGAAAAGCCATGATGCAATCATGTGATGTTGTACAATCAATACAGCTAACTGATACTCATGATAGCAGCACAGTGTTAGGATGATGTGTAACTGGACACAGAGCAAGTCATATTATTTATAAAACATTTTCATTAATAATTCTCTAAAATCCAGCCACAGCACAAACAAGGTCAAGAAGTTCACACAAACTAGTGAAAGTAATTACTAAATGATACCTCGGCTTTGTTCTTCAGCTCAGTGATGCTAGTTCAATGCAAACTGTGCATGATATCGATAACACTATTACTCAAAGCCAACCTATTTTCTTTGGAATTCCTGAGGAAAATGATGATGAGGCAAATAATATAGTTTACACACACATACAAAAATAGTTAAAGACAACATTTATAACACCCACTTATAATCAAATAATCTCAAATAACTCAATCAACGAGATGATGTAGACACACTCCAAAGTCCCTGAAAATGAGTTGCACCTCCACTGTTGCATGCTGATGTAAATTAAGCTTGACCAGTAAAAAAGACTCCACATAAAAATGATCTTGTATGCACAGGCAGCTGAAACACAGCATCTGAAATCAATATTTCTTGACTTTATTAAACATATCAGATACCTTTCATACCTGTAGATTATCAAAGGTAAGATGACGACATACTCACCGTTTTCTTGTCCATCTTGTGTACTTTTTCCGAAGAGTGAGAGCAATAACAACCATGCAATCATTATCATAATAATCGTGATGATCCTCTTGTGTAGAACTGTTTATTTCTTGACAGAAAAAACTGTCATGAATCAAGTCGAGTTGTTGTGATAGCTGTGGCAATAAACATCCGCTCGAAGGTGGTTGAAAAGCAGATTTCCAAGGCTTCTTTTATCAAAGCAAAGACATTTACACAAGGAAGTTCGGGTTCTGTTTGAAGACAGACACAGACAGCAGACAAATGTCACTGTTTGTGTCAGGTTACTTCCTGTAGCCTGCCTTCCTCCATAAACACAGTTTGGAAGTGCATTTGAGTTAGTAATGATTGTGAAATCCATGTGGATCCCACCACAGGAAATGGAGCAGCTGTGTTCTTGTAACTGTGACTCACAGCAGTGAGCTCAGACATGCTCTGAGGCTGTTTACATACCTGGAAGTCAATTACTATAAAAACATCATCCAGAGAGAGAATCAACACATCAAGGAAGGTATCATAAATTCAAGCTTTAAAATTTGGAAGTGTGTTCAATCACCACCAAATACACAATGAAGAATTTGAAGAAGTACTGCAAGTGAAAAACAAACAAACAAACAAAAACACTTCACTGTAAAATGATGATAAAGCCAGTATCTATCTATCTATCTATCTATCTATCTATCTATCTATCTATCTATCTATCTATCTATCTATCTATCTATCTATCTATCTATCTATCTATCTATCTATCTATCTATCTATCTAATGTAGAAAGTCCACTCCTAACTCAAAGTCACCAACAACTAAAAATAAATCAAAAATAAACAAACAAAAGATGCTGTTTTAAAGCATTTATTTTAACTCAGTTTCATTTTATATAGTGCCAAATCACAACAACAGCTGCCTCAGCCTCAACTATCATGTGACCCCCTTTGAGCAAGCGCTTTGGTGGCAGCGGGAAAGCAAAACTCCCTTTTAACAGAAACAGAAACCTCCAGCAGAACAAGGCTCAGTGAGGGGGAGGACAGGAAAAGGACGTGCTGTGGAAGAGAACCAGAGATTAATAATAACTAATGATTGAATACAGAGAGGTGTACAAACACAGTGAGTAATAAAGGTGACTGAAGAGGAAACTCTCAGTGCATCATGAGAATCCCACAGCAGCATAGATCTATTGCAGCGTAATTAATGGAGGGTTCAGGGTCACCTGATCCAGCCCTAAGCCATATAAGCTTTATAAAAAAAAGGGAAGTGTCAAGCCTAATCTTAAAAGTAGAGACGGTCTCTGTTTCCCGTCTCTATCCAGTTCAGGGAATTCAGGTGTTCCAATCACTTCCATACGTACAGGTGTATGAAATCAAGCATGTAGACTGCTTCTACAAACATTTGTCAAAGAATGGGTCGCTCTCAAGAGTTCAGTGAATTCCAGGGTGGTACCATGATCGGATGCCACCTGTGCAACAAGTCCAGTTGTTAAAATTTCCTCACTATTAAATTTTCCACTGTCTGCTCTTCGTGGGATTATAACAAAGTGGGAGTGATTGGGAACGACACACACAAATGATCCTTGCAAATGATATTTTTAGCTTGGCATGACTTGCAACGAGGGGGAATTCTGTGGAAAAACACCCGAGTCATGTGATTTATTTCACATTATCTCAATAAATTCTTCCTGTGTCAGTCATTTAAACCAGAGCATGGTTGAGGGCGTTGTTGCTTACACAGACCACAAAGAGAAAGTTCAGCCTTTCCTGTTCACACACTCACACACGCTTTCTAGAAATTCCCGATCAGGGAAAAATGCTGTCGGTCAGGATGTGAGATTACAGTTATGGTTGTGGTGGTGAACCCCACACACTTTGAAGATATGTCAGCTGTTGGGAAATGTTTTGCTTTTCTTATTTCCTGAAGAATATCCTGTAGAGTTCTCAGTGATCACAACAGTCTCCTCAGATTTCAGCATTTAAGACCCTTTAAGTTGGTTTTTGGAGTTACTCTTCTGTAGGATTTAGCTCATTTTTTTGACTTTATGAAAACTCAAGTCTCAGGTTGACTTCAGTTGATATGCAGATTGTGGTCATTTCTGTCACGGTTCTGGGTCATTTTGACCTAGCATTTTCTGTTTCTTATGTTTTGGAGTTTCTCTGTATTAGGATTTATGTCTGATTCTTTAGCTTTCCTGTTTTGATGAGTATTATAAATCGATGTTTCAGTTTGGTTCTGGTCATGAGTTTAGTTTGATGTTAATTCTTCTTTAAGTCTCAGTCATCTCTGGGTTCCATGTGTTATATTCTATAGTCTGCCTCTCAGTGTCAAGTCTGCGTCTTTGTGATTTGTTTCATGTTTTCTGTTTTATTTTGATAGTCCCAGTCTGATGTCAGTGTGTTCAGTTTTACTTCTCCCCTGTCTCGTTAGTCTAATTTCTCCCAGCTGTGTCTGCCTCCTGTTTCCCATTCCCTGATTACTCTCCAGTGTATATAAGCCCTGTGTTTTCCTTTGCTCTCTGTTGTTTAGTTAATGTCTGCTCACCCTTATTCTTGCTGTGTGTTCGGTTTGCTCGCTTGCCTGTTAGTTTACTTGTTTTCCCAGTTTAGTTAGTTTTCTGTTCTTCTTATTTTCCTGTAATAATCCGGGTATCTTCAGTTCACCTCTGCCTCCGCGAGTCCTGCCTTTGGGTTCAATCCTGCCTGCCTGCACAGCACACAGCCATGACAATTTCTTTACATTCTGATCGCTTCAGTTACACTGGGGAGGTTTTAAACATTTTAAACAAGATTATTTATCTAAAGTGCCCATAAAGGGATCATTAGCTGCTCATTCATAACACAAGATTATCTAAATGTTGTTACGCAAAAAAATTAAAGTTGCCCTGATTTCAAAACCAATGTGACAGACTTGAGGTATTGAGGTATACTAGGGGCTTAAACAGTGAATATTCAACAAGAAAGTTTTAAGAAAAAAGAACAAAAAGTCTGTGTGCTGAAAACCACCAAAATTCCAGTCAGAAACTGTACATTCACTGACGTGAGTAGAAAATTTGTACCAACAGATACATTTTATTAAATTTACCTTGAATGGTCATGTATAATAATCCCAAAACAAACATTCAGCTGACAGCTCCCTCTTGTGGTACTGAAGGGTATACAATGCCTTTTTACATGGCAAGACCAAGGTCTATTAAGTTCTCATTAGTGATCATGATAGACTACAGCTAGTAGTTTTGAAAGGGATTTGTTTAAAATTGGGACGATCTCTTAAAGTCCAGACTCATTTTTGGGGCCACTCTCGAGTGAGCACTGTAGGAGCTGTTGGCACTTCAGTGGTGGTTTTCTGCTTGTTTAGGTTGTACATCTTTTACCACCTATGTGGGTTTTGTGGAGACACTAATATGTGTAATTTCAGGAAGGGTAGAAACAAGTTTTTCTTTTTATGATGCACATCAAGTATAGCCAATTAAATTTCGACTTTAGGTTGTTTTTCTTTTTTGCCTTGTTATTTAAGATTTGCCCTCTGAGATCAGCTAACGAGTCATCGAAATGTGAAAAGGTGCCTCAACTACTCAGTTGTAGTTAGAGTAGATTGCGCTTGCAGCTCCTGATGATAAATCTACTGAAATAAAAGTCAATCAGGACATGCAGGAGGAGTAGAGGTACTGCAGAAATACACCAAAGTACAACTGCTGTGTAAATGCACTTGTATACTTTGCACCCCAGACATGTAATGTGTGACAGCTCATTATCATCAGTACTGCAGTGCTGGCTCCATCTAGTGTTCACTATTCATGCAAACATCACCACAGCAGATCATCATGGTGCCGTAATGTTTCTCTCTAAACCAAAACTCTTTGAAGGTAACCAGGCAAAATCAAATCACATTAAAACACTTGAAGCGTCTTGTTTTATTGGTTTACAGCATTGAATCAATCGTAATTTCTTGGTTCTTATAAACACAGATCAACAGCAAAGACCTCTCAAAGCTACATGGAACTATTCACATTTTTTCAATAAGGTAGGGCACTCATAAATACATAAAATACACATAAATCAGTTTGTCAGTTCTGAGATCCTCTATTGTTCATTTTCTCTTCGCTCCAACATGATCAGCTCAGTTTCTGTGGTGATGGCAGTCTGATTCAGACAACAGCACTAAATTGAAAATGCAAACAGCTGACATTTGTACAGAATTCACAGGATTCACATGAAAATAAATCAGGCTTTAGAAAGGCTTTTCTCAAATGTCTGAGTGGAATTTCTAGATACATTTTCTTTATTTACACCGTTGGCTTTTAATTGTCCAACAAACAAAATGAACAAAAAGCTAATTTTAGACTGTTCTAGAGGCCAAGTGGGGACCTCATGGAAATCTCTGGATGACAGGGAGAAATGTGTATTCACTGACAGGTTTCTGTAAAGCCAGATAGACAGCAGAGTGCTGCAGTCACCTGCGGTTTGCATTGAAGATACTGACTTGTCTAAAAACACATTTGCTCTACTCTTCAAAGTAAAAGTTACACAGTTGGAAATGTGTTGTTTGCAATGTAAGGCACAACTTTTACTTTGAAGGAAAAGAGTCAGTTTTTAGCATCACACTTTTCACAGTTTAACTCGAGCTCAGAGGGTAGTTATTGAGTGTCTGCAGGCAAGGCAGTATCTTCCATGCAAACTGCTGGCAACCTGCAATTGCAAGATTTTCGATGCAGCACTGTATAGCTTATCGTGACCAATTTCACCCTAGTAACTTCCATTAGTCACTCCAACCAGCCTGTAATGCAGACCAGGGATTCCATTACCATTACCTGTATTTTTATCAGTGTATGAGTGATTGCTATTTAGGGGGTTGATGTGTGTTAGCAGTCCTCAACTTTTCCTAGTTGCTTCCTCTGGGGTAAACCAATGTGCCACAATAGGGGAGTTTAGGTTAGGGTGTTTCCAATATACATCACTGAATAAAGCACAAATGTTGTTCAAGCTGTTATTGGAGTTTGTATATGTGTAAATATGTCTTCTTTGTATTATATTTTGGTTTGATATTTGTGTATGTCCTTCGACGCATATATTAAACAAATATGTAAGACTGCTTTCTTCCATTTACGCAACATCTCTAAAGTTAGATATATCCTGTCTCTTAGTGACGCTGAAAAACTAGTTCATGCATTTATTACTTCCAGGCTGGACTACTGTAATTCATTATTATCAGGATGTCCTAAAAACTTGCTGAAAAGACTTCAATTAATCCAAAATGCTGCAGCAAGAGTACTGACAGGGACTAGAAGGAGAGAGCATATTTCTCCTGTTTTGGCTTCCCTTCATTGGCTTCCTGTTAAATCGAGAATTGAATTCAAAATCCTGCTTCTCACATACAAGGTCTTAAATAATCAGGCCCCATCTTATCTTAATGACCTTGTAGTACCATATCACCCTATTAGAGCACTTCGCTCTCGCTCTGCAGGCCTACTTGTTGTTCCTAGAGTATTTAAAAGTAGAATGGGAGGCAGAGCCTTCAGTTTTCAGGCCCCTCTTCTGTGGAACCAGCTTCCAGTTTGGATTCGGGAGACAGAAACTATCTCTACTTTTAAGATTAGGCTTAAAACTTTCCTTTTTGCTAAAGCATATAGTTAGGGCTGGACCAGGTGACCCTGAATCCTCCCTTAGTTATGCTGCAATAGACGTAGGCTGCCGGGGATTCCCATGATGCATTGAGCTTTTCCTTTCCAGTCACCTTTCTCACTCACTGTGTGTTAACAGACCTCTCTGCATTGAATCATATCTGTTATTAACCTCTGTCTCTCTTCCACAGCATGTCTTTATCCTGTCTTTCTTCTCTCACCCCAACCGGTCGCAGCAGATGGCCGCCCCTCCCTGAGCCTGGTTCTGCCAGCGGTTTCTTCCTGTTAAAAGGGAGTTTTTCCCTCCCACTGTCGCCAAAGTGCTTGCTCATAGGGGGCCATATGATTGAGTTTTTCTCTGTACCTATGAAGCGCCTTGAGGCGACTTTTGTTGTGATTTGGGGCTATATAAATAAAATTGAATTGAATTGTATGTGGATGTGTATTTTTTTCATTTGTTTCTTACCCCAGATCTGGGTGGTCTCACGTGAAGCGAGTATAAAAGGAAGCCAGCTGCAGTTGAAGGTGTTGGTTAGTGTGTTGGTGTTACGTTTTATTCTAGCCTGCTGTCGTCTCTTTAAATCCACAACTGACCGCTGGCCAAAGTGACACAGCTGTAACCAGTAAGGAATCACATATTTTCCTCTTGTGAGAAATGGTTGACAGGTGATTTGAACGCACAACCTTCCTGCAACAAGGTGACAGTGCTAACTTGCACCACAACACCACCAATGTACAGAACTGAACTAAAATGTATTGCATGCTTTTAATTGAAGCTAAACATGAAAACAGTAGAGCTCCTTTGAACATCTAGCAGGTCACTGTGTGGATGAGGGCAGCTTGTGTTCTATGCAGTAGTTAAGGTCTCTTCAAGTACGTGTGCAAGGCTTAAATGTGTTCACGCATGCAGCCGCTATTTGGAAGTTTTCTGTGGTAACAAAATGTATGTGGACACACAGGAAATGGGACTGTCTGGTTCCTCCTCTAACTCAGTTGTGGTAAAGGTCTCTTCAGGACTCTGTGGCTGGCATTCACTATCAATTATAGGCATCCCCTCCTGGATCTCGGGATGTGATTGTGACTCCTGGTCCTCACCCTGTACTATCAGGTTATATGAAGGGTTAGGAAATACATCATTAATTGGAAAAGATGGCAAGCCTGGCTGAGATGTGAGGCCTGTAGTGGGTAAAGTAAGGCATGGCTGGAGTTTCTTCAGAGGCTTATTGTAGTAACCTTTGGGAGTCTGAGAGAAGGTAAAAGGCATGTAGTCCTGGCCAACAACAGGCTGTGGTGGTCTGAATTTATCATGTAGTTCAGGAACATCCAAGACCTCACTGTAGTGACTCTGATCAAAGGGAAGATGACGAACTGTATGTTCATCCTGAAAAACAGAGAAAATGACCTCACATTCACAGGAAAGACATCTGGATCCATATCGATTATGATGATGCACTATACAAGGAAACCAATAAATAACAGAATAGTACAAATGTGTAGTGGACATTATAGCATTAGCTAGCTAATGCTATAATGTCCAAAACACTTCAAATGGCTCTAAAAGTGAATCAGCAAAAAGTGAGTCAGTGTGCAAACATTTGAATACCCTGTTAATGCGCCCAACTCTACATCTGAAATATATCTGAGAGTTAAGTTGAACTTAAGTTTGGCACCAGAAACTAATTGGTTAGATTAGGGACCAAAAAAAACTTACCGGTAATGCCAGCCACTTTTCAGTCAGCACCGGCTTTGGGATTGGAGGACAGACTTTGTGCTTGATGCTGTTGGGAGAAAGAATGCATTAAAATAAATGCCGGACAATGATTGGAAGCAAAAGTGGACAATATTTCACAGAAAATGTATATGCATTGCTTACCGTGCCCAGTGTCTATAGCAGATAATTGTGCTGACAGACAGAACAAGAAAAACTGCTCCCAGGGATATCAATGTCAGCATTATCAGTTGATCAGCTGGTGAAAACAATGAATCACATCAAGTAAATCAAAGAAAATGACAAATGTTGACAGTCTTACTAAAGAAAATAGTCCATATGGGGAAATAATTAACCCACCCGGGGGATTCAAGGTGACATTGATGGATGAATTACCACAAAGTCCAACTGCTGTTGATGCTGTCACCGTAAAGGTGTACATACTGATGTTCAGGTTCTTTGCAGTGAGGCTGGTGGCTTCAGGATCATCTAAATCAACACAGAGTGACCGCCATTATTACAACATAAATACATGTTTACGATCATCGGGCAACACTGGAGACTTACTTTATTTATCTCAGTCACAAGCTAATCTTTGTGTGTGGAGAAACAAAACCAGGACTTTGTTATCAGAAGAGAAACTTAATAGTGTGATTAAAGGCCATTACACAACAAGTGCTTTGCAAGAAAACGGCACAAAATTCTAAATATTTCAGATGCGAATTCGTATTGTGTACATACACACAGAAAGCTTTGTGTTTTTCTGAAAAATATGTCCTTAAAAAAAAATCACACTGTAAAAGCAATCAAAACATGAAGTGATGATAGCTGGTCCTAAAACTTTGAACCAGAAAAAGAAGAAAAGATTCTGGTTTAAACCAGGAGGTTGTATCACAGCCGCATTTGAACATACTTAAGGATCACAGTGTGATATTTGTTTTGAGCTACAGCGCACTAAATGCAGTGGTCTAATTGGTCAGATCTGTGTCTTTGCATCCATAGAATCAGAAAAATGTTTCATGGTTCAAAAAAAGAAAAGCCATAAGTTCATTGAGCAAAATTACATTGTTGGTGTGAACAACTGTATTAAGAATAGGTAAACCTGAAAAATATTTATAACACACAAAATATTTGCACAACCTTTGCGCGTCCAGTGTGTAAAGGCTTTAAGTGTGCCGTCCTACTAGTGCCAGCGATACATTTATAAAGAAACTCAGCAAAATATTGTGTGCAATAAAGAACAAAAGGATTTGGCTAAGAACATAATTATTAAAACTTTTTTGTGTCAGACACTTCCCCCCCAATCTGATCTTTTCTGCAACCAAGTTAAACTGTTATAATTCTTAGTTAATTTATCCAATTGCAGTCATACTTTGCTTAAATCGACAGACTGACACCACAAAAAAGGGGGACTTGGTTTCTTTTAAACTTGCACCACAAGGGGGCATTATATAAGTCTATGTTCCATCCAAATACTCTTTCATTTCTCAAACTCAAACACATTTTGAGGCACCGCTGACAGTTAAACAGATGCTGGCAAGAATGTTCATGCTGAGGATCCTCGTAGGTGGAGAGAAAACTCATCGTATGGCAGGACGTAAACAGGAAGCTGATCCTATACTTAATGTCCACACTGAAATCTTAGCTGGCCTGAGTGAGTATGCCTTCATACTGTACCTGTGCTCACGTTAAAAACATTCCCGCTCTTGTCCTGGTAGTAGAGAATATATCCATGGATGGAAGCAGTCTGCTTTTCCAGAGGTATGGGCTCCCAGGATACCTCAACAGCCGAGTCTTCCTGTTTGTTTTTCAGTTTAAACAGCTTGCCTCCTATTTCTGGAAAGATGTGACATGCATAAAATACACTGCTGTTTGAACCATCACATTTTGTGAGAAATCACTGAATCAGTCTTACTGGTCTCTCTGATGTAGCCCTCTCTTCTCTGTAGTAGCACCGCAGCTCCCTCAGTGCAGGCGTATATGGACAGCAGGTATCTCCGACCATCTTCAAAGTTCTCTGGAACAACAAAAGGAGCTGTGCTGAAACAGATGCAAATATGATCTGCAACAGTTTTGTAGGCAAAGATGAGAACGTACTTGAAAAAATTGTGGTATGAGTTCTGTTGGGAGGCACTTTCATCCACTCGAAGGAGCAATTACCGAAGACTGGACACCAGTCCACTATGTAGCCACAGCTGGCGTAAGGACTATCAGGCCAGGACAGGAAGAAGCTACCATTGCTGCCACTGATCCAGGAGGTCTTCACCTCGGATGTATCTGAAAAATACTCTTTAAAATTAGATTTTACAACATACTCCACTTAAAAAAGGAAGAGGTTAAATCAGTATATATAGTTAAACCTTGAGAATTTTTCATGGGTTTTGAAAGCAGTTTAATGCACTTTTAAGGCATTTAGCTTCCCTTTGCAGACCAATAAAATGTGCAAAAATGTACATACTCATCATGACTTGGATATATAGAATATAAACACAACAATTACAAATTTGTATACTTATAATAGATATAATCTCAATCATGTGATCATGAAAACTGCTATTCCTTTTCTGCATTTGTTCAGAAAACCCTTTGCTTACAGCCTTCTGCACAGATTAGATAAAATCAAACCTCTTCCCCAAATGGAAATCAAAGTGAGCTTATCTGTAATGTGTGGTGCTCTGTTAGCTTCATACCTAGATTGCGGCGGGGGATGATGATGGTCGATGGTGATGAGCTGCCGTTTATGTTTCTAGCCGTGACAGTGACCATGTACTCCTCACTGGGGTCCAGCGTGAGTGTAAGACTGTGATTGCTTCTGGACACGTTGGTTTGGTTTGACTGATTTTTGTCTTTGGTCTTTGCCCAGGACACTTTGTAGTCAAAGATTTCTCCATGGCTCTGATTGGTCAGTGGCACCTGTGGAGAAGTAACACCAAGACCTAAAATGGTAACAGTGTCCTCTGAAACATCACTTTCTAACTGTATAAGATGTTGCACTGATATTTTTTTTCAAATAGATTTAATAAAGATATTTTTTTATTGCATCAAGTTGTGAGGAAAAAAATGAATTCAACATGCAAGTACCAAAAGCTCTAGTTTTTCTAAAGACCACTTGAGGCTGTCTCCAAAACAAAGTCAGTTTCCAGATTTAGACCTTACCAAGAGGCCTCATAAAAGCCTTGTAAGCCAACTTGGACTCACCTTCCAGGAGATTACAGTCTGGTCTTCCTTCACCTTCATCCACACGTCAAGAGCATCTGGAACTGTGGTGCAACCAGACAAACAACATCTGTTACATTCACACATTTTTAAAGTCTTTTCTCTTAAAAAAAAAACAAAAAAATACTTACCATCACCCTTTGTGCGGATTTTGACACTTTTGCTCCAGTCACCCCATTTCCAGAAATGCTGTGATGTTCCACATCGGACCCTCACGTCATAGTCCCAGTGTGGTATCAAGTCCTTGATGACTGCAGCTGTGAGGCCAACTCCAATGCTTTCAGTCTGGTAAACCTACAAGGACAAAAATTATGTTAGCTGACTTCAGTGAAGACTTTTACTTTGAAAAGCCAATACCTAAGGTTTCTTTTTAATCTACTCACTATGGTATTAGAGTTTCCATCACTGACATCTACTTGGCATGTGATGTTGAGATTACTGTACTTCTTCACAGTCCAGCTCCATTTCAGACTGATGTTTCTGGGGTTCACAGTTGAAGCTGCCACTTCGTCTGGCGCAACCATGTGCACTGAAATAAGAGATCACAACAATCAGCTGATCTCTGATTAAAAATAGTCATTTTTCCCTCATTTTGTCCAAAGTTTTACCTCTTTTGGTCAGGTCCACCCTGTCATGGAGCTCGAGCTTTCCCAGAGGATTAGTGACTGTTAAGGTCCAGTTCCTCTCAGCAGCATCCAGCTCCACTTTTTGCGAGCATTTACCCAATTGATGCATTGGTCCAATGTCGCATGGGCTAAAATGTAAAAATATACACTGCTTAAATATTAACAACAAAAAAAAATCGAAGAACCCAGCAGGACTGCTAATTTTTTATGGAAGCAAATAAAGGCCCTTTCTCTCACCAGCCTCCACCGGCAGATTTTGTGAGCATTTTCCCAATGCTGTAGTGCAAAAGCATAAGTAGCTTAAATCTTTACCACAAAGGCTTCTGTTGGCTTCTCTGTTTACCACAAAGTAAACACAAAGTATGATGCAGTACTTGATACTACTGTGCCTGAGCGTGGTATCCATTTAGCCCATTAGCTTTCATAGTGAGAGAAAAAGAAAAAGACAAACTAACCGATGTTTGTGCATTTTGGACTGTATATAACAAACATACTATAAACATAAGAGATTTTCAGTGGTCCCAACTGCGGCCATTCACATATTCCCGTCTACCTCACTACTCCAACAGAGGTTGCTTCATCAATTATTCAGAAAGGGAAAATGAAATGAAATCTAGTACAACAAAGACATTTATATGTAAAGCAGGGAGTGACTGTATAATAGCGCTGATTCATACTGCGCATTGTTATAGAAGAGTGAACCAACTGGAAGTTTATGGGAAAGAAATATTTTTCTGAAATCAGTAGTCAGATTACATTTTATTTACTTATTCTGACTAGCCTTTCTTTAGTCCCATACTGGAGCTCATTGTTACAACAGAGGTGTTGTGTATTTCCTTTTACCTTCCCTGGAGCAGGTATTTTCTTCTCACTTCTTCAACATCCTCTGTTTTCCTTGTTATATTCCAAAAACAATGGATGGATTCCAGATCCTGGGTTTCACACTGAAGACTACTGTCACTAGGGGGGTCTAAATTTAAGGGAAATTTCAAGAAAACAAAAAAGAAGAACCAGCATTTAATTACAAGGTACATTTGACAAAACCACAAACCGCCCTCAAATGCTACAGTGCAGTGAAAAAGTATTTGGCCTCATTGTGCCAAATTTAAATGTTTCAAATCATCAAACAAATGTTAACAATAGACAAAAAAAAAGAGTAAATACAAAATACAGTTTTTAAGTGATGGTTTTGTTTATTAAGACAAAATGCTATCAAAAGCTCCCTGGCCTGTGTTGTGTGTACAGTAATTCCTTTTTCTCAGTACTTTGTGTCATACTTACATCCAGCATGAAAACTGGCTCCGTTGAGGTCTCCTTTGGTTGTTTCACATTCTACATCCCTCCAGTTTTCTGATTGTTGGTCCAGGTGAACAGTCAGGGAGTGCACATGTTCACTGATCTTTGTAGTTGTTACATTAGTGCCTTTATAGTTGAGTAGATGTATTGTTTTAATACTTTCCCCATCTGGCACCATGCAGCAGAATGTGGCTGTGCTGCCCACCTCGAACATTTGTTTTTTTGGGAGAACCAGTATTTCACCCTGGTCTGAAGAAGCACAGTGATAAGAATAAATGAGACTGTAAAGTGTTTAAGAATGATGAAAAGAACAAATGAATTGAACTTAATATTAACCAGGTAGCGTCTTCTGCGTCCATGGGCTTGATTGGTTGTTGTATTGGGACCTGAGCCGGACTGAATGGCGAGCACACTGCAATGGTAAATGGGAAGTCCATTTCCAGGAATGAGTAGATCCTATCTGTGCAGGTGCCACAACAACTTCACCCTACAACATTATCATAAACAAATTATAGCAAGAGCTTTTTGTTTGGAGGCTACAGAAGTGAGGATTATAGTTACCCATAATAATCTCTTACTTTGTGTTCAGGTTTGTCTGCAATGAGAAGCTGCAGCTTGTACACAAGCCCATCTCGTATCGCAGAGCAAGAAGGGTCATCTTCCCACTTTAACAGGAAACTCTTGTAGTCAAAAGTCACATTCTGAGGTCCACAACGCAAAACACCTAAAGGAAGTGACCACAGGACATTTTATGGTTAAAGTGGAACACTGAGCAATTCCTGAGATAAAAAAGACATAGTTAGGCTGTCAGTGAGTACACAGACTCATACTGATATTTTGTTAATGGCCTCTGGTATATAGCAGACACAAACAGTATCATGAACAAGTATAGTATTATAGGCACGTCCATTATGTCTGCCAGATGGGGTGACTAGGACACTAAAACACTGAGGCTTAAAAATGCAGAGTCCAAAATCAGTGGTTAAATCGTGGTGCCTGTATCATTTTTTGGGAGGAGCTGAGAGTAAATATAAAAACAACTTACTAAGTAGACATTTGAAAGCTCTGCTCTATTTTTAGACTTGACTGATGAGGAATAGCAAGGGAACACTTTAGTTTCGGGGAATAACAGGTGATTTTCTGTACTGATTATGTTTTTTTAAAAAAAGCAAGATGAAAAAGAAAAAGCCACTGTGCAGTCATGTGATGCTGTACAGCTAACTGATGTGTGATTTAAGGGCAAAGATGATGCGCTGCTGGTTTGTAAAGTCTTTTTTCAAAGCCACTTTATCAAGTCATTGAACATATTTGTCCACACATGGATGTCTGCTATATATTTCTTAATAATACACTAATATTTTTCTCTACAAAGCTGAAACAGAGTTTTTGGGTTCTGTCAAGAGAATTAACCACACAGGAAGTGATATTATTTGTCAGATATTTGCATTTAAAATGCTCAAAAACTGACAGACAGGAACAAGAAATCCACACAAATTAGTGGAGGTAAAGAAGATAGCTTGCAGACTTGTCTGCACCAGTCTGCCAGTTACAATGACCTTGGTTCTGAAAAATTGCAAACTTTGAACATTTATGTGAAACAAATTTGAATTATCAATTTGATTCAGAATAGGAATTAAGAAAAAACTATCATTTATACACACGCAAAATGTTTAAAAAGAAATGATGCACATATTCTTTCACATCCACAAAGATGAGTTCTTGGGCCACCTATGACCACACCTCCACCCTCGCATGCTGTAACTTTATCTTGCTGACACGCACTATATTTGTTTGTTTTATGACCAGTAAGAATCTGCACATAAAAAATATCCTGTATACACAACTACAGCGTTTGCTGAAAATGGAGATTTCTTTACTAAAAATATCAGATACTTTCTGTACCTACAGATTGTCACAGAGGTTAGAGGATGACATACTCACCGTCTTCTTGTCCATCTTGTGTGCTTTCTCTGAAGAGTGAGAGCAATAACAACCATGTGATCATGATAATAATAATCCTGATAATCCTCGTTTAGAGCTGTTTGTTTATTTAGATAGAAAAAACCTTCAAGAATTCAGCCGAGTAGTTGCGGTGATAAACATCAGCTCGTCAGAGTGGTTGAAAAGCAGATTCCTGAGGCTTCTTTCATAGAAACAAAAGCATGTTCACGGGGAAGTTTGGGTTTTATTTGAAGAATCCGAGAACAAAGACTCAAACAGGGAAGAGTCACAGTGTTGGTGTCAGGTTACTCCCTGTAGCCTCCCTCCCTTCACATATACAATATGGAAATCCATTTGATTGTGAAATCCATGTGGACCCCACCACAGGAAATGGAGCATTATGTTCTCGTAAATGTGACTCACAGCAGCGAGCTCAGACATGCTCTGATGCTCCAGAAAAACATCGGTCGGGGAGAATCGGGCCTTAGATTCTGAAAAACATGATAATTCCAAACTTGGCATAATGACAGGACCTGCCGGCTCTGATTTTCAGACCAGTTATTGTAAAGTTAATTTAAAATTGATTCTTTGCTAAGTTCTCTGAACACTGGTTCATCCTTCTAGTTAAGTGTTTTTTTTTTTTTATGCATGAATGATTCATAGTTCAGTGTTAAGTGGTAAAACATTTCTCTGAAAACAGCCAGGTACGATGACTGGACTGAAAGTGAGAGCAAAAGCAGACAATGTCCAAAGGAAAATGCTAGAAGACCATGAAAAAGTCTGAAGAACTAATGGTTAAGCTCACTTGACCCTTTATACTGGTGCTGCAGTTGTGACATCACTTTTAGGGCACACTGCTTTTTATGAAGTTAATAACTCGGCACTCCAGCATCAAATCCAAATACTTCTGTGAGTTCTTGCACAAAGTAAATAAGCACCAAAAACCACATATTATTATTATTATTATTATTATTATTATTATTATTATTATTATTATTATTATTATTAATAATAACAACAACATGGCAGACAAAAAGGCTACTGCTGATGCTTTAAAATGTGGAGTCCAAAATGGTAGCTCTATTGTTTACATACAGTCTATAGTCAAAATTATGTCATTTTTATGATTAGCACCCTTGCTAACCCTGCAGCCAAAACATTTCATGTATCCATAAATAAGTAGGTGCCTATCAAAGAAAATTCCTGTTATTCCTGTTGAAAGCTCAACATGTACAAGTATGAGATTTCCATTAGTTTACTCCAATAACTGAAACAAAGAATTATTTATCTGCATAAAAACGGAAGACCATCAGCAAAGGAAACTGAGGCCATGAAGACCAGCATTAACACTACAGTTCTAGGGAAAAATAAATCTCATTAACATGTATGTACATGCACTTTGTCTCTTTTACATTAAATTGCACAGAAATTAGCAACACTAAATCCCTGACCTCCAAACTCATATTAAAAACAATTTTAATCCCATTTGTCAAAATTTTATGGTAGGTAATATGCAGAGGTGGCAAAAGTACAGACTTTCTTTACTTAAGTAGAAATAAACTGTGTTAAAAACACTCCAGTAAAAACGGAATTATTGAAGAAACTTCTTTACTTAAGTAAAAGTGAAAAAGTGCCTACTCTGAAATGTACTCAAAGAAAGTAAAAAGTAGCTCCTTAAAGGACAATTCTACTAACCATTTGTGTACAACTGAACCTTGTATAGTAATGTAACAGTAAAATGATATTTTAACATATCTAGAATAAAAAAAATCTTCTAATCTAAATTCTAATTCAAATCTGGTATGTAGGACACAAGGAAACAAATCATTTAAAAAATACCTACTTTCTGTTGCCTACATGGTAGAGGGTGACTTTGCCTCCATACCAAAACGGTCAAATGAGAACAGTCAGGGTTTACAGTAGGATTCAGCAGGTGGGGAACACTATGATCTCTGTAGTGGCTCAGCAAAGGGAACATATTGAGAAGTTAATAATTAAGTTAGAATTAAGCAAATTAAGCAAATTCTCTTCTACACTTGACGTAACCTAAATCTGACCATGAGTACCACAGCCACTGCACCAGTCCAACACAGAGCTTTACTGTGAGCTCACCACATTAATGCAAGCTAACCTGTTTATCTTTAAGAAAACTACACAGAATTTTCATGCTACGTTTCAATAAAACTGAGCAGAAACTTCACGGTGTGGGTTTCTATGCCTGAGCAGCTCTTGTAGGCCATCACTTTTGTACTTCAAAATCACTGCCTTAACAGTGAATTAACTTTTTTTTTTTGTTTGATTACATACTTACATTGCATGAGAGTTTATTCACAAGAGTGTAACAAAGATCCATAGATTATTTCTCTGCTGTTGGCTAACAGCAGCTAACAGATAAAAACAGCAGTTCTTTCTGACAAAAAAGTTCAGGATATTCTCAACAACTAACCTCAGTATTAATATCATCTGTCAGAAGTGAGTCTCACTAACTCATCATCAGCCCATCCAGTAAACAGTGGAATGACAGCCTACCCGGTCCAACAAAGAGCTTCACGGTGGATCAGGTCGGGAGCAATTTTGCTGTCTGAATTCACTAACTACAGATGAACACTGGCTAGTTTTGGGGGTAACTCTGGGATAAAAGTGTATAATACTGACAAATATTTAATTGACAAAGATCCAGTTTATTATTTAGTGCTGATATTATTCAGATATGTTAAAATATTGTGCATATACAAACAATACTGGAAATACACCACAGAAACACACACAGTATGAGCCTCCTCAGATTTCAGCATTTCAGACCATTAAAGTTGCTTTTTTTTCCTGTCAGTTTTAGCTGAAGTTTCATGGCCAGGGAGCAGCTGTGTACCTGTAATTGCACACACATGGGGGCATAGTGGCATGTGGCTAGCACTGATGGATCACAGTGGGTACTCTTGCATACGCCAGCTTCCTTCTACAGTTCAAAGGGTGGATCAGGTCGGGTTTAGTGGTTATTCTAAATGACCCGCAGGTGTGAATATGAGTGTTTATGGTTGTCTCTCTGTCTGTCTTAGCCCTTTGACAGACTGGCAACCTGTCCAGTGTGTGCACCGCCTCCCGCCCTATAGCAACTAGGATAGGCTCATGCCCCCCTATGACTTCGATAAGCAGAATAGGATGTATGGCTGTACACAGATGTTTTCAGATATGTGTTGCTGATCTTTAACTTTAAACATTTATTTTTAGCCGACATTTATTTGCTGCAACATCAAAGTGGTGTGACTACTTGACTTAGCTGTAGACTTCAGTTACTTGGTTTTAAACTTTGTTTTCTGTTAACACTAAAAGTGCCTTTAAAGGGGTATTTTGCTTACAACTTTTTTTTATTGGTGTGTTTCCAGGATTTTCTAAAAGGTGTTGAACAACAACAATGAAGTGTGGCCAGAGGACACTTAATGGGCATGCCAGCCTTTTATGATCTTGAGGAATAGTAGGGGCTCAAAAAATGAATATTTAGTCTGTTCATTAACAATATATCTGGCTCAGTTGTAAGAATGATTAATAAGAAGTTTGTGGGCTGAAAATCATTTAATGATATTTATCTCTAATGGTCATGAATAGAAACACCAAAACAATTTAAATTTCAGATGACAGTTTCCCTTTAGTGGCCTCAACTGAATGGGCTAAAATAAAACAACCATAACAAATGTAACCTCACGGGGCCGGCCGGGCAGACACAGGGAGCATCACATGTGATCGCCCAATAAGTGGTAAATGTAATTGTATACGGTACTGGTAAATGACACATTCCAGCATTTCCAGAAGGCACATGAAGGGCAACTAATTTTATTGAGATTGTTTTTCTTTGTTAGCCTTTTTATATACCCCCTGACAACAGCTAACAAGTGTTGGGTGCCTTAACTACTCTGCTGTAATTAAAGCAATTTGTGCCTTTAGCTATTGGTGATAAAATAAGTGAAAATAAAAGTGGAAAGAATCAGGACATGCACTAAGAGTAGAAGTAGCTCAGAAATACGCTTAATTATATCCTTATATAGTGTTTGATACACATGCATGTTGCGACCCAGCTCAAAAGCCGCAACATAAAAAAGGAGACAAATACCATAGTGTTAGTGAGAAGATGTTTTTTTTCTTAAAATGGTATACCAGGTTGGCTAAAATGGCTGGTGCCACCAAGGCAAAGACAAGTGAGCTCCCTGGAAGCTTGCCTCAGGTATCCTTTTATCCACACCTGACTAGGTGTGGCCAATTAGCACCAGCTGAACACATTGAGGAGATTAGGGGCTGCAGAGGGACGTAACAATGCAATCATCAACACAGCAGGTCACACAGTCTTTCTGGTGCTGTACTGTTTCTCTCCAAATGAACAGACTTTGAAGGTAACCAGACACAATCAAAGCATTAAAAAAACACTTCTTGTTTGAAGCTTCTTGTTTTATTGGTTTACAGCATTGATTCAAAGGTGATTTCTTGGTTCTTACAGACAGAGATCAACAGCAAAGACCTCTCAGCAGCTACATGAAATATTCACATTTTTTTAATAAGGTAGGACACACATAATCAATCGGTCGGTACTGAAGTCCTCTCTTCATTGTTCATTATTTATTTGCTTCAATATGATGAGTTGAGTTTCCGTGGTGATGGCACAGAGATTCAGACACGTCATTAAAGTAAAAATGCAAACAGCTGTAACTTGTACAGACTTTGCAGTCAGGGTTGCAGAGATTCAACACAGAAAAATAATTCAAGCTTTAGGGGGGCTTCTCTCAAATGTCTGACTCAGTGGAACGTCTAGATACATTTAAAGAAATTTTTAGAATTTCTTAGAGATCGGTTAGCAATGCCCTAGGAACATCTAGGAAAAACTATGTATTCACTGACAAAGGTCACTGAAGGTCACAAACCTAAATCAAGTGCAGGTTTTTGCAGTCTCTCATAATTTGCATGGAAGATGCTGAGCTGGCTGCAAACACTCACCATTTACTCTCTGAGTAAGTGCAACAGAAACAGAAAATGTTCCCTTATAAAGTAAAATGTTAAATGTGATGATCACATTAGTAAGACAAAGCCTTTACTTAGAAGGTGAAGAATCTCCATTTCCAGTTTGTGGCACACTTTTCACAGTTTCATTACAGTTCAGAGAGCAGTTAATAAGTTATTTCTAGACAAGTTCCATGCAAACTTCTGGCAACCTGCTAGTAACCAAAGCAGTTATCAGTGCAGCACTGTATACCCGTTTGTGACCAATTTCTTGTCAACTGACAGTCAGGGAGCACACATTTTTCCATAGCGACCAGTGGTTGTACTCTCTGATGTGTCCCTAGTATTGTGGGACAGAGCCCTTAAAAATTAAGTACCTTGAGGGATACAATGTCCCGTCATGAGAGCAGTGTTTCCAGAGTAAATTCAAATAATGCCCATATGGTGCCACTTGGACACCAACAAGAGAAACCTGTCCTTTTCATGTCTTAAAGAGAGCTTGATGTGAACCAGCCACAGGAATGACTGTACAGTAGTGTCCGAAACGAACAGACCCCAAAGGTTCAACAGCAGCATCTTAGAGCAGTGTTTTTCAAACTCGCCATTCATACTGTATGTGTCACTGATGTGGTGACAAACAAAATAAATTTGCAGGGCACAAAATCTTTGAAAACCACTAATGCTCTGGTCCACTAACATAATTGGCTAACAACAAACAACTAGGATTATAATTCAGGTGTGAGTGTGTGAGCATCTAAACAGAAAAACTTTAATGCCAAAATGTACTCCTAGGATCTCATTTGAAAGGAAACATCTTCTATTTTCTGAAAATGTGCCTGTTTGTGTGAATGAAACTAAACTCACACCTAACCTTAGCTGAGTTGCTGATGACCTGGTGGATGAAGCTAACCAACTATGCAGTAGTTAACGATGCATAAAGTGCCTGAATTAGGCTTAAATGTGTTCACATATGCAGCAGCTAGTTGGATGTCTTCTGTGGTAGCAAAATGTATGTGGACACACAGGATATGGGACTGTTTGGGTACTCCTCTAACTCAGTTGTGGTAAAGGTCTCATCAGGACTCTGAGGCTGGTATCCACTAAAGCTTCTGATGAAAGGTATTCCCTCATGGACCTCGGGCCCTGATTTGAATTCCCGGTCCACACTTTGCAATACCAGGTTGTACGATGGGTTGTACGACGGATTAGGAAATACGCCATTGATTGGAGAAGATGGCAAGCCTGGCTGAGATGTGAGGCCTGTAGTGGGTAAAGTGAGGCATGGCTGGGATTTCTTCAGAGGCTTATTGTAGTAACCTTTGGGAGTCTGAGAGAAGGTAAAAGGCTTGTAGTCCTGGTCAACAACAGACTGTGGTGGTCTGAATTGATCATGCAGCTTAGGAATATCCAAGACCTCACTGTAGTGACTCTGATCAAAATGAAGACGATGACTCGTATGTTCATCCTGGAAAAACAGAGAAAATGACATCACATTCACAGGAAAGATATCTTGGTGCTTAGAGATTAGGATAATGCACTATACAAGGAAATCAACAAATAACTGAATAGTAGAATATCCTGATGTATAGATGCATCATTAGCTGGCCAATGCTACATGATATAGTACTGGCTATCTCAACTTACTGGTAATGTCAGCCACTGGTCGGTCAGCACTGGCTTTGGGATTGGAGGATAGACTTTGTGCTTGATGCTGTTGGGTCAAAGAATGCATCAAAATCTAAACAAAAACAATGATTGGAAGCAAAAGTGGCAAATTTCACAGAAAATAAATGTGCATTGCTTACCGTGCCCAGTGTCTGTAGCAGATAATTGTGCTGACAGACAGAATAAGAAAAACTGCTCCCAGGGATATCAATATCAGCATTATCAGTTGATCAGCTGGTGAAAACAATGAACCGCATCAAGTAAATCAAAGAAAATGACAAATGTTGACAGTCTTACTAAAGAAAATAGTCCATATGGGGAAATAATTAACCTACCCGGGGGATTCAAGGTGACATTGATGGATGAATTACCACAAAGTCCAAATGCTGTTGATGCTGTCACCGTGAAGGTGTACGTACGGATGTTCAGGTTCTTTGCAGTGAGGCTGGTGGCTTCAGGATCATCTAAATCAACACAGAGTGACCGCCATTATTACAACATAAATACATGTTTACGATCATCGGGCAACACTGGAGACTTACTTCATTTATCTCAGTCACAAGCTAATCTTTGTGTGTGGAGAAACAAAACCAGGACTTTGTTATCAGTAGAGAAACTTAATAGTGTGATTAAGTGTGTCATCGTCCGAGTGACAATCAATTTGTAAACAACACGTCGGCAACATGTTTCAGTTAACACCTTAATACTACAAAAGATGCAAGAAAAAACTTCATGTACAGCAAATCAGTTGAAGACGTAATTTTTGACATTTTTTAGTATAAAAGACTTTCAAACGAATCTGATATTTTCTGCCACCAATTTGAAAAGTTATAGCCCTTAATATTTCATCCAATTACAACCATAAAACAGGCATGGTTTCTTTTACGTTTGTGCCACAAGAGGTTGTTATTTCCATTTGTTAGATCTGGCATTATTAACAGTTTCTAAGTCCAAGATAGTGGAAAAAAGTGGGATCGTGGTCAAATTAACCCAATAAAATCATCACATGCCAGGAGGTAAACACTAACGATGGATTAAAATCAGCTAACAGAGCACCTATGAAAAAGTGCTGATCCTTTGACTTCTAACCTGGCGCATCAATTGATTCATTTCAAAACCATACACAGAACATACATTACACCCTATAGGAGGTTCCAGATGAAACTACAGGCTACGTATCACTGTCACATCTGCAATGATTCGTCACCAGGCACGTTTTTGCACATGTTTTGGGACTGTCCTGTTGTATCCAATTTTTGGGTCTTCGTGAACTCTGTGTTATCTGAGGTGCTGGACGTTTTTTATATTCCCAATCCTGGTCTTTGTCTCCTTAATGATACCTCTGAAATCTCCTTAAAACAAATACAATGCAAAATGTTGTTCGCTGGATTCACATCCGCAAAGAAGACTGTTACAAAGCAATGGTTCAGTCCTGACATTTGTATGGAATCATTCTGGATACGATGTCTTATCCGTGTTATTAATTTTGAACATACCACAGCAAAATTGAATAAAGCTCGACCCACGACTGTTGAAGCTTGGAAAATCTTCTCATCCAAAGTTATCTCCTTGAACAGGCACTAACTGTTTTTGACTGTGTTTTTGTGTTTTTTCTTTGCTGTCCCTATGCCTTGTGACCAATGTTTGCTTTGCTACTGCAATTTACAGTTGTGCTGTATATGTCTGTACCCCCCCTCCCCCAACCCCGTTTTAAATCAATAAAATGTTGATCACAAAAAAAAAAAAAAAAAAAAGTGCTGATCCTATACTTAATGTCCACACTGAAATCTTAGCTGGCCTGAGTGAGTATGCCTTCATACTGTACCTGTGCTCACGTTAAAAACATTCCCGCTCTTGTCCTGGTAGTAGAGAATATATCCATGGATGGAAGCAGTCTGCTTTTCCAGAGGTATGGGCTCCCAGGATACCTCAACAGCCGAGTCTTCCTGTTTGTTTTTCAGTTTAAACAGCTTGCCTCCTATTTCTGGAAAGATGTGACATGCATAAAATACACTGCTGTTTGAACCATCACATTTTGTGAGAAATCACTGAATCAGTCTTACTGGTCTCTCTGATGTAGCCCTCTCTTCTCTGTAGTAGCACCGCAGCTCCCTCAGTGCAGGCGTATATGGACAGCAGGTATCTCCGACCATCTTCAAAGTTCTCTGGAACAACAAAAGGAGCTGTGCTGAAACAGATGCAAATATGATCTGCAACCGTTTTGTAGGCAAAGATGAGAACGTACTTGAAAAAATTGTGGTATGAGTTCTCTTGGGAGGCACTTTCATCCACTCGAAGGAGCAATTACCGAAGATTGGACACCAGTCCACTATGTAGCCACAGCTTGCGTTAAGACTATCAGGCCAGGACAGGAAGAAGCTACCATTGCTGCCACTGATCCAGGAGGTCTTCACCTCGGATGTATCTGAAAAATACTCTTTAAAATTAGATTTTACAACATACTCCACTTAAAAAAGGAAGAGGTTAAATCAGTATATATAGTTAAACCTTGAGAATTTTTCATGGGTTTTGAAAGCAGTTTAATGCACTTTTAAGGCATTTGGCTTTCCTTTGCAGACCAATAAAATGTGCAAAAATGTACATACTCATCATGACTTGGATATATAGAATATAAACACAACAATTACAAATTTGTATACTTATAATAGATATAATCTCAATCATGTGATCATGAAAACTGCTATTCCTTTTCTGCATTTGTTCAGAAAACCCTTTGCTTACAGCCTTCTGCACAGATTAGATAAAATCAAACCTCTTCCCCAAATGGAAATCAAAGTGAGCTTATCTGTAATGTGTGGTGCTCTGTTAGCTTCATACCTAGATTGCAGCGGGGGATGATGATGGTCGATGGTGATGAGCTGCCGTTTATGTTTCTAGCCGTGACAGTGACCATGTACTCCTCACTGGGGTCCAGCGTGAGTGTAAGACTGTGATTGCTTCTGGACACGTTGGTTTGGTGTGACTGATTTTTGTCTTTGGTCTTTGCCCAGGACACTTTGTAGTCAAAGATTTCTCCATGGCTCTGATTGGTCAGTGGCACCTGTGGAGAAGTAACACCAAGATCTGAAATGGTAACAGTGTCCTCTGAAACATCACTTTCTAACTGTATAAGATGTTGCACTGATATTTTTTTTTTTCAAATAGATTTAATAAAGATGTTTTTTTATTGCATCAAGTTGTGAGGAAAAAAATGAATCCAACATGCAAGTACCAAAAGCTCTAGTTTTTCTAAAGACCACTTGAGGCTGTCTCCAAAACAAAGTCAGTTTCCAGATTTAGACCTTACCAAGAGGCCTCATAAAAGCCTTGTAAAAGACAACTTGGACTCACCTTCCAGGAGATTACAGTCTGGTCTTCCTTCACCTTCATCCACACGTCAAGAGCATCTGGAACTGTGGTGCAACCAGACAAACAACATCTGTTACATTCACACATTTTTAAAGTCTTTTCTCTTAAAATATTTTTTATTTTAAGATTAAAATAAAATCTTAAAATAAAAAATACTTACCATCACCCTTTGTGCGGATTTTGACACTTTTGCTCCAGTCACCCCATTTCCAGAAATGCTGTGATGTTCCACATCGGACCCTCACGTCATAGTCCCAGTGTGGTATCAAGTCCTTGATGACTGCAGCTGTGAGGCCAACTCCAATGCTTTCAGTCTGGTAAACCTACAAGGACAAAAATTATGTTAGCTGACTTCAGTGAAGACTTTTACTTTGAAAAGCCAATACCTAAGGTTTCTTTTTAATCTACTCACTATGGTATTAGAGTTTCCATCACTGACATCTACTTGGCATGTGATGTTGAGATTACTGTACTTCTTCACAGTCCAGCTCCATTTCAGACTGATGTTTCTGGGGTTCACAGTTGAAGCTGCCACTTCGTCTGGCGCAACCATGTGCACTGAAATAAGAGATCACAACAATCAGCTGATCTTAAAGATTAAAAATAGCCATTTTAACCTCTTTTTTTAAGCTTTACCTCTTTTGGTCAGGTCCGCGTTGTCATGGATCTCGAGCTTTCCCAGCCGATTAGTTACTGTTAAGGTCCAGTTCCTCTCAGCTGCATCCACCTTCACTTTTTGCGAGCATTTACCTGAACGTCCATTGATGCATGAGCTAAAATGTAAAAAATATACACCGCTATTACTAAATATTTACAACTAAATAAATACAGAGGCTAGCAGGACTACAAATTCACTAGGAAGCAAAGTAAGAGTACATTTTAAATTTGTCATTGACTGAACTCCTTATTGCTTAATCAATAATGTTTGGTGCTTTAAAGTTTAGTCTATAGATCCCAAAATGTTTTTGCTTTGATGGTCTTTTAAATCAGAGCATTTCTCTCAACTGCTTGAAACTACTTTTATAAATATTCAGGTTTTTGGGTTTTTTAAGAACTCTGGTGACGAGGTGTACTGTGTGCAGTTTTCACTGCAAATCATATAAAGTGAAATAAAAGAAGAATAGCCCTGAAAACAACTCCAGTGTGATTTCATCAAGGACGTTCTCTTTGTAACTCACTTTGACTTTTGACCTATATGGCATTACATACTGTGAGAAGCATAACTACTGTTTATTCCATAATTAATCAATTTGTTTTTTGGACCATGTTAATTCTGGGCACTTTATTTTAGTTTTCAAATAATGTGTTAACCATCTCTGCGTGTGTGTGTGTGGCTTATGCTTGGATATGCATGGATTTTACAAAGGAGAGTGGGGCACTTTAAAAGGGAATGTTTTGACAAGGCCTGATATGTTGTAGATTTTCACTCTAACTAACTAACTCTAACTAAAAGTAGTAAACAGGGCAGCCTGTCTGTCTGTGATAGCACTGGAGTCTGCATGCTCTCGCAGTAGAGCACTTTGCTTTCTGACTATTATTTTTTCAGTTTTTTTTCCCCCCAATAAATCATCCTGCAACTGAAGTTGCATAGCAAGTGCTAATTTTTGTAACTTCTGACTACAGATCATCGAGATCGTCTAAAAGTACGGTTCATCAACTTTTTGTTCTTCTGAATCTGAAACGGTCTGCAGTGGTTTTTAACAAAGTGTCCAGTGAGGTGTCTTATTTATAAGATTCACACCCTCAGATGCTTCCATACAGGAGACTGTAGATATATTAGGGGTGGTTGGGTCTTATTATACCTTCCTTGGAGCTGATATTTTCTTTCCATTGCAGGATGTTCGTTTGCTGCCCTTCCTACGTTCCAAAAACAATCGATTGATTCCAGATCCCGGGTTTCACACTTAAGATCATTGTCATCAGGAGGGTCTAAGTTTGTGGCAAATACCAGGAAAAACAGAAAAACCAGCATTTATTTACAAGATCAATTTGAGAAACCACAATCTCAAATGCTACATCATACTTACAGCTGGCATGAAAACTGGCTCCGCTGATGTTTCCTTTGGTTGTTTCACATTCTACATCACTCCAGTTTTCTGATTCTTGGTCCAGGTGAACAGTCAGGGAGTGCACATGTTCACTGATCTTTGTAGTCATTACATTAGTGCCTTTGTAGTCATATAGAAACATTGTTTTAATACTTTCCCCGTCTGGCACCATGCAGCAGAATGTGGCTGTGCTGCCCACCTCCAATATTTGGTCTCTTGGGAGAACCAGTATTTCACCCTGGTCTGAAGAAGCACAGTGATAAGAATAAACAAGACTGTAAAGTGTTTAAGAATCAAAAAAGATCAAATGATTTGAACTTAATATTAACCAGGTAGCGTCTTCTGCATCCATGGGCTTGATTGGTTGTTGTATTGGGACCTGAGCCGGACTGAATGGCGAGCACACTGCGATGGTAAATGGGAAGTCCATTTCCAGGAATGAGTAGATCCTATCTGTGCAGGTGCCACAACAACTTCACCCTACAACATTATCATAAACACATTAGAGGAACAGCTTTTTGTTTGGAGGCAACAGAAGTGAGGATTATAGTTACCCATAATAATCTCTTACATTGTGTTCAGGTTTGTCTGCAATGAGAAGCTGCAGTTCGTACACGAGCCCATCTCGTATCACAGAGCAAGAAGGGTCATCTTCCCACTTTAACAGGAAACTGTTGTAGTCAAGAGTCACATTCTGAGGTCCACAACGCAAAACACCTAAAGGAAGTGACCACAGGACATTTTATGGTTAAAGTGAACTGAACAATTCTTCACAGTCATTGTTGGGCTATTTGAACAGCAGTCAGTGAGGACACAGCCAGTGGTGCCAATAGTGTTGTCACTGCCTGAGCATCAAATACTGATGTTTTGTTAAAGATTTTGTTAAAAACTGTTGCCAAAAATGGAGTTCATCTATTCTTCATTTGAGACATCCTTAAAAGGTGAGTCAATTCCCATAGATGTGTCACCCTGTTCAAAATGCCCAGCTTCACAGCAAAACATGTTTACAGCCTCATACAATTTTTTTTTTTTTTTGCGCTTGGTAACAAATTTCACTCGTGCAGCAACTGTTTAAGTTGTATTAAGACTCCTTATTATACGTTTCAGGCCCATTTTGACTAACAAATGGGTCCAAATATGACACTAGTTCTCTCTTGCCTCAGCTAATTCAAGTAGATTTATCTGTTCTCCGTGCTGAGGGTCAACCTGCTTTCATCTGTGAAAAGAACAGGTTGTCAGAATGTCCATCACTGGCAATCTATGGCAGATGCCACTCGGACGTGACGATGGATAACCACCCTAATGAAGTCAGTTTCTGATTGTTTGGTCAGAAAGATTCACTGCCTCTCTTCCTTACTCCCACTCATCTCTGCTATCATCCACTCTTCTCTCACCACCGGTATCGTTCCCTCCTTACTCAAGATTGCGTCAGTCACTCCCATACTGAAAAAACCTTCTTTAGACCCTAACAACTTTAACAACCTCCGTCCGATTTCTAATCTAATAAGTAGTTGCAGTTCAACTTCATTCACACTTGGTTAATATATAACATCTACAAGAGATTTTAATCTGGTTTTCGTTCATGTCACAGTACAGAAACTGCTTTACTTAAAGTCACTAATGATCTTCTAATCGGAGCAGACTCTGGTCATTCTCATCCTTTTAGATCTGAGCTCAGCCTTCGACACCATCTTTCACTCTGTCCTTATAAGCAGACTTTCCTCTCTCGGCATCTCTGACACACAGATATGATTGAACCCCTGGTTTCAATCATATCTCCTTGACCGCTCCCAGTTTATTCAACTGAAATCATTCCGCTCTCGTCTATTCCCGGTCACTTCTGGTGTACCCTAAGGTTCAGTCTTAGGCCCTCTTCTCTTCATAATATACATCCTCCCTCTAGGTACCATTTTCCGCAAATTTGATCTTCACTTTCACTGTTTTGCTGATGACACCCAGTTACATCTCTCCTGCAGACCTGATTCCTCCCTCCCACCTTCTTCCCTTACAGAATGTCTATCCGAATTAAAATTCTGGTTTAGCTCTAATTTTCTAAAGCTCAATGAGGATAAAACTGAAATCCTCCTTATTGGCACCAAATCCAACCTTTTGAAGGCGAACCATTTCTCACTCACCATTGATAACTCCACAGTTTTCCCTTCTCCTCAGGTTAAGAGCTTTGGTGTCATCCTAGACAGTTCACTTTCCTACAAATCTCACATCAGTAATCTCACCCGTTCTGCCTATTTCCATCTACGCAACATTAACAGATTACTTCCTTCTCCTTCCCACACAGTCTACGTCCATTCTTGTCCACGGTCTTGTTACCTCCCGTATTGACTACTGCAATTCTCTTTTGCATGGCCTCCCACAAAAATCCCTCCATAAGCTTCAACTGGTTCACAACTCTGCTGCTCGCATTATCACCAGAACCCCGTCCTACCAGCACATCACCCCTGTTCTTCAGGAACTTCACTTCTTCTGCTCACCTTCAAGGCCATTCATAACCTTGCACCTCCTTACCTTTCTGACCTGTTAAGCACTACCTTTCCTGCCCGCTCACTTCGACCTTCTTCTGTCCAGCTTTCTGTGCCTTCTTTCCGCCTCACCGCCATGGGAAGCAGAGCTTTTAGCTGCTCTGCTCCCAGGCTGTGGAACTCTACCCCCAGATATAAGAAACACTGGTTCTCTCCCCCAGTTTAAATCTCAACTCAAAACCCATCAGTTCAAATCTGCATATTCACTGTGAACCCACTGTTTGTTAATTTTATCCTGTGCATTTGTTTTATTGTTCTTCATTGTGTCATTGTTATATTATGTGTTTTTATCTATTGTACAGTGTCCTTGGGTGTCTTGAAAGGCGCTTTAAAAATAAAATTTATTATTATTATTATTATTATTATTATTATTATTATTATTATTATTATTATTATTATTATTACAGCAGTGGCATGCTGGAGGTCATTTTGTGGAGCTCTGGCAGAGCTCATCCTTGCAGAAAGAAACAGATACAGGTCCTGCTGCTGGGCCCTGTCCAGCTGTCTTACCTGTCTCCTGGAATTTCCCCAAACCTTTCTGATTCCAAGATATTTCCTTTTTTTTTTTTTTTTTTTTTTGGGGGGGGGTCACCATTGGTCCAGCCACAAACTACATGTTTCATTTCCTTTATGCTCCCTTCATAAATACTTAGATCAAATATTGCAGCCTACCCTGTCTAATAATACTGTTTAATACATTCCACATACTTTTAATACGTTTCTATTATTCTGTAATATTTTATTATACATCTTTGTAATTTTTTATATATTTTTGTTTCCTTTCTTCTGTATTGTTCTATTATAATTTGCCTGTAAACAACATTTACATTTCACCTGTAAAAGCCACTCTTCTGTCAGTGATCAATTTTATGTTCTGTCACCCACCCATCGCTCTTTTTTTAAAAAAAAATCACAAGTTTTCTGGGGGAACCTCAGAGGGCACAAATAGTTTAAAAGCCAGTTCACTAACTGGCCACTTGAGAGCTCTTCTCTATTTTTACACAATGACTGTTGAGAAAGTTGGAAGGAAGCATTTAAGAAGTTTTGCAAGGGAAGATGGGAAGTTAGAAGCTGACTGTCTGCATAAAGTATGTGGACATAAAGCAAGACAAAAAGGAAATCAATCATGCATTATTGTAGATGTTGAAGACATAGAGCTAACTGTTGGGTTTCAGCCATCATAGCAGCAGAGCTTCAGGGGCAAACATCATAACCACTGCCATGATGCTGGTTTGTGAAGTCTTGCTTCAAAGACAGTTCATCTAGTCATCAACCTCTTGGTTTTTCAAAGTGGCCATATTTGGGCACACATGGACGTCTAGAATTTAGGTACTGTTCAATTACACCCACAGAAAAATGTATAATTTCTCAGATATTTGCATTAAAAACAAACTGGGTCAAGAAATCCACACAAATTAGCGGCAGTAAAGCCTAGCAGGTAGTTCACAGTCAAAATAGCCATACTTCTAATAAGGCAAAGTGTAATCAAATTTAAACAGGTGGTTAGCAATTAGCAGCTAATGCTCACTGAAATCTGTAGTGTGTGGAAAGCATGATCCCCTGACACGCCTTGTGTTTGTTATATGAACAGGAAAAACTGCACATAAAAATATCCTGCATGCACACCTGAGAGCATTTACTCATTGGAGCAGCTGAAACACGACATCTTCAATCAAGATTGCTTTACATTCAGATACTTTTCATACCTGCAGACTATCATGGGTTAGACGATGAAATACTCACTGTTTTCTTGTCTATCTTGTGTGCTCGTTGTGGAGAGTGACAGCAGTAACAACCATGCGATCATGATAATCCTTCCGTGTTTATTTCTTTGTAGAAAAAAAACTTCATGGATTGAGTCAAATGGTTGCCATAGCTCTGGTGATAAACATTTACAAATGGTTGTAAAGCAGGTTCCTGAGGCTTCCTTTATAGAAACAAAAAACTTTCACACACAAAACACTTTTTTGAGTTTTATTTGAAGACTCTGAAGAAAAAAGTCACTGTGTCAGTGTCAGATAACTCCCTGGAGTCGCTCTCCCTTCTCATGTAAGCTTTGGAAAATCATTTCAGTTCATGATTGTGAAATCCATGTGAGCTCCAGTACAGGAAACAGAGCAGTCGCGTTCTCGTAACTGTGACTCACAGCAGCGAGGTCAGACATTCCTCACTTGCTCTAAGATTGTTTTCAGACTTGAAACTGACTTTTTAGAAAAACACTAGTCAGAGAGAGAGAATCGGCCATCAGACTAAGGAAAACACTTGTTATCAGTGGTTCAGAACAGAAGCAGGGAGGTTTTTTAGGTAAACAAAAACAACACGCCCCAGATTAAATCTCTTAAACAGAGGCTTCTCAGATCTTGGTTAAGGATGAGATTTCTGTCAGTTCACCTATCAGTCAGTATGCTGCAGTTTTTCCAGTAATGAAAGGGAGGAACAGGAAGAAAGGAATACAAGGAAAATTGAAGATAAGGAAGCACAATAAGTGCTACATTAAGCAATACTTCTTATTAAGAGGCTGTTACAAGCTTTTATGTACTCCTTTTGTTTGGCTTTCCTCCAACTCATCCCCTGACAGCAGTAAAACTGACTCCCCTTCCCCAATTCTGAGTAAAATCCTTTCTGCCTCACCCTGCCCTCTGCTTCCTGGAGTGTGGACATTGGTTGAACATGTCACTTGGAGCCAGTAAATATGGACAGTAAATAAAAGTGTTGGGATGTGCCTGGGATGAGCTCTTAACAGTACAGTAGGACTCACATAGACTGCATAAATGGTGCTTCAGGTTTTTTCAGTCTTATTGTCACATGTGTATGAAATCAAATCACCTAGCCACGTAGTTTGCCTTCACAGACATTTGTGAAAGAGCTCACTGAACTGGTCTAATATAGGATGCTACTGTTGCAACATGTCAGTTTCCTCCCTGTTGAATACTAAGTAGTATGTGGTGTTACTGCAAAGCAGAAGCATTTATGAACCACAGGAAGTTGCTGAAGTGCCTGAAAATCACCAATGCTCTGCTTACTCAGTGACTGCAGAGCTGCAAAACTTGCTGACATTAACATCAGCACAGAAACCCGGAGCCAGGGGCTTCATGGCATGAGTTTCCACGGTCAAGCAACTCCTTCAGGTGGTCAGGCACTTAATTTCTTCCATTCATCCATCCTTTCCTGCTTATCCAATTCAGGGTCGTGGCTTTAATGTTCCGTATACAGAAAATGACTGGAAGAAGACACTATGAATACATAAAACATTTAATTAAATAAGGGAGAATAAAACCATAAATCATTCAATAAAATTTAATTTTGTGATTTTTTTTTTTGTCTCTAATATGGTAATAATAAGATAATAACACAACAAAAACTGCTGTTTACACACATACACACACTTCTTAGTCCATGCACAAAGCCACTTTTTAGTTGTCATGAGTGACTGTGAGAAGGAAAATTACCCGAGTCAGTTATCTAATGAAATTCCTCCTTTATCAGTCATTTGAACCAGATCGTAATGACAGGCTTAGTTTTGTTTTCATACAAAGACAACAAAGAAAGGGTTCAGTCTTTCCTTTTCCCACTAAACATCTAAAGAATTCCCTCCACTCCCTGTTTCCACTGAATTTTCATTTCGGAACCACACAGCACTCCAGAAATTCCAGAGAAGGCAAGTGAGTATGTGAGTTTATAATTGCAGTGTTGACTTTAAACTGAGCTACAAGCTGATCTGCAGCTGCACTGAGAGCCGCACTGAGTCACTGGTTTTACTAGACGTGTATTTAGCCACGTCTTCATGTGTGATGTCAGCCGTTGGGAATTTTTTCTTTCTTGTTATCTCCTGTCCACAGAATTATGAAAACACAACAGTCCTATTCTAAGGTGTTCTCACCAATGACACACAGCTTCAAACAGTTTTCTCAGATTTAAGAACATTAAGTTGCTTTTTGTAGTTATCCTTCTGTAAGACTGTGTACACAGATATTGTCGGGCATGTCCTTTTAAATTATTACATTTATTTTTTTGTCACATATACTTACTCCACCATCATGTGGTACAAATTAATACAATTCAGTTGATAAACAGATGTTTTTTTAAAAAAATTCTTAACAGAATAATTTACCAAAAGTGACTTTAAATGGTGCCTTTGCTGCTCATTTACAGCTCTTTTGGGGGGGACGTTTCCAGGATTTTTTACTTGGTGTTTCAGAGAAACAATAAAGTTTGGCCAGAGAATTGAGTGGACAACCACTGGGTGTGACAGAGTTTCATGACCTTGAGGCATACTGTGGGCTCAAAATATGAATATTTATTCTGGACAGCACAGTGACGCAGTGGTTAGCACTGTTGCCTTACAGCAAGAAGGTCCTGAGTTTGACTCCTCCATCTGGGCAGGGCCTTTCTGTGTGGAGTTTGCTGGAGCTTCCTCCCATAGTCCATGCAGTTAGTGGGGTTAGATTGCCTTAGATTTATGCAAAAAATTAAGGGCTCAAAAGTCTGTTAGACTGGACTTTTTTGAAACACAAATATTTAGAAAAGCGTTTGATATATGGAGCTAAAGAAATTTAGGAATCATTATATATGTCTAAATTTTGGATCATAAATTCGTTTTGCAAATCAGAGACGCTTAAGCAGAAAATGTTCTGAAAAGCCGTAAATGAGCCCTTAAAAAATTCTCCAACTTTCCCTTGAACATCTTTATCTAGAATTAGTAGATTCAACCATTAAGTTTCACACAGTTAAAACTTGGACAGAGTTGGGTAATCCCAAATATACGTCAGCACTTATTTTGGTATTTTGGAATAAGTCAGGCCAACAATAAGCTTCAGGAGTAACTTTCCCCAATCAACCCTACTGAAAACTATGTGATCCAGTCTTTATCCAGGAAACCAGTCAAATTAAATGAACTTCATCAGTTCTGCCAAGAAGGTCAAATCCAGCCAGAATTTTACCAGAAGCGTGCTGATGGCAACTAAAAGCATGTGGTTGAGGAAGGAACTTGCTAATGGACAGTTAAACTAATATTAGTAGGAGGGGCTGAAAGGGTGTCTCAACTACTCTGCTGGAGTCAAAGTAGTCTGTAGCTGTTGCTGATAAATCTAATATAATTAAAAGCACAACGAATCAGGACATGCAGGAGAAGTAGAAACGCCTCAAGAAGTACACCTAAGTATAATAGCTGTGTAAATGTACTTTACACTCCTAGCATGCAACGTGTGACAGCTCATCATTGATGCAGAGCTGGCTCCCTCTAGCGTTCATTACTCATGCCAAAATCAACACCGCAGGTCACACAGTCTTCATGGTGCTTTACTGTTTCTCTGGAAACCAACAACCAAGTTTCTGGCAGTAACCAGACACAATCAAAGCATCACATAAAACACTTTGGAAGTTTATTGTTTTATTGGTTTACAGCATTGAATCAAAGGTAAGTTCTTGGTTCTTATAAACACAGATCAAAGGAAAATACCTCTCATCAAATTTTTCACTAACATAGGCTAAACATTAATGATCAGTCAGTCGGTTCTAAGATCTTCACTCTGGTGTGCAATACTTGTTCAATTCAATTCAGTTTTATTTACTAAGCACCAAATCACAACAACAGTCGCCTCAATGCACTTTATAATGTAAGGCAGACCCTACAATAATACAGAGAAAAGCCCAACAATCATATGACCCCCTATGAGCAAGCACTTTGGCGACAGTGGGAAGGAAAAACTCCCTTTTAACAGGAAGAAACTTCCAGCAGAACCAGGCTCAGGGAGGGGCGGGGCCATCTGCTGCGACCGGTTGGGGTGAGAGAAGGAAGACAGGATAAGACATGCTGTGGAAGCTCCAACATGACCAGTTTAGTTTCTGTAGTAATGGCAGAGCCAGTCTGACACACGAACTGAAATCAGCTGATCATAGTGAGAGTGCAAGAACCAATAAACAAGATCGATAGGCAGGCAAACTAGTGATTCCAAGGAATCGTCAGTACTGGATCCAATTCCCATTGCTACGGTTGACTGTAGTTTCCATGGAAAATTCTCTGTAAACACTTTCCATTTAGTTTCCGAGTAAGGGCACTAAAACCGTAAACACAGAAGATTCCTTTCAGAGTAAAAGCTGCATCGTTTAAATGTGTTGGTTGCAATGGTAAGGCAAAGCTTTTACTTTGAAGGTGAACACTACCAGTTTCTGGTTTCTGTCACACTCTTCACAATTTCACAACTGCTCGAAGAGGAGTTATCAAGTGTTTTTTAGAGACCTGCTAGTAACCAAAGCACTACATCAGTTTCAAACTAGCGACTTCCAGAGCCCATTTAAAGCCAGTCAGGAAACACACATTTTTACATGGCAACCAGTGGTTGCCAGATGGTCTCTGACGAGTCTCTAGGGTTGGGCAACTGAGGTGTTAGAAAATAAGGTAACTTGAGGGATACGTTTTGTCATAGGAGCAGTAACCTTTCCTCTTTGTGTCCTAAAGAGAGGCAGGAATGACTGGACAGTAGTCTGTGTAATGAACAGACCACGAAGGTACAACAGTGTCTTAGAGGAGTGGTTTTCAAACATGAAGGGATTCAAATCTCATAGAAAAAATAATATTTTACCAAATTTTTCCTTTTCTGTGTGGATAATACGTAGGGCTTGCATGATTTTAAAAAAAAAAAGAGAGAGAGGCCTCTGTCTGCAGAGATGCAGTAGAATAATAAAGTATGAATAGTTTGAGGAAGGGGGAAAATCATGTGAAACTATGGCTCATGTGAAACTGTGGGGATAGACAACATAGGAAGAGAGGCGCCAGAATGTGTCCATATGTATCTGCACTGTGACCGCTTTCTGACCTGGCCTTAAGCAGGAAACAGGGAAATAAACAGGGCAATGTGACATTTTTCATTTCTGAGAATAGCAGGAATGTGGAGCCAGGATATATGTAGGTAAGAGACAAGACAGCTGCACATACCAATGGCCATAGGATAGTGTGTATGGATTCAGTGATTATAGTCACATGTGGGGGTCAGGTCAAAGGTGTTCTAAATGTATTGTGGGCTTAGAGTATAAATGTAACAGACTGAAGGAGCGTCCTTCAGATCTGCAGGAGCACTGTGCACATCTCCCCATGCGCATGTGTGAATAAGGAGGAACATGGGAAGTGAAGTATTCTGTCTCGTGTCTTACCAGGTCAGAATCAAAGGATTGGAAGCAACAGCTGGTCGCAACAGTCTGTTTAACCACGTACAACCTTTTGATTTTGCACCTAAACAAATAAAAGAATGGGTGCTAATGTATACCTTTTACAGGTTTTGAACAAGTATGTGCCTCTTTGGTCCTCAGAAGGTACAAATCAATTCAGTTCAGAATCAGAAACCTTTATTGTCATTAAGCATCAGCTGTTAGAAGCAGCTCTTGGTAGCAGCATTTATAATACATAACAATAAAACCAATAAATAGGTAACAATAAAAACAAATTTAAAGAATACAAACTATCTAATCAATAAATTCAATTTTATTTATATGCAGCCAAATCAGAACAGCTGCCTCAAGGCCCAGTACATTGTAAGGTAAAGACCCTGCAGTAATAAGAGAACCCCAACAATCAGACAACCCCCTTTGAGCAACAATGGAAATAAAACACTCCCTTTTAACAGGAAGAAACCTCCAGCAGAACCAGGTTCAAGGAGGGGCAATCATCTGTCACAATCTGTTGGGGTGAGGATAGGAAGACAGCTCAAAGACATGCTGTGAAAGAGAGCCAGTGACTGGCTCATGTGACTGAAGCAAAACCCAGCCCTAACCCTTGCCGAAGACGATAATGAAGTTGACTAACTATGTTGTAGTTCAGGGGTGGGCAATTCCAGGCCCCGAGGGCCAGTGTCCTGCAGGTTTTAGATCTCACCTTGGGTCAGCACACCTGAATCACGATTAGTTCGTTACCAGGCCTCTGGAGAACTGCAGGAGCTAATTTAGCCATTTAAATCAGCTGTGTTGGTTCAAGGACACATCTAAAACCTGCAGGGACGCCGGCCCTCGAGGCCTGGAGTTGCCCACCCCTGTTGTAGTTAATAATGTCTAAAGTTCCTGTGTAAAGTTTAAATGTGTTCACACATCCAGCAGCTATGCAGATGTCTTGGTGTTAATAAAATGTATGTGGACACACAGGAAATGGGACTGTGTGGTTACTCCTCTGTGGGTAAAGTGGGGCATGGCCGGGGTTTCTGCAGAAGCCTATTGTAGTCATCTTTGGAAGATGGAGAGAAGGTACAACACATCAGGTCCTGGCTACCAACAGGCTCTAGTGTACAGAAATTATCATGCAGTTCAGGAACATCCATGACCTCGCTGTAGTGACTCTGACCAAAGTGATGATGATCAAACACATGTTCATTCTGAAAAACAGAGAAAATGACCTCATGATAATGCAATATACAAGGAAACTAATAAAGAACTGAGTAGTACAGTTGTGTGGAGTATAGGGGTAGCATTAAGCAGCCAGACAGAAAGTAATTTATTGCACTCCTCGTTGCGTCCATAAACTGACCTGAAACACACAAGAAATATCAACTAACAAAAGAAACAACAGTTCCCCGACAGATATCCCGATTCTCTTACAGATATGTCAATATGGGGTCACTAAAATTAATATTGAATCGGTGTGTGACGTTGCCTAAACAAAGCTGGATTCTGTAGTTTGTGGTTCCCTCCCAAATCGGACCACAACTGACATGTTTAGCCGAATGCTCTCTTTGTGCTTGATGCTGTTGGGTGATAGAATGCATGAAAATAAATGCCAAACAAAGATTTGGAGACAAAAGAGGCAAATGTGCACTGCTTACCACACCCGGTGTCTGTAGCAGAGGATTGTGCAGATGGACAGAATAATAAAAAGTGCTCCCAGGGCTATCAAGGTCAGCACTGTCAAGTAAGCTGGTGAAAATAATGAAACGCATCGAGTAAATCAAAGAAAATGATAAATGTTGACAGTCTAATTAAAGAAAATAGTCTTCAAGATGAAAAAAGTAACCTACTCGATGGATTCAAGGTAACGGTGTTGGATGAAACTGCTGTTTGTGCGTTTACCATGAAGGTGTACGAACTGATGTTCAGGTTCTTTTCAATCAGGCTGGTAGCTCCAAGACCGACTGTATCAAGACAGAGTGACCACCAATATTACAACATAAACACATCTTTATGATCTTCAGGCAACCAGCTAATCTTTCTGTGTAGAGAAACAAAATCAGGAGTCAAACCTTGCGGATTAAATATTTTTCTTCTAGAAATGTTCATAATCAATCAAAAGATAGATTGCTGTGTTTTTTGACTCCAGTGGGACCATGATTTACAAAATGAGCACCACATTTACTTCAGTAAGAGACTTTAATCAATCAACTGAGACCAAAAGCTCATCAGGTAAATGTTTACTGAAGTCAGATCAGTTGAGAAGCAGCAACTTTTTCTTACTTTCATATGACCTGACTTTACTCAGACTGTATAAAAGATTGGACTCATCTGTATCTCATCATGCAGTTTTATTTAAAACCCTATGATTTTTAAAGAAAATACTTACCATCACCCTTCGTGCAGATATTGACACTTTTGCTCCAGTCACCCCATTTCCAGAAATGCTGTGCTGTTCCACATCGGACCCTGACAACATAGTTCCAGTGTGGTATCAAGTCCCTGATAACTGCAGCTGTGAGGCCAACTCCAAAGTTTTCAGTCTGGAAACATTGCAAAGAAAGGAATTATGTTAGCTGACTTCAGTGGAGACTTTTACTTTGAAAAGCCAATACCTTAGCCTCCTTTTTAATCTACTCACTTTGGTATTAGACTTTCCATCACTGACATCTACTTGGCACGTGATGTTGAGATTACTGTATTTCTGCACAGTCCAGCTCCATTTCAGACTGATGTTTCTGGGGTTCACAGTTGAAGCTGCCACTTCGTCTGGCGCGACCATGTGCACTAAAACAAAAGATCACAACAATCAGCTGATCTTAAGGATTAAAAATAATCATTTTAACCAAATTTTATTCAAAGCTTTACCTCTTCTGGTCAGGTTTGCCTTGTCATGGATCTCGAGCTTTCCCAGCCGATTAGTTACTGTTAAGGTCCAGTTCCTCTCAGCTGCATCCACCTTCACTTTTTGCGAGCATTTACCTGAACGTCCATTGATGCATGAGCTAAAATGTAAAAAATATACACCGCTATTACTAAATATTTACAACTAAATAAATACAGAGGCTAGCAGGACTACAAATTCACTAGGAAGCAAAGTAAGAGTACATTTTAAATTTGTCATTGACTGAACTCCTTATTGCTTAATCAATAATGTTTGGTGCTTTAAAGTTTAGTCTATAGATCCCAAAATGTTTTTGCTTTGATGGTCTTTTAAATCAGAGCATTTCTCTCAACTGCTTGAAACTACTTTTATAAATATTCAGGTTTTTGGGTTTTTTAAGAACTCTGGTGACGAGGTGTACTGTGTGCAGTTTTCACTGCAAATCATATAAAGTGAAATTAAAGAAGAATAGCCCTGAAAACAACTCCAGTGTGATTTCATCAAGGACGTTCTCTTTGTAACTCACTTTGACTTTTGACCTATATGGCATTACATACTGTGAGAAGCATAACAACTGTTTATTCCATAATTAATCAATTTGTTTTTTGGACCATGTTAATTCTGGGCACTTTATTTTAGTTTTCAAATAATGTGTTAACCATCTCTGCGTGTGTGTGTGTGGCTTATGCTTGGATATGCATGGATTTTACAAAGGAGAGTGGGGCACTTTAAAAGGGAATGTTTTGACAAGGCCTGATATGTTGTAGATTTTCACTCTAACTAACTAACTCTAACTAAAAGTAGCAAACAGGGCAGCCTGTCTGTCTGTGATAGCACTGGAGTCTGCATGCTCTCGCAGTAGAGCACTTTGCTTTCTGACTATTATTTTTTCAGGTTTTTTTTCCCCCAATAAATCATCCTGCAACTGAAGTTGCATAGCAAGTGCTAATTTTTGTAACTTCTGACTACAGATCATCGAGATCGTCTAAAAGTACGGTTCATCAACTTTTTGTTCTTCTGAATCTGAAACGGTCTGCAGTGGTTTTTAACAAGATGTCCAGTGAGGTGTCTTATTTATAAGATTCACACCCTCAGATGCTTCCATACAGGAGACTGTAGATATATTAGGGGTGGTTGGGTCTTATTATACCTTCCTTGGAGCTGATATGTTCTTTCCATTGCAGGATGTTCGTTTGCTGCCCTTCCTACGTTCCAAAAACAATCGATTGATTCCAGATCCCGGGTTTCACACTTAAGATCATTGTCATCAGGAGGGTCTAAGTTTGTGGCAAATACCAGGAAAAACAGAAAAACCAGCATTTATTTACAAGATCAATTGAGAAACCACAATCTCAAATGCTACATCATACTTACAGCTGGCATGAAAACTGGCTCCGCTGATGTTTCCTTTGGTTGTTTCACATTCTACATCACTCCAGTTTTCTGATTCTTGGTCCAGGTGAACAGTCAGGGAGTGCACATGTTCACTGATCTTTGTAGTCATTACATTAGTGCCTTTGTAGTCATATAGAAACATTGTTTTAATACTTTCCCCGTCTGGCACCATGCAGCAGAATGTGGCTGTGCTGCCCACCTCCAATATTTGGTCTCTTGGGAGAACCAGTATTTCACCCTGGTCTGAAGAAGCACAGTGATAAGAATAAACAAGACTGTAAAGTGTTTAAGAATCAAAAAAGATCAAATGATTTGAACTTAATATTAACCAGGTAGCGTCTTCTGCATCCATGGGCTTGATTGGTTGTTGTATTGGGACCTGAGCCGGACTGAATGGCGAGCACACTGCGATGGTAAATGGGAAGTCCATTTCCAGGAATGAGTAGATCCTATCTGTGCAGGTGCCACAACAACTTCACCCTACAACATTATCATAAACACATTAGAGGAACAGCTTTTTGTTTGGAGGCAACAGAAGTGAGGATTATAGTTACCCATAATAATCTCTTACATTGTGTTCAGGTTTGTCTGCAATGAGAAGCTGCAGTTCGTACACGAGCCCATCTCGTATCACAGAGCAAGAAGGGTCATCTTCCCACTTTAACAGGAAACTGTTGTAGTCAAGAGTCACATTCTGAGGTCCACAACGCAAAACACCTAAAGGAAGTGACCACAGGACATTTTATGGTTAAAGTGAACTGAACAATTCTTCACAGTCATCGTTGGGCTATTTGAACAGCAGTCAGTGAGGACACAGCCAGTGGTGCCAATAGTGTCGTCACTGCCCGGGCATCAAATACTGATGTTTTGTTAAAGACTGTCATATCTATCTGTGCTGGTGGATGAATGAACCTACTATAGCAATCCACTTCTTAGAGCTGATGTCATTAGACATTTTCAGGTTCAAACACTACTTCAGTTCTCGAATTCAAACAATGAGCCACCAACAAAAAATTGGATATCGTATTTGAAGTGCATGTTGTGTTAGCCAGTGTTGAGCATCAAGCTATGAGGCAGAAAATTGTGGTGATCCTGTCATGTGTAATGTCCTGTAATGTAGTTATACCCATCAACTCCCAACTATCCAACTTTAGAGCAGAAATAAACATGTTTACAACCTGATACAAAAGAGTTTTGGCCTCTGTAAACCCCTGTAATAAACAAAATAAAATCAGTTTACATTTGAGAAAAAATACATTGTTAAAGCAGGCACTGGTGTACAAAGTTATCACAGCATTTCCAAAGGTCAAAACTGGAATGAGATGTATCATTAAAAAATAGAGGAGAGAGAGACACTGCAGCACAAGTCTGCCAGAGGCAGGAAGTAAAAGATTTCAAAGACTCAGAGAAAGACCAAGAAAAGCTTCTCTTCTGCAGAGAGACCTTCAAGCCAGACATAAGTATGCTAAGGACACGTGGAGAAAATTACGCATAATAGAAGTATGTCCATTAGTAGATACAACGAAACAAGATCTCTTTGGCTAAATTCAATTCAATTATATTCAGTTTTATTTGTACAACGCCAAATCACAACAACAGTCGCCTCAAGGTGCTTTATATTGTAAGGTAGACCCTACAATAGTACATACAGAGAAAAACCCAGACTGTTTGGGGTGAGAGAAGGAAGACAGGATAAAGACATGCTGTGGAAGAGAGCCAGAGATTAATAACAAGTCTGATTCAATGCAGAGAGGTCTATTAACACATATTGAGTGAGCAAGGTGACTGAAGAAGAAATATGCAATGTATCATGGGAATCCCCGGCAGCCTACGTCTACTGCAGCATAACTAAGGGAGGATAGGGTCACCTGGTCCAGCCCTAACTATATGATTTAGCAAAAAGGAAAGTTTTAAGCCTAATCTTAAAAGTAAAGATAGCGTCTGTCTCCCGAATGCAAACTGGAAGCTGGTTCCACAGAAGAGGGGCCTGAAAACTGAAGGCTCTCCCTCCCATTCTACTTTTAAATACACTAGGAACAACATGTAAGCCTGCAGTGCGAGAGCGAAGGGCCTGATTATTTAAGACCTTGTATGTGAGGAGCAGGATTTTGAATTCAATTCTGGATTTAACAGGAAGCCAATGAAGGGAAGCCAAAACAGGAGAAATATGCTCTCTCTTTCTAGTCCCTGTCAGTACTCTTGCTGCAGCATTTTGGATTAACTGAAGGCTTTTCAGGGAGTTTTTAGGACATCCTGTTAATAATGAATTACAGTAGTCCAGCCTGGAAGTAATAAATGCATGAACTAGTTTTTCAGCGTCACTCTGAGACAGAATATTTCTCATTTTAGAGATGTTGCGCAAAAGAAATGCTGCTTATGTTTGGAGAAAGAAGAAGGGGGTTACAGCTCAAGAACACTGTCCTTCTCATACAAAAAAGACTCCCATGAAGATATCTAAAGATTAAAAGCAAAAAAGCTAAGAAAAAAAAATCCATCAAGCAAGTCTTGATGCAAGCTTACTCTTCCAGGTAAGGAAATCCCAAAAAGTTGATTTTGTTTATCTGGATTGAAGCCCGAAGAAGTCACTTGGATGAGTAATGAAATATTTCTCCCACTGAAACGCTACGTCCAGATGAACAGGATCAACTTTTTGGGAATCCCACTGTAAAGTTGTGAGGTGAACTGAAGATGTGACCATTTGTGTCCATAATAATAATAATAATAATAATAATAATAATAATAATAATAATAATAATATCCTAGAATTTTGCTCAAAAAAGCTGAAGCAGACTTCATGGAGCCTGTTAGTAAAATTAGCCACACAGCATTTTATATTTTTTGTCAGATATTTGAGTTACAAAAAACCCCCAAACCCACCAACAAGAGGTCCACAATTATCAAAGCTAAAGACCAACAGATAGCTCGCAATGAGGTCTGTGCCCATCTGCTAGTCAAAACGACGTTGAAAATGCAAACTTTAAACCTTTATAAAACATTTAAATGGGTTGGTTATAAAAAATGAATTATCAATTAAAAAATCACCCCCTGGGGTGGAAATTACACAAAGGGGAAATTACAGACACTACTTATGCCTTGATTCTGCATCTCAGTGGCTAATGCTCCCTGAAAACTCTGGTGAGTGCAAAGTCAACATAACCTGGAGCTCCACTGCATGTCTTTGGCTTTTAGCATACATAGTAAAGATTATTTGTGCAAACTCAGGTGTATACACAACTAAGAGCTGAAATCTGAAATCTTCTTTACTAAAAATATCCAATCCTTTTCATACCTGAAGACTATTACAGAGGACGACATACTTACCCTCCCCTTGTCCATCTTGCGTGCTTTGTCCGAAGAGTGAAAACAGTAGCAACCATGTGATCATGATCTTCTTCCTTTGTAGACTGAGGCAATGAGCATCAGCTAACAGGTGGCTGAAAAGCATATGAAGCAAGGTTCAGGTTTTCTTTGAAGAATCAGTGCGCAAAATATCAGAGAGAAGAAGAAAGTTAGTGTCAGGTTACTCTGTGGAGCTGTGCTCCATTCACACGCTCACTCTGCAGATCCATTTATATAGTAATGACTGTGAGAGCCAGGTGGACCACACACAGGAAGAGGAGCAGCTGTGTGTTCTCATAACTAGGACTCAGCTGCCAGTTGGGACACGCCTCACCCACTCTGCTGCTTTTACTTGGAACTGACCTTTTAGAAAAACATCAGTCAGAGGGAGTGAATCAGAGCCAACAAACAGATTCAATCCAAACTTCCTCATCGGATTCATCCCTCCATTACACCTGCTGGAACTAGTGTTCAGTACAGTTCTTGTGCAGTGTGGCATACCTCATCCTCTTCTACCCATTTCCTTCATAAAGAATGGCTTCTTGAAAGCCACCCTTCCACTGAAACCATTTCTGATGAGTCTTCTCTTCAGTGAACAGCAGATGAATCAGCTGAAGGGGCAGGTGCACCTCTCAGGTGTTTGCTGGATTTTTTCCCCCCTAGTTCTTAAGGACATGACTTTCAGATTCTGGTCACCTGCTGTAGATAGCTTTGAGGTCTGTCACTTCTTCTGTTATCCACCACGAGACAAGATCTTGCTTGGAGTCCAAGACTGAGTGTGATTGATGGTCATTTGTAGGAGATGAAACTTTTATGTTATGTGTGTTTTTCTGGATTTTTGTTGATATTCTGTTTCTCTCCTTTAAAATTGGAGGCAGTTAATTTCTTTGTGTGTGAGCAAACTTACAAATTAAGCAGAGGATCAAATAATTATTTCACCCAGTGTACACACACACAGACACGCACACTTCTCAGTCCATACAAAGAGCCCTTCTAAGGTCTGAGTGACTGTGAGGGCGAAATCTGTGGAAAATGATGTGTTGTATGATGATGTATTTCTCATAATCTAATCTCTACTTTTCCAGTCATTTAAAAAGATTAATTATCTTTACACAGATTACAAAGAGGCTCTTCAGTCATGACTAACAGAAGAATTCCTTCCACTTCCCGCTTTCCACTGTGTTTTGGCAGCAAGTGACGGTTTAGAAATTTCAGAGAAATTCAAGCATGACAGTCAGAATGTGAGTTTGCAGTTTCCCTGTGAGTGTTTGGTTTTAGGGATGGGGGCAAGGTGGACAAAGAACAGGGTCTGAATGAACCAGAGCTGAACTTCAGCTCCAGCATGAGCCGCACTGAGTCATTGGTTTACTCAAAGTCTTTTCATGTTTAATCCACTGTAATGTTTCGTCTGCTGGGAAATGTCACCTTCTGACTACAGCAATATAAAAACACAAGTGTCCTGCACAGTTCCCACCAGTCACACACGGCAGGAGGCTCCTCTGATTTCTGCATTTAAGAACCTTAAAGGTACTTATTGTAGTTGTGGTTGAGTTAAACTGAGTTTATTGACTCCAGAGGAGCCAAATTCGTGCTCATTTTATGCTTCATCTTTGGCCAAAAATTTGCTTCACGCCGTGTCCTGGAAACCCATCAGGAGCAGCTGTTTGATTCCGTTCGTGGGTGGCCGGTGCTTTTTGGTCAGCATGATTTGAAAGAATAATCATAGGTCACATATTAAATGTTCATGTCATACTAAATGTCCAGTTGGAATAACGTTGGACTCTTTCTCATCCCATTTGTTGTTAGTGGCAAATATTTGGGGCTTTCCAGTGTGACTGTATTCACATGGGCAACACGAGGCCAAGCTTTGCTTCACATTTGGTGTAACACATCAGACTGTTCATGCTTTCATGCTTACTGCATCACGGTATGGTACGGCAGCTGCACCAAAGCAGATAGAGTGAGGCTTCAGAGTGTGGTCAAGACAGCACAAAAGATCATCGGCTGCCCTCTCCCCTCCCTGATGGACATTTATTCCTCCCGCTGCCTCACCAGAGCAGCAAACATTATCAAGGACAGCTCCCACCCTGGCTTCAACATGTTCAGCCTGCTTCCCTCAGGGAAGCGCTACAGGTGCATCAACACAAAAACCCACAGACTAAAAAACAGTTTCTTCCCCAAAGCGATAACCACCCTGAACTCACACATGCACAGATAACACAGCCCCCCCACTTCCCACTTCCTCTATGGACCACCACTGTGCAATACCAATTCTATGTGCAACAACTCAACTGTATATACATAACACTATTTATTACATATTACTTACGGCTTGTATATTGTACATTTTATATATATATATATATGTTTTTCCCTATGTTAATACTGTCCATATGTACATAGCGCTGCAGAACTGTACCCCCCCCCCAGCATGTTTACACTGAGTAGGAGATGCTCTGTATCTCATTGTACAACTGTATAGTGACAATAAAGGCATTCTATTCTATTCTATTCTATTCTATGCTTTCATGCTTATGTAGCTTTGGTTAAAGTGTTTTTTTTCCCCTAGTGCTAACCAAATTATTCACCATCACCGTCACATCATAAAAAGGGCTTGTTATATATTTTCCAACAGCAATTTTAGCACAGGGGAACTCCAGGCCTCGAGGGCCGGTGTCCTGCAGGACATGTCTTGAAGTTCTCCAGAGGCCTGGTAATGAACTAATTATTTAATTCAGGTGGGTTAACCCAGGGTGATATCTAAAACCTGCAGGACACCGGCCCTTGAGGCCTGGAGTTCCCCCACCCCTGTTTTAGCAGATTATGAGTCTACCTTCTGACTGTGGAGCCCATTTGAATTCGGTAAATATTATCACCTTCACAGGACCAAGTTGCTGCCATGTGATTGGCTGATTTGTGTTAAACAACTTAACTGGTATACCTAATGAAGTGGCTGTGAGTGTCCATGAACCATGGTGCTAAGAGAAAAAACAAAAACAAAAAACAAACAAAAAAAACCCCACATGTTACCATAAGAATAAAATAAAGAAAAATATACAAGAAACAAGTGCTTTGAACAATATTCATTTAATCATTCTTTTAACTTTGTATTTTTCACATTCACATTACATCGTTCCCATCGTTTAAACTGGCCAACAAAATTCTGTTAGTCAAATGTGAACACACAACCTCATTTAGACTCCAGTAAACATGTTTTAGTGTAATCTTAAAGCCTAATCTTTAAGTGCTGCAGAACAAAGCAACATTACGTTAACATATGGCCTTAAACCCAGTTAAGGCCATTCGTGATCTACGATTTTGGTGAACTTTTAGACTCTAGTCAAAAGACAAGTTCACACAGTGTGGGAAAAGTCATCAAGAAGAGAAGGCAGAGCAGAGCAGGGTTGCAAAATGGCTTGCAGCTGTTACCGATTTCCAACAATGTGGTCTCTGGTGGGCTTGATCTAAACCTCTCTGGTTATGTTTTAAACTATGAAATAGTCCAAACATGTTATTTTCTAAAACTTTCTCCTATTTTTACAAGTTCAAGACTAAAAAAAGTAATAAAAACATTTTCACCCTGTGCAGCTTTGTGCATTACACAATGATGGAAGTCTAAGGCACACAAGTACAAACCAGACTGCTAGCTACAGATAAATATTCTTATCAGACAACGAGCAGTCTTCATTAATGATTTTTTTTTTTAAAGTACAGAAAATAATCTGTGTGATCAAGTTTTTTTTTTTGTTTTTTTTTTTTTAAAGATTCAAAGAGTTTTGACTTGTTGGTTTTCAGTCTGATCAGGTGATCATGTGATGGTGAAATATCCAGTCAAAACCACCAAACAGTTAAATTTTCATGCTGTAAACATGTGCTTCACTCATTCTGTGATTTTTTTATTTTATTTTATTTATTTTTTAGTAACATCATAACATCATTAGAAATGTAGAGGACAGCAGCTCTCACTGATTCAGTCTCATTTAAAGTGCATGATAAATCAAACAAATCGTCTGTCTCACTGCAGCATTTGTTTCATCTCCGGAAACGTTCTGTTGGAGCCTCACAGTTTGGCTCTCGGCGCTTGCTCCAGCAGTGTCCTCATGTCCAGCAGCGCGTCCACCACGGCCTGAGCCAGCTGTGCTGCGGCAGTTTCTTTGCAGCTATTGAAAGCAGACACGGCAAAGTTGATGTGGTCGTTCATGGGGTTGTAGCACACACCGTACCCGTTGGGGACAACAGGGCCAAAGCACATGACGCAGTCGGTCTGGGATGGGACCTTTTTGAAGATATAAGAAGTAGAGGTTAGCTTGCAGGACGTTTAGATGTTTCAACTCATCTGGAGTTTGTGTTGCTCAAGTTACATAAAAAGAATTACATATACATGAAAATGCCAAGGTCGCAGGGTCACATTTTCTACTTGCATGTGTTGCTTCAGAATATTGTTGTATACCTGACTGGTAGACAGTCGGTAGTGTAAGGCTTTAGTGTAGGCGGCGCCTTTCAAGACATCAGGGACAGAGAGGTTCTCTTCGATGGCCTGCATCTTCAGACCCAGCAGGTGTCTGTCGATGGCCTGACCACTGACTGCCTATGAAGGAGAGACAGAGCAAAAGCAATGATTTTTTTTTCCAGTGGATTCATTAAATATTCAGGTCCCTTCACTTTCTGCACCCATGCTGTAGATGTGAGGCTAGAGTCACCTCTACTGTCACTGCAGAGATGTGCTCATTGCTGGACCTTTTACAGTCACAGTGCTGTGAGCACTCACCATGTTAGTGTATGACCTGTGAGCCTTTACAGCCTTCTCCATGAGATCCACTTTCTCAGAGTTCTGTGTAAACAGGAAGAAGATGGGAAAATCAAACTTGCATTAAACTTGACTCATATTCATTTAACGAGTCTAGTTTAATAAAACCTGAATTTAAACAAGCCATTAAATCAAATAAAAACATATATTCCTGGCCGCTGCATGATCAGTTTGGTGGCCGACCTGTTTGCTGGGATCGTCAAAGGCTCTGACGAAGGCGGCTGAGGCACGTGAAGCGGATCGTATCGTATCTGTACGACCGAGTCTGAACATCCGCAGGGAGGCGCTTTCATATGTGGCACAGCACTGCTGGTACATCCTGCAAGGAGAGAGGAGAGGATATTTTACCTCCAGGAACAAAAATGAGGAATTAAACTGCTCTGATGTTCATTCACAGCTCATAAATTTAAAAAAAAAAAAAAAAAAAAAAAAGATCTTTGATGGTTCCAGTCTGAGCAGAGGATGGCACCATTTCAGTACTTCAGAAGACATCATAGTTAATTTAATTAAGATTTACATAAGAATTTATATTAAATTCATATAAGAACGAAACTAAATAAAGATGACACTTGTAATCCTACCGATTACAGCAGTTTACAGAAGCATCCCAAAATCATCTCTCTGCTGAGAGATGCTTAAGAGGATCTTGCAGGACCATTTAAAATATATATATATATTTTTTCACATAACCTGGGTTTAGCTGCACTGAGATGATAAAGAGGGCTAGAAGTCACACAGAGGAATAACAGGGAAAGTCTTGTAAATTTTTAAATTAAAAGCCCCTACACAGACAGAGCAATGGCTCATATGATGTCCAACCTAGGGCTGGGTATCGTCACTGATTTCTAGAATCGATTCGTTTCCAATTCACAAGGTCCCGAATCCACGATTCGATTCAATTCAATTTGATTTGAATCTGGGAAATTTTGACAGTCAGAAATATTATAATTCAGATCAGTACATTTACATATTTTTGTATCTATAAAAAGGAAGCTGACACACGCAAGACTTTATCAAAGGTGTGAGTGTCAAAGTAGCTGAAGATAAAACACAGAAAAACATGAAGGTTGGGGATGGGATTTTATAAAAATATTCTGCAGTACATCAAAAATGAAAGAAAACCATTAATCAACATATGAACATTACCTCTGACATTACAGCGGTTTTATTAGAGACACGGCTGCATAATTTTAAAAAGTTTACATTTGTAGCGTAGTTTGGATCTTCTTTTGCTGCTGGTTCGGTCAATATTGTTTGGAGAGAGATAAAACTAACAGCTTTATGATCAGCGCAAAAAGGGCGTGGACACAAAGCGCCGACAGATCAGAATCAGCAAGCTGTCGGCTTTCAGCCCCGACCGTCAGCTGAGAAAGGCGACATCTCACTGATTCTGATCCGTCGGCGGGTCCGCGCTGTGTGTTTACGTCTTTGTGCAGAATCCATGTACCCGCTCTCATTTACTGTCTTAGCTGTTTGGTGGTTGTTGAAATTTTGTGATCTTTCACCTGAGATTCTGGCATTTCGGGAAAAATAAATTTATATTAAAAAAATCGATTCAGGATTTTAATGAATCGATTTCACGTTATCCAAGCCAGAATCGATTTTAATCGATAAATCGATTATAAAAACCCACCCCTAGTCCAACCTCTGTGCTACAGTTAGAAAGCCAGGCACTAACACCAACCAGCGCCTCACCTGTAGTAGGCCAGCTGCAGCGCCATCTGGATGAAGGCATCGGGACTCATCTTGTGGGCTTTTGGGAAGTTTTTTCCAAAGTGTCCGAAAACCATCACCCTCATGTCCAGGTCCTGGGCTAGTCTGTAAGGGAAAGATGTCACATTTACACTGACTGTTAACACATATGTCAGCAAGTTTGGACAACATTGTTGTACCAGAGTATTTAGACTATGATTTTCAATATCATCACATTAAGATGTTCTTCTTTCCTTTACATAAGGAGATGATATATTTCCATTTGCATTGTTGTGTGCTGCACAAAACCCCCACCAGAGGGCAGTATGTACTTGTAAACAATCTGCTGAGCTCAGCGAGCTGTGAAACTGGCCACAAAGCATATTAAAGCGGCAGTATATTTAGCTTTGTCCTACCGATACAGATAAGCTAGGTCACACAGATTAAGCTTGAAGAAAACTTTGAATAAAGAGGGTAAAGCTTCTAACTGGATTCATTTTTAGTCCCCCAGAAAAAAAACAAGTTAAGAAAATCAAAGAAAAAAAAAAAAAAAAAAAAAAAAAAAAAAAATCACAACCCATAAGTTAGCTTTTTCATATTCACATGTCAGTACTGAACAAGGTTATCTCTTTATGTTTGTTTTACACACAACTGCTCAAATCTATATCAAATTATAGCTGGGTTAACACAAATACTGTCCTGAAAAAATAAAATATTGCCCAAACATGATACCCATCCCAAAAGCTGCCCTCACGTGTTCATGCTGTTCTTGGCCTCCTCGATGTCTTTCTTGATATCCGGCGTGATGTGGAAGTCTAATTTCCGCGGCATGGGTAAAGGCACCATGGGAGACCGCACCATCTCAGGCTTCCTCCTGTTAACACAAAGAGAAAACAAAACATACACAGAATCAGTGTTTACACCAGAAAAAGAAATCTGAATGAGTGGATGAGATGGAAATTGAGCTGCAGAGAGCAACTGAAACAAATGTAGTGCTTTCAAACATGTCCAATCACGCTGTGGTGAACATTCCCATGCCAGAGGCTCTAAAGGGTTCCTCTATGAAAATAAACTGAAGATAATCTGTGACCTACTTACGTGTACTCTACAACGTGGTCGATCAGGGCTACGATGGGGGGACCTTCAGCCGGAGCGTGCTCGTAGTTTGCTCCACACGCCCCATCCTCTCCAACAATGAACTGGAAGAGAGAATGAATGAATGAATGAATATCTTTATTCGAGCAACCAAATAATAATAAAGTTATTGTAATGTACAATTGTGATATACAATTACACACACAATAAAAAAACAAAAACAAAAAAAAAACAAGTTTAGCTCGAAAAGGAGTGGGATGAAGACAAGCTTTTTAACTTCCACCCCTACAATCTTATCTGAGTTTTAAATTTTGTAGTTACGCAGTACATTTAAATATTTGTGACATACAATTACAATTATAAAATTATCACATTGTCATAATTACAACATACAGTAGTGTAAATATTAAGCATCAGTAATACAGTCTTTGTTACCACCGTTGAGTATCACAGTCATCACCATCATGGTCATTACATCCTCTCCATATATTATTTATATTTTAGCTATGAAAATATCAATGAAGTTTGCTTCCATTGTATAGTAGTAACTTTATCAATTTTACTTTTGAGAATTAATTCTGGTCTACTGTTTCCTAATAATGGAGATAGCAGTAATAACAACAGCATAAGACAATATCAACAGTGTCCATTTCAACTCTACAAGATAATTGTTTATATAAGTATTTGTTGTTAACATTCTATATATAAACAAGGAAGAAAGAAAGAGAAAGAGAGATAGAAAAAAAAAATCATTCAAGGAATATATTGTTATTTACAATCCTGGATAAACAATCACACACTCGATTCCTCTTTGTACCTTGACAATATACATTTTTTGTACCTCAATTTAAACAGATGAATATTTGGACATTGCTTGAGCTCTACATCCAATCTGTTCCAAAGTTTCACTCCACACACAGACACACACAAACTTTTCCTGGTGGTTCTAACTATCTGCCTTTTAAAGTTACTACATCCCCTCAAATTATAACCTCCTTCTTTATGTGTAAAGAGCTTTTGGATATTTTCTGGCAGTATACCCTTATTTGCCTTATATAGTAGAAGAAAAAACAGTTAAGGAAAACACTGCACGTTTTCTCTATTGCTGAGGGATTTAACGGCCTTATTATATTATTATTACAGTAACCACAGTTCCAGTTTATCAAACATCAAAGCCCACTGAAGAGAGACCAAACCACCAGGGTGAGGAAACCAGGCCTTGCTGCAGGAGACAGGTTCAGAAACATCAAATGTCTTGATGCATGAAAACATGCATCACCTCATCATGTTTTTCAGCTAAAACTGTCCTGCAGTCTAAGATACAGCCACCTTCCTTCAGTTAAACTTGTTGTTTGTTAAGAGTTTGAGGGATTTAAAGGCTCTTCTGTAATACTGATGTTTCTCTTACAACACTTCAAGCTGAATTTAGGCTGAGTGAGAGAGAAACATCTGCATGTACAGACACCTTGGCGTGCAGGCTGTCTAATGAGGTTGTTGCTGTCTTTTGTGATCACTGTTGTATGCACGTGCAAGTCACCTGCAGCGTCTTGTCGAACCAGCGGTTGCCACTGTTCCACTGGCTGCCGCCTCCGTGCAGCATCTGGATGGCGGCACAGCTGCGGTAAAGCTCATTAGACACCCGAGGCATCGCTCCATCCAGACACAGTGTGAAGATGCTCCTCTGGATAGCCAGCACCGACTCTTTGTTGGTTTTATCTGCACACACAAAGCAAAAAGTGACTAAACTGCTCCACAGACTCACAGCTCTCATAACACAGTCAGCGTCCTGTTGGCTCACCTTTGATGAGGTTGAGGTAGGCTTTGCCCCACGAGTCTCGGTGCTGCGTGGTGAGGATGCCGACAGGCTCCGAGTTGGAGTTTGTTGAGGCACTGCAGATCCTCTCCAGCTGGACGCAGAGCTGATCTGCAGTCAGCGGAGTTCCGTCGCTGTTGTACACGTCCAGCACAAAGAACTGGATCCAAGTGGAAGAAAGAGGTTAAGTCAGAAATCAGTCTGCCAGATGCAGATGCAACAAAAGCTAGTGTCCAGACCTGTGTCTAACACATTCTTTGAATAGTTCCTGATTTAAATTAGGAAGCAAAAGTGCTAGAGTGGTAACTTTGGGGGATTTGTTAGTCTTTCTACTAGGGTGACATACAAACATTCATCCATCACAAGTGATTAATATACTGATTTGTTTCTTAAAAACAAGCCCAGTCAAAGTTTTTTTTTTTTTTTTATGAATCAAAAATGCAAAAGATGAAGGAAATGATCCTGAAACTAGAAGAGCGCTCAGTTCCTCCTTTTATATGAATCACAAAAGGTTTATGTCTGTGGGTATAGATCTGCAAACCTATATAAATATTACTACTTTGGAAGAATGTATTAGGCGGTAATGCTAACTGCAGGCTAATAGCCTGGAACAAACCCTGGAATACTGTATGGCATTAGCTGAATATCGCCCCCTAATGATGGATGCAGTGAAGAAGAAAAAAACAAAAGGTCCCAGCGTTTAAAACTCTCAGCCTTAAAATTAATTACTAACAACAGCAAGCAGCTAGACTCTATTAATAAATAGGATGGCTGACTGTTTATGATTTGTGCTTTTCTATTGTTTCTAAAATGTGTAAAGCAGTGCCAGGACTGCCAAAGGCCATGCTCGCTCAGAGGTGCTAACTACAAAGCAAGTTTAACATATCCAGGATCACTTTACTTATCTAGTTTCATTTATTATCGCCAATCAGGATAGGTGATAAAGAAATACATCACTGATCAATCAAGCTATGAGTGTGTTCACTCAAAATCTTAAAATCTGAAGCAGAGAAAATACATTGCCTATGCATTTTGATATTTCAGCCCCGGTGGTTTTAGATTAGATTAGATAAAACTTTATTAATCCCTCAAGTAGGTTCCTCCGGGAAATCCTTCTTTTTTTTAAAGAGCAAGTAAAAATTATATATATATATTTAAAAAAAAAAAAAAGAATTCAAACTAATAACTACAGCGGTCCCTTGCTATAACGCTGTTCACCTTTCGTGGCCTCACTGTTTCGCTGATTTTTTTGTGTGCAATTTTGACTCTGAAGTGCTGTACTGTATGTTTGTAAGTTTTCTCCCCAACAAACGCAACAATGTCGACGAACCGTTTTGCACCGTCAAAGGCACCTGTGGTAGCACACAAAAGGCAGCGGAAGATGCTAACCATCGCACAAAAAGTTGGACTTCTGAACATGTTATTATATGTTACATCTGTTATTTCAAACATAGTCTGCCGGCCTGTTTCCTTGTCCAAAACACCACACAGGTTTCACGTGGCTGCTCCGTTCAGACCCATGAAAGTGCCGAGTGTACTCTGGAAAACTCGAGTTTACCGTGTTTGCTGATCTCTAACGTCAGGCTGCAGAAGGCGAGCTGCTCACCTGGAAGTTGTGCACTACGGTGATGTGTTTGGGGGGTCGTGAGCTCTTGGCGTGGTTCACCACCGAGTCTCTCTTCAGACCAGGGATCCGGCATGATGACAGCACCTCGTAGTACTGATTCATGCAGAGAGGCTTCCCTCCCAGGTACTCGACCGGAAGAGTTTCACTGAAAGAAAAATATTCTATCATTTACTGCATGCTTCGGTTTGACTGATTAAAACGTATTCAGGATCATGTGATCTCATTAAAATGTAGAATTTTATCCCTGCTGAACATAACTGAATAAAAACCAGATTCTAAAATAAGTACTCACTTATCAATCATTGTCTTAAAGTCCAAAACGCCTGCTATCAGTTTAGCTGCAAACCTGAAGACAGATAGACAGAGATTAATATAATCTATCGAGTTTCAGTAACAGGAGCCCAGAGATTCACAGGGTATGCCAAAGAAAATGCTGAAAAAACATGAAACTTTGACAAGGAAAAAAAAAAAAAAAAAAGAAAGGAAAGGAGTAAAGGAAAAGAAAGATGAAATAAAAAGAAGGAAAAAAATAGGGGAAAGGGAGGGAGAGGAAATGAGGAAGTGAGAGTGAGAACAAAAAGGAAATGAAGGAGAAAAAAGTAGACGAAAGAGTAGAAGAAGAAGAAGATGCAAGCTTATGAGTGGAAGGAAGGAAGAAAGAAAGAAAGAAAGAAAGAAAGAAAGAAAGAAAGAAAGAAAGGGAGGGAGGGAGGAAGATCCAAAGCACCTCAAATACACATCAAACCTCTGAACACCAAACCTGTCAGCTGGAGTGGAAGGTCTGATCTTTTATTTACTTCAATGACTGAACTGAATGTGTTTATGATGGACACATGGATTCAGACCTAACCCTAAACACCACGTGTTCAGTGGTGTTCACATTTTAGTCTAAAAACATGACATTTAGTCAAAATCAATTTATTTGTTGCATCTTTTTTTTTTTTCTTTCAAAAAGCCAAAAAAAATGATGGACAAAATTAATTTGGTCCAACCAGATCCTGTAAAAACAAACAATTCAGTCATCATCAGGGAAATCAAGGTGCATGACTTTATACTACAGGGAAAGAGACACCGAAAACCTGTTTGGGATTCAGAGCATTAAAGAGACTCTGACATTTGGAAGAAGCTGCATGTGATCACCTTATTTGTCCTTTCTTATCACTGAAGTTCATGCGAGGCAAAACCAACCCAGGACTTGAATGGACGACCACAGGCAAACGATAGTCGAGGTAAGCCACCTGAACCCACCACTGTGACAGCTACAGAGAGACAAACACACAGATAGGCACTGAGTGGATCACACATCAAGAAGAAGGACACAAAATAACTTTGTTATCAGATTTTCCTTTAAAGAAGAAATATTAGATCAGTTTACAGAAAGACCCCTTAGCCTCTCCCTCACCAACAACAAAAACTAAGATGAGGCAGGACGTCTGACATCAACACTGCATAAAAAAGGTTGAGAAGAAACTGCTCTAGACAGTCAGTTTTTTTCTACTCTTAGGTCTGTGTGATGTCATACAGGAATATCATTAATATGGTCAACTCAGGCACAGAAGTCACACCCTCCTGTTCTTTGAGAGGGGTCAGCCAATCAGAAGAAAGTTGGCTGTGAGGAGTGTGAGGAAGTGAAATCTGACTTATTTCACACAGAGGAAGAATTAAAAGCCCAAAGTAAGAAAAAGGGGTATTATTTTGAACTGAAATTCAAACAAAGCTACTCTAGCAGAGTCCAAAAATGAGAGTATGGAGGTGGAAATAAGCACCATAAGTCTAGTTTAATATATTTAAAGGACCAGAGTGCCAAAAACAAGGTCCCCTTTTTGAGCTCACCCAGTTCTCAGTTTTGGATGCCCTCTTCTCCAGACCCCTCTGCAGCCTCTCTCCAAGCCCTCCGGCTCGCTGAAACTCCTCCAGCAGCCCTTTGGTGTGCTTCAGCTCGTCTGCCTCCACAATGGGCTCTAGGGCGGCAAGGTATCGCTCACAGGTCTGCTGCAAAGTGGGGACAGGCAGGCATGGCAGCCCCTTCTGGTGGGTGAAGTATCGGCCAGCGACTCGAGTGGCTGATACCGGTTTGACCAAGAAACTGGTCTTCACAAAACCACAGGGCTTCATCATCCCCACCTTTAACAGAGAAATAAGAGAAAAGACATTAAGACAAAAGGTTTGACTGCCACAGCGGACCATCAGCCACTCCCACAGCACATCTCACCACCTCTTGCTGTCCTCATTCATGTCCTGCACCATCCTCCCATACTTCCCTGCCACTCCTGACTTCCTCATGCACTATAACATTTCCTCTCTTGGCACCCTATCATATGCTTTCTCTAGATCCACTTCTCCATAAACACTGTCAAAACAAACCTCACATCTACAGTGCTCTTTTCTTGGCATGAAGTCACCCTCCTGCTTGCTGATCCTCAACTCTCTCCTTAACCCAGCTTCAACAACCTTTTCCCATAACTTCATGGTATGGCTCACCAGCTTTATACCTCTGTAGTTATTACAGCTTTGCATATTAGTTTCATGGGGAAAACTAACATCACAGGATAATGAGCAGAGGGTCAACAGCAAACCCACAAAACCAGATTATGATTCAACCAAAGAGTATTTAATGTGTTTAAAAGGTGTGCACACATGCTAATCTCATCGGTTTATTGTATTTATGTTGTAGCATCTGCTTTTAATCCAACTTACACAGGCTTGGACTACATTAAAGGTATCTTTAAAGCTGCAGTCACGCTGGTGTTCAACTGTCTTTGAGCTAAATTCACCTTTCACCCACTTCTGTAATTGCCGGTGCGTTAAATATTAGCCACAGCTAGCAGCTAACAAACAGAATTTTCCGCCTAGTAGCAGCAGCGAGCTAATTAACTTACTCTAGCTCAGAAAAAAACTGAGTCTCGGGTGAATTAATTAACGTGGCTGTCATTAATTCTGTCAGAGTGTGAAAGCTGAACTCGGGGGGTGGGGGGACACAAACAAACCAAGTCAGTCCGCTAAAGCTGCCGTTACTCACCACAGATCTGCTGCAAATGCCCCACATTCTGCAGTCGGAGGCAGAAACGCCCACAAAAACACAGAGAGCAGTCCAATGAAGCACAGAGTCCGGCCAGCACGATCTTACTCAGCTTTATTTATTTTTTTATCCGTCTGGCGGGCGGTGCTGTAGCCTGACTGTACAGCCTCTCTGCAGCTGCTCAGTGCTTTATCTGCTAAAGTTACTCAGCTGGAAAAGAGCCGGGGTGACCGGCTGCCCCAGATGCCATAAATAAGTGGCAGAGTGGCAGTTATGCGCACTTATAAGTACAAATTCGATGTAACCTCTTAGTTTCTCGTTTTACTCCACTATAAGAAAGCATTAAATGTACTTTAAGATAAAAGTTTGATTTTCAGCAATTTGAGAAATCTTGGGGTGCCACTCAGTATGCGAACATGTGGGGGCAGTACTGAGCGATGAGTAATGAGTCTGCCGGGAAAACACACCACGAAGAAGACTGTCGGGCTCGCCATGGCGGAAACAGAGCAGCAGTCAGGTAAAGCTCGGCTTGATGCTCGTGCTCGGCGTCAGCAGTGTGTCGTGTGTTGTTTATTTGACGCTTTCAAGGCAGTGACCTTTAGAAACGAGGCTTTAGGGTTTGATTTAAGGGCTGTTAGATGAACCTGGAAGCCAAGAGCTGTCCACACTCACTGACTGCAGGTTCTCCACCTGGGCTGGTTGTATTTGAACTCTGTGGCGCAAATACGGTGATGTTAGCAGACTTTAGCACAGTCTGACAGAGACACAGTCTCCTTACCTGGCTGTGTGTGAGGTGTCAGCTTGCACACAGTGAGTAAAAAGTACTCAGTACTTTCTGGCTGCTGACCGGAGTCAGCACATTGATTAGTGTCGTCTTTAAAGGGGACCTCGATTCCTGTGCTTGAATAAAGTTGTTGAAAACACACCGGAAAGATTATTAAATTACTTTACTAATACTAGGTATTGAATGTCGGTGAACAGGCATATCCTTTCAAGCAGAGAAAAAGCTCTGCAGATGCAGTGTTTGCTTTCAGAGTATTGATGGAGAAGGTCAGAAGGAGCTTCACTGTGTCTTTGGATTTAGAGAAAGCTTATGATAATAGGGCGCTAAGAGAGGAACCATGGTACTGCTGGGTTGAAGGCAGGTTTACATCAGCGGTCGTCTTTGAGCTTATTTGCAATTCAATTCAATTTTATTTATATAGCACCAAATCACAACAAAAGTCGCCTCAAGGCGCTTCATAGATACAGAGAAAAACCCAACAATCATATGACCCCCTATGAGCAAGCACTTAGGCGACAGTGGGAAGGAAAAGCTCCCTTTTAACAGGAAGAAACCTCTGGCAGAACCAGGCTCAGGGAGGGGCGGGGCCATCTGCTGTGACCGGTTGGGGTGAGAGAAGGAAGACAGGATAAAAGACATGCTGTGGAAGAGAGACAGAGGTTAATAACAGATATGATTCAATGCAGAGAGGTCTATTAACACATAGTGAGTGAGAAAGGTGCCTGGAAAGGAAAAACTCAATGCATCATGGGAATCCCCGGCAGCCTACGTCTATTGCAGCATAACTAAGGGAGGATTCAGGGTCACCTGGTCCAGCCCTAACTATATGCTTTAGCAAAAAGGAAAGTTTTAAGCCTAATCTTAAAAGTAGAGATAGTGTCTGTCTCCCGAATCCAAACTGGAAGCTGGTTCCACAGAAGAGGGGCCTGAAAACTGAAGGCTCTGCCTCCCATTCTACTTTTAAATACTCTAGGAACAACAAGTAGGCCTGCAGAGCGAGAGCGAAGTGCTCTAATAGGGTGATATGGTACTACAAGGTCATTAAGATAAGATGGGGTCTGATTATTTAAGACCTGATGTTGATGCACAGGTCTCTGTGGACTATAATGTTTGCAGGTGCAGGAGGGTCTGGAGAGAAGAGGAAGAATACATGTGTGTGAATAGGAGGGGCAGGTGTAACGGTGATGCTGCAAGGAATAGAAGTAGTGAAGATGGATGAGTTTAAATACCTGGTTGTCAACCATACAAAGCACCAGACAACACTGAAGAGAGGTTGGAGACTGGTGTCGGAGATTTGTGATAGAAGGGTAGCAAAAAGAGTGAAAGTAAATATTAACAAGATAGTAGTAAGACCTGCTGTGATGTATGGTTAGGAGATGGTGACGATGACAAAAAAGAACAGGAGGCTGAGGTAGAGGTGGCAGAGATGAAGATGTTCAGATTTTGATTGGGGTTGACCAGAATGAACAGGTTCAGAAAGGAGAACATCAGAGGGACCGATCAGGTTTAACGTGTGGGAGACAAAGGATGTTAAACATGGAAGGAAAAGAAGCAGACCACAGAGAAGATTCGTGGATCAAACGAAGGAGGACGTGCAGAGGGTTGGTGTGACAGACGAGGATTCAATGGAGGCAGATGATCAGCTGTGGCAATCCCTAAAGGGAGCAGCTGAAACAGCATTAACCACAGACTGTATATAAAAGATTAATGTAACAACTGTGATGTCACCCACTAGTTCAAAAATCTGTTTTTGATGCTTTTTGGCTGTCACCAAACATGAGTGAGAAAGCGATTGATTTTTGACTCTAAATGGCAATAACATTTACTAAATAAACTTCATGTTTGTTTTGGTAACTGAGTCCATAACATCATCGGGAAAGTGTTTACTCAGATCATAAATCAAGACTGAAGTAGGCTTATTTTCTCATAAACAGCTATACAGTCTAATCTTTGCAACCTGGAGCCACCCCCTGCTGGACATTACAGGGAGTGCAGGTTTAAATCTCAGACTGTATAGAAAAGATGGAAACACCCACTGGTTTTTGACTCAGCCTCATTGTTATTCGCCCCCATTTTAGGTTTTTGAGGCCAAAGTGACCATATTAGGACAAGAGGGTGAAATTAGATGTTGACTCTAGGGGACTGGCTTGCTTATGGAGCCTCTAGTGGACATTAGAGGAACTGTAGCTTTTGGTGCATCACTTATCAGCTCGAGTGGTTGAAGTTTAGTTAAGAGCAGTGTGCAGCCGGAGCTTTTGGCTCATGGGGATTACTTATTTATGCACTGATGTCATGAAAATTCTCTGTACTGAATTATTTTTTAGGATCCACTCCTGAAGATGAAGCCCCTGAGGAGGGGGCCAGCTTCACCTTTATGGTGCCCAAGAAAGAAATCAGCATGGTGCCTGACATGGGAAAGTGGAAGCGCTCTCAGGTTGGTTCCTCCCTGTGGGCGTGTGCACGCGTCTTCTTCGAGAGTTGTCTGTCATATTGAACGTGATATAACCATCGACTATGAAGGAAAAGTGTGGCTGTGAGTCGTTTCTGGAGGCTTTCGGCTGTCACATGGTGAAATTGGTGACAAAGATGGTGCTGTAGAGGGCACTCCACCAGAAACCGCCTTCTGATTGTTTTGGTTGCTACCAGGTTGCCTCTGTTGCCTGTAATTTGTGAGGAAGATGTCATCTGCAACAAACTTGTTAGCAAGTATTCAGTGATTTTCCAGTTTTGGTCGCCTCCTTGGTTACTTTGCCGGCACTGAGGGCGCAAGCACTCGCCACTCAGACAAAACCTTCACATGAGTTCTGATATAGGAGGAGAAGATCTCAAAATTGGAAGCAAAGGAGTTTTCCCAGAGTGTTTGAAGAGAAGTCCTCCTCATGAAAAAATATCGGCAGCTGTGGCAATCTGCTAGCAACCAGATCCATCACAAGGTGGTTTCCCTAATAGGTCAAGGAGCACATGTTTTTTTTCCCCAATGACATGGTCGCTGGTGGGGGGCCCTACTGACTGACTTTAGTAATCAATTCCCCAAACTTCAGCAAATACTCAATAAACCTGTTAGAGGATACTAATTTTTCCTTGCCACCAGTGGTTGCCAGTAGAGCAGGGCGATATGACCAAAAATATTTATCACAATATACATTTGAAAATTTGTGATAATGATATAACTGACGATATAATTGACACTAGACAAAATACTTTAAAACTCCACAACTTTATTAGTGCAAAAAACCCCATCAATGTATTTTCACTTAAACAAGCAGCTGTTTTTTATGTGCATTAAAGTTGTGCAAATTCCTTGCTGACAGTTTAACCAAAAGGTTGTGTATGGGAAATGAATTACTGCTGTACCATGTGTGAAACAAAAAATAAATAAATCAAAGGCATTTCCAGTGGAAACTGGCCGACATATCCTCAGCATAACCTTGTATACTATCCACAAAACTTAAAAAGAGGTTATACACACACACAATACGGTAATATTATGTTGAAGCACAGTACGTATCACTCCGCGAGGCTCCTGACTATGGTAGCCGTAATGCTCCGACAATCCATCAAGCGGTGCAGGTTTGTAGCTTAGCAAAGTTGTACTAAAACATTTGACAGATTTTCGAGCGCCGTGTACGACATAAAATCGTTTCGAGGTCAGTAAACACAACCAGAATTCATACATAAGGCACACGGGATTATAAGGGCACTGTCGATTTTCAGAAAAATCGAAGGATTGATTTTAAGTGTGCCGTATTTTCCAAAAAACACGGTAATAACGACGGCCCGCTAGCATGCTCTACCAAAAATAGTGTTTTGTTGTGTATCTGACAGATGAAAGCCAAACCAGTTCCACACCACTGAAGTTGCAGCATTTTTACAAACCAATTCTGCTTCATCCGTTTCATTTAACGATCCACTTTTGCTCTTCTCATTCTGCGTCGCCGCCATGTGCGTATGTAAACATAGGCACTGCGCATGCGCGTTTTACCCATATTCTATCGCGATATTTCATTTTCCTATCGTTGCCCAAAATTACACCGGTATTACCGTGAACGGTATGATATAGCCCAGCCCTAGTTGCCAGATGGTTGCAGACTGTTCTCTAGGCTTGTGTGACTGACCTTACGTTGTCACCTTGTTTGTCACATTGCCAAAATGGAGGACATGTTAACATCAAATGTATGTATGCCATACTGCTGGAACACTGGTCTGATGTGTGTTTTTAACTTGCCTCTCTGCTTTCAGGCCTATGCTGACTACATAGGCTTTATTCTGACGCTGAACGAAGGTGTGAAGGGAAAGAAGCTCACGTGTGAATATAAAGTGTCTGAGGTACGTGATCTGCTGGTTTTTGTATACTAAACCAGCAGATCTGCTGCGTAGCAAGAGAAACGCAGCAGAGCATCAGCTGTAATTTAACGCCTGTCAGGTTAAACTTTGTCTGTAGAGAATATTTGGTGCATTTTAAAAAGCCAAGCTGATAGTTTGGTGATGTTAACCAGAAAATGTGGCCTCGTGCATGTGTCACATATAAGCACACTACAAGTAAGAGCAACAAAAATGAAGAAAGCATTAAAATAAAGAATTTCGATTTTAGAGAAACCAACAGGCTTGAGCTGGTTTGTTATCTGCCCCGACTCACGATGGTCCTGCTGCAGTCACTGCCTTGTTACTTTTCCCAGACGGTGGAGAAGCTCATGGATCTTCTGGGAACTCTGGACCGATGGATAAATGAGACGCCTCCCGTCGACCAGCCGTCACGCTTCGGAAATAAGGCGTACAGAACCTGGTTCGCCAAACTAGATCAGGTCGGTACGCTCACACATGTTCTAACACACATCCATGCACATGGGCTGTGGCTAGCAGTTAATTTATTTGTATGTTTTGTTTGTAGGAAGCAGAGGCGCTGGTGTCGGTGGTCCTCCCTGCTGATAAACGTGCAGCAGCTCCAGAGATTGCCGTCTATCTGAAAGAGTCTGTGGGAAACTCCACCAGGATAGACTACGGCACAGGTAACAGTGCTCTATGTCACTCGAGTTATCAGTTAGCTTTGATTGGTTATGTTGCTACCGGATCTTTCTTTCCTCCACAAATCAAAACAAAGTTGTTGCTCCACCTGAACGTGTTGCAGCTGTTGTTGTTGTTCTTTAGTAGTTTTGCATCGTCTCATCAGTGCTGGCCCAAAGCATTGCTCTGGTCTACAGCAGCAGTAAAACTCAGACCTGGTGCTGTAGTCAGATGCCGAAAAGTGATCTCAGCGGTGCGTTTGAGTGCAGCTCACACACTTTGCAGACTAATCCTGCAGCTGTTTAATGTTCGTTTGTCTCTTCAGGTCATGAAGCAGCTTTCGCAGCGTTCCTCTGCTGTCTCTGTAAGGTTGGAGCACTCAGGGTGGATGATCAGCTCGCTATCGTCTTTAAGGTGTTCAACAGGTGAGCTGTCACACTAAACTGCAGTATGCTGTTAATGCAATGGTAAATGTTCAGGTTTAAAAATCTGATTTTGTTACAAATGAACTGAACTGCTCTCCAAACAAACTTTAATTTACCAAAAAGCACTGCTCCCTGTTTATTAGTGGTGCAACGGATCACGGTTGATCCATAATCCAAACCGATCCCACTCCACTGTTCGGCACGCACGTGATCCGAAGATTTGAAAAAGAAGAAAAAAAAGTATGCATATGGTGCGCGTGGTGGGTCTGTCAAGCGATAGTTATGGTCAGCGCTAGCGGTCCAAGTGGAGGAGCAGAGGAGTTTGCGGTATTTAAGCAGCCCTTTGCTGCCCAGTCCGACCGGGCTAAAGCTATTACAAAGGCTATTGGGTGTTTAGCTGCAGACGGGAGGCCGTATTCAGTTGTGCAAAACAAGGGGTTTAAACTATGATGAACGTGCTTGAGCCACGTTATGATATGTCGTTGCGCGTCAACTTTAGTGGCAAGATTGTTCCAAGCATGTATGAGCAGGAAAAGTTTAAAGTTATGGCTGAACTGTCCCAGGCATCTGTTGCTCTAACTACTACAAATGGGTGGACCTCCAGGGCAACGGAAAGCTCCGTGACCGCTCATAATGAGCGGTATGTATTGTTGTAGGGTCTACCTTACAATATAAAGCACCTTGAGGCGACTGTTGTTGTGATTTGGCGCTTTATAAATAAAATTGAACTGAATTGAATTGAATGGTAGATACAAAGACTGTACTGCCCTATATTATATCATTTTTAATTTTTTTTAATAATTGCGTGGAATGAGTCTTGAGTTTAATGTTTTTAACAGGCAGAAAATACTTCAATAAGTAAATAAGTAAATGTTAAATTTTTGTCTTTTTTCTTTTTTTGCTGATCCGAAAATTGATCCGATCCGAACTGTGAGATTTTTGATCCGTTACACCACTGTTTATTATACTCCCTACGCACTTCTCTTCTTTTTTTTTTTTTTAACTCTCCTTGCTTTTATTACACTCTCCATAGTTTTTGCTCTCTTTCTAATAACATTATTTCTGACGTTATTACAGACCTGTGCCAGAATGAAACAGTCGCTGCTGAGACTGATCCCTACTACATGCACGTGAACATTGTCCTGATTGTGTTTTCAGGTATCTCGAAGTGATGCGGAAACTGCAGAAGACCTACAGAATGGAGCCGGCTGGGAGTCAGGGTGTCTGGGGGCTGGATGACTTCCAGTTTCTCCCCTTCATCTGGGGCAGCTCCCAGTTTATAGGTAAGAGCCATCAGGTGTTTTTGTGGAGGGAAGCACATGAGATTTCCTCTACATCTTTAGACCAGTCTGCTTGTTAAGTCTAAACTGAGCACTCCTTCATTTCCTCCATTTCCAAAAAAAAAAAATCCGTTAAAGTAATCAATTCGTTCAGCTCATTCATGATTATTTACAAGCTGAGATAGAAGTGAGAAGAAATTTTTCATCTAAGGATGACATAACTGGTGGCTTCGAGGGAAGAAGCTACCTGATCCATGTACCTTATTCCAGGAAAGGTGTCTTTTCTCCTGTGGAACTCAACATATGATGCAAACCTCAAAGATTATAACTTATTGGCCACCACTAGAGGGAACTGTGAGGTGCCTCATAGATGCTCTACATTAGGACAAACTGCGGTGTCAGTAAAAGGAAATAAATACTCAAACAGTTTTCCAGTGGCAATAAAGGAGCGGTCTATTATTCCCACATTTAAGACTCAGCTGAAACCTTGTACCTTTGACCATCTTACTTCTATCTGATGGGTTTTTTGTCTTATTTGATTGGTGTAATGTTTTTATGTGAGATGACAGATGTAAATTAGCAGTTTTAGTTGATGTCAATTAGATAAAGAGAAAAGAAAATAATCCTCAATTTTGGTGTCAGAGTGTCTCATTGAGGTTGGCTGAGTGGGCAGCTGTTGTCATAAGGTCTTTGTATTTTCATTCGTTTTTATTTGCTTTATGTGGGTTTGCTCATTTCTGTTCACTTTTAGCATAAAAGTATTATGTTTTAGTGTCATTTTTAAGTTTCATGGATAGTTTTGCTTGTTATGGTGACGATGGCAGTATTTGTCAGATTGTAAGATTTAAGAAGTTCAGGACAACACAGTATGAGCAAATTTCTCAAACCTAAGCTGAACTATACATATAGGTGTGTGTGTACACACACACACACACATAATATATATATATATATATATATATATATATATACACCCACACGTACACACACACGTACACACACACACACGTACACACACTTATTTATTTATTTATTTATTTTTATTTTCTACATTTTGAAAATGTGAAGGCTTTTTAAGTTTGCATACATGTCGTGTAGTGACTGTCCCTGTACACTAGGGGTCCTCAGTCCATTATCGATCAGAGGCAGACATACCAGCCTAACTGCAGCTGCTAACAGTAAACATATTATATCTGGGTCAGTGCGTGAAAAATCAGTGACTCCCACATGAATCAGCAGATTTTTTTCATGTACAGTAACTTTATTTAATGAAGCAGTTTTACCCTCATACTATAAATATTCTCACAGTTACATGCCTTCAAAGTGTACATATGCAAGTTGAAATTTGGTACTTTTTAATTATTTTACCACGACTGTGCTCTCATAACCCCCAACTACATTAAACTTTAAAAAAAAAATAAAAACCAACAAAAAAAAAAAACACCACTCATAACCCAGTTTAAAAATAATGCAAACACATGCAAGACTTGCATTATTTACTTCAACGCGTGAAGGTTGAAGCTCACTTTAATATCAAAGCCTGATTCTATAAACGCAGGCAATGATTTTAAGTGTAAATAAAAATCGCATAAACCCCTATTTTATTCAAATTAGAACACAGAAAACACTTCAGGTGTTTGAGAAAACTGACATTTTTAAGAAAAATAGGAGCTTATTTGGAATTTGATGGTAGCAACATGGCTCAAAGGTTTATCGGAAGCAAAGTTGGGCAGAAGATGATGCAAAACACTGCATCTACTAACTGAAACAGATTAAAAAAAAAATGTTTCTCTCGCTCTGTTCAAAAGCCTGCACCTCTGATGGTATGTGGGTTCATCATCAGTGGAAAGGCACCATCAATGCTGAAAGGTATATACAAGCTTTAGAGCATCATATGCACCATCCAGACATCTTTTTCAGGAAGGGCCTTCCATATTTCAGCAGGATGCTACTAAACATTTCCAGTTCCATATTTTTGTACTTGGACTCTTTTATTGTAGCTTTGCATGATCATCAGTTTAAAATAATCCTTCTTTATCTTATCCTGGACCTTGAAGCAGCCCTTCAAGTCACCCTTTGTCTGTATAACAAATTGGTACCTCCTCCGAGTTTAAGCCCACCTTTATTCTGATTGGCTGTCCCTCGTAAAAAGAAGTGGGTGGGCCTTCTGTGCCTGAAATGAATATGAAATTAAGAAGGGAAGTAGCCTTTTTTTCCCCTCTTTTCTTTAAAACCACTTAAAATGAACTAAAACTGCTGTACTTCAGGTGCATAGTGACACGCATTGTTGAGCATGTGCACTTACGGTCCAAATCTCCTCCTCAGATCACCCAACCCTGGAGCCTCGGCACTTTGTCGACGAGCGGGTGGTGAACGAGCACCATCAGGACTACATGTTTCTAGAGTGCATCAAGTTCATCAATGAGGTGGGGAAATCAAACTCCAGCAAACGTCCACCTGTGTCATTTTACTCACCTGGGTGACCCACTGGTTAGAGGAAATATTAACAGCCTGAGGTCCTCTAGGTTGTGCCCCACAAAATTTAATTTTAGGTTATTTTACTTCAGTTTGTTTGGCCTCATTTGGTACTAGGGCTGCCACGATTAGTCGACTAGTGACGATTACGTCGACTATTAAAATCGTCGACGACTAATTTAATAGTTGACGCGTCGTTTGACGCTTTGTAAGATCCCGAAAGACGCAGGAATAAGTGGTAGTATTTAAGAGTGTAATAACGGACTGAAACAGAAGATGGCAGCACTGCATGTCCTGGGATACCAGCTGCTGTTAAACCCCGAAGAAGAAGAAGCAGTGTCCGGTTTCATAGCTGTGTCCAAATTTAGCGGCCGCATCCTTTGGATGCCGCATTTGTAGGCCAATTACGTTACAGCGACACGATGAAGCCTGTCCAAATTTCGAAGACTCCCCCAAACGTGGCCGAAAAATGCGTCCTTCGTTTCCCCAGATTTGAAGAATGGGTCGGGTGTATCCTTCGTGGCCCAACCTATCTTAGAGTTCATAAAGCGGCCCAGCCAATTCCAGTTTTCAACAATGGCGGCAGCTACTTAGTTTTAATGTTACTCTTATTATTCTTTCTGGGTCACAAAATAAACGTTTAACATATTTTCAGGCGAGAATGTAGCTGTGTAAACTTCAAACATCTGCTCAGTTTATCAAGACATCACATATTTGCAAAAGTGCTCCGACGTTTTCGGAGATTTCTCTTACCCACCTGCTCAATAGCTAGAGGGTTCAAGGCTCACTAGAGCCGGCGAGAACCGTGATCTCCCGGCACATTATTTTCAAACCCCCTACTCAAGTTAAACATGATATATAAGTCACTCAGATAATTTAAAAATGTAATTGTTTGGCTTTTTTCAGTGTTTTATTTGTTCCTCAGTAAATTGGTTTGGCTGAGATTAAAGTTATAGTTTTTACACAGCTGAATAAACGTCAAACAGAGAACTAATTAAACAGAAGTGTGAAATGGTCCAGTGTCCTGTTAAATTTTACATAGAAAGAACAGACGGCCGAGTTTATTAAACTCCACCGAGACAATCTGCAAATTTCATTAAAAGTTTAATAAACTATCATCTTGTCTTTATTTTCAGTTAGCACATACCTTAAACACTTCAAGCTGTAAGCTAATGATAGTTATATAAGAGGAGACGCATGCTTGTGCAATAAGCTGTACGTTTTACGCCCAATGGATGCATGATCTGATTAGTCGACTATCAAAATAATCGTTTGTGGCAGCCCTATTTGGTACAACCTTGTTTTGTTAACCTGCTTCAGTTCAACGTTTTTTGGGATGTGTTTATTTATTGGGACATATTTTTATGACCCATCCTACACCCCTGTTAAAACTAAATGTTATTACTTTTAAACAGGGTTATATGACAGATCATAATTTTCTTTCTTTTCTTTTCTGGTTGCCTGACTATATTTAGAGGTACTGCACAGGAATTTCTACTCCTCTCTTGTAACAGAAATAAAGCAAAGTTTGAATATTTGCCTCCCACAGCAAATAGGGGGAAGACTCCAACCAACAGCTGGTATCAAATTACGGAAACATGTTTTCAGAACTTACCATTACAAACAGTTTAGTTCACTTTTCTCTCTCAATCTAAAAGCCTCGACTCTGAGCTCCAGCTCCTCCATTTCTGATTGTTGCCTGATGGGAAATATTTTAACTTACAAAATTGTTTGAATTGAGGTCAGTTAATTTCATAGCATCAACTTTGTGTATAATCTTGCCATGCAAGATAGAAATTGTGGTCAATATGATAGCTGCATGATGTAAGTCTCCTGATCAACCACATCCTAACGATTCTGGAGGCTGTTTGAGAAAACAGAATTTAATGTCACGTTCAAGAAACCAGTTTGAGGTCCTTTAACATTTGTTTCATGGTGTGTTATGCTTGTGGTAGCGGGTATCTTAGGATGGCTAACACGGTGGTCAAAATTTCCAATTTCGTGTTGATCAGGCACCATTTTTCATTTTCTGTTGTCCAGTTTCGGTGAGCCTGTGCAGGTCTTACCTGCCATGAGTGGCGTAGGAGTGGTGTGGCCTTCTGCTGCTTTAGCCCATCTGCTTCATGTTATGCATTCAGATGATCTTCTGCACACCTTGGTTGTAATGAGTGGTTATTTGAGTTAGCTGCCTTTCAGTCACTTTTCCTGCTCATTCTGATGCTCGGTTTGAACTTCAGCAGGTCGTCTTCAGCATGTCTGCCTGCTTAAATGCACAGACTTGGTGCCATGTGATTGGCTGATTCGGTTAACGACCATCTGAGCAGGTGTGCCTAATAAATTGACCAGTGAATTCATATTCTATACTGTTAGCAGTGTACAACTAAGCATTTTAGATGTAACATATGTTTGTAGATGTATTGTCTTCATAAAGCTTTGACATAAACAGTTGACTACACCGTCCTGTAGATACACACATGTGTTTTGAAGCAGTTTGTCTGCATTCAATCCGATTTTATTTTCATGAATAGGAGCAGCTGAAAAAACCCTTTAATCACATTTAAGCTGGTTTAACAGAAGAGTCATATTGTTTATTTTGTTTTTGTGATTGTGATTTATTTCAGATCAAACGCAATAAAAAGCTAAAAAATAAGCAAAAACCTTTTAAGAGGGAAAGAAACATTGGAAAACTAGTGTTTCAAGAATTGGCCTTTTTGTAGATGTAGAGGTTAAGCGAGCCTGTAAATGACCTTTGTTAGCAGGACGTCAGCTCCCAGCTTTTATTTTTGTTTCTTCACCTTCACTGTTTGGCTCAACAGTCTCCTCGCTCTGCATCACAATAGGACGTGGGTTTGTCCACGTGTGCGCTGCTGCCATCTAATGGACAGCACGACCACTGTAAATGCATTTAAAATTTTTATAAACCACTTCATCAGAGGGGGTTTAATCTCATTTCTGATTGGTATACAATCTGTGTGTGTCGTGAGACATTGCATGTAGATTTAGCTGTTAGAAGTAAATAGTTGGACCACAGATGAATGTGGTTTTGTCCAGGAAAAGGAAGATGAAGAGGGAGGAGGAGGGAGAAAGGAGGCAGATGGATTTTGTTGGGAACGTGCCAGAGCAGGAACCGTTTGCTTTGTTTGGGGTTTTTGGAGGAAAAGGAGGGGAGGGAAGTAGATGAGGGCGTCGGTGGAGCGACTACATCCTTTTCCTCCTTCCCCTCCTCTTCTCCTTCCCTCTCCTCCCTGACCTCTCCCTCCTCCTCTTCCTCCTCCTCTTCCTCACGGTCATGAAAGGATGCTGCCGCTGTGTCCGTGGAGCTCGTCAGCTGGCTCACAGCTTGTTTTTTCAAGCTTTTGTTTTCTTCTTTATCACTTTTCTTCAACTTTGGTTAGTTTTTATGTGAAACTTAAAGCAGGTAGTGCGTTGATTAGATACTAGCCCACACAACAAGCACGAGGCTGATTCTGTATGTTTGTGGCTGTCTTTGGTTGTTTGTCAAAGTTGTATTAAAGCAACAGATCTTCCTCTGTGGAAACTACCAGAATATTCCCATTAAAATATGTATTGTGTCTCAGTGTTAAAAAGGTTTTGAGATTGAGGGGAAAAAAAGAAAGTCTTTCCAGCCGCACCACACTTACCTCAGCAACACCATAGCATGTCATTGCAAAGGAAGAATAAATGTTTTCTTCTGTATGATGGCATCACACAGGCACAGATAAAAAAAAAAAAAAAATCAAACAATTTCACCCACCAAAACTGGAGCTCAGACTTCTTGTATGGTCTGTTAGTGCGAATCTCCAAAGATGCCAACACCACAAACACAAACTGATCGAGAAATTCAACTCAGGGGCTCCAGTTAGCTGAAGTGAAACAGACTAAGAGACAATCCATACGTTTTTAGACAATGGCGCAATTTTTCTAGTTTTGCCTGTGTGCACCACCACAGTGGTTTATAAACCAAGCAGTCCAAATGTGATTGAAGTGTAGACTTTAATTGAGGAGCTCTAACACAAGTATTACATCCTTATTATTGTAGGTTCTTTGCCTTACAGTATAAAGCAGCTTTAGGCGACTGTTGTTGTCTGTTTGGTGCTATATAAATAAAATAAAATTGAGTTGAATCGGCAGCACATGGACGTAACTTCACTGTCTGAAAAAGGAAGTCCCTGCCGAAATACTTAAAACCTGCATTCAGTCTGAAGGCCACCAGACGGTAGTTGATACAGATACTCTTCCTTTTGAAAAGTAATTGGACAGTTCACCAGGAAATAGTGTCATAATTGAATTAAGCAGATTAAAGATCTGAAGCTGATTTCAACTGAACTGGTAGCTTTTCGCATGAACTTTCAATATGAGGTCCAAGAAGATGTTGATGGAAGTGAGGGAGGCCCATCATTGGGCTGTGAAACCAAAACAAACCTGTCAGAGAGGAAGAAGAAACTCTAGCTGTGGCCATATCAACAGTCTGGTACACTTAAAAATAAGGAAAGCACCAACCAGCTCAGCAACATCAAAAACCCTGAAAGATCACAAGATGATTTAAAGCGGATGATCACAGAATCGTTTTCATTGTTAGTAAAAACAACTTCACAGCATCTACCAAGTCAAGTTTGGTATCGAAGAGGTCAGCGTCTACACTCGAGAGACACCCTAATAATGAGTGTAAACCCAAGGTTTACAACAAAGAGCAAACCACCGGTTATACTCAAGAACAGGAAGTTAATGTTGAACCTTCAAAATATGCCCAGAAACCAATGAGAGAAGTCACAGTGTCTTTATCCACCTTTGTTTTGAAGTTGCACCATTATGCGGGTCAAAAACTTTTATTTTGAAAGGAAATATTCAGTAAAACCCTTCAAAATAAACACTTTCCATTAGATTTAAGACAGGATTAGCTTGGGATTGCCTGTGTGTCCATAAAATAATGCAAGGTTTCTTTCCAGCTTACTCTTTGTGTCTATAAATACACTTTAAACACACTTTGTTTTTCTTTGTAAACAGTCTCAGATACACACGATAACACACATCTTCAGCGCCCTTTCCTTTCTTGGATGTGTTACTGGCCTAATTCAGTCTCGACTGCCGGCGTGTTTGTCCTCATTTGTTTACTGTTGCCTGTAAGCATACACTCCACTCCATACCCGAGGATTTTCCTCCCATTCACACACATGTGGATACTTCAGACTCTCTTTTTTTTTTCATTTAAACACAAGGCTCTAGTGTGTGTGAGAGAGAGTGTGTGTGTGTGTGTGTGTGTGTGTGTGTGTGTGTGTGTGTGTGTGTGTGTGTGTGTGTGTGTGTGTGCGTCCTAAACATGAGTCACTTCCTTCCCCACATGCTCTTGTGAATCACTCCTTCCTCCAGGGAATACGGGCTGTCTCCACCCCCTCCTCTATGCCCTTCCCCCCCCCCATGTGTTCTCATGCGAGGCCCTGGAAAGTGTCTGGAGCTGTGTGAGGAGCCGGGGGTTGGATGAGGGGGATGGAAAGAAGGGAAAAAAAAAAAAAGAAAAAAAGGAGGGGGTTGTTAGATTGATTCCCCTCAGGGTCTGGGTTTGGGTTCCTCAGCCCTCCTGGGAGAAAATGGTTGTTGATCGTTGATGTGCCTCACTTTTTAATTTATGCATTTAGAAATTCATACATTTGTTTTTGTTTGTGTGTTTCTGAGCTTATGCAGAATGTATTAATTTTGAGGTGATTGCTGGATGAACAATCAGCCTTTTGTTCTTTTTAACATTCATCAAATCACTAAAAGCCCCATAATCAATGTAGCAATAATTATTATTATTAAAAAAAGCTTGTAATCAGAAGCTTTCTGCATGTCTTTATTGTTAAAAGTGTGACTGAAAGCTCATTATTCATTCGTGTAACAGAGAGACATAAAAGTTAACTGTGAAATGAAAACTAATTATATTATGATTTTTATATCATGTAATGTTTTTTATCATAGCTGAAAAGGAACAATCCACCTGTTAAGTGATGACATATCAGCCCTGTTTCCGGCTCATTCCCAGCCTCTTTGGCTTCTTTTTAGCACCGTTTATGTGCAGCACATCTTTAAGTTCAGTTTTTAATAATTCACAGTGTAGTTACAAATCATGGGTTTGCAGTGTTTTGGTCAACAAAATGTTGGAAATCAGGAAATCATGGCAAATAGAAACTGTGGGCTCTCAGCCTGCCAGCCGTTGGTCAGTTTCTTGTAGTAGCCCCCTCTCGTTTGGAGTTTTTTGGAGTCTTTTTCACAGGCCTCAAATCTTTGGTTCTAGATTAGGCTTTGGCACAGACTTGAAAATGAGGATTAAACAAATTGTGTAAATTGGATCTGGCAGAAAACCTACCAAATGGTATCACTCCATTCCTTAGGTGCCTGCTCTGGTTTGCATCTCTGTGTAGAACGATTCATCATGCAGCAAGATAACGTGCTCAACCACACCTCCCAGCTTGACTCAAAAATGACTCAAAGACCAAAGAAGACCAAGTGGTTGTCACGCTTCCTCTCAAGTCCCATGACCTTGACCCTGCTGGACCCTAATCGAGACTGATATCACAGGAGCTTTAGGATCTTCCGTGGAGTCCAAACAACTCGAGTGGTGCTGCCATTGAAGCTAAAGCGAGAGAAACAAAAACTCACAGATTCAACCTTTGACTGCTGATATTTGTTAAGATGATACCATTTATAATGAAACAGTTTGTTGTCATGTTTTGGACTCCACAGTTTCGATCTTAAACCAGCATTTTATGAATTCAAACATTATCTTCATGTTTCTCTGCATGGAATTAAGAAAGGAGGGTGACAGCTTAAAAAAAGTCTCATGAAACCCTGATTAGAGGTTAATCAGTTATTTATAATTGCAAAACAGTTTCTCTTCCAACTCTGAAATGTCACATTTGAAACTCTAATTACTAACCTTTTGGTGCTAGTAGTGGATCACATGACTGTGTGTCGTGGAAGAAGCAGAGCATTGGCACCTGACCCTGCAGTTGTTTGTGTCTTTCAGCTCATTGTTTTGGTTGAAAGGTTTGCAGCGTAGTCTTTACAGCTTTATCAGCTGCTGATTTTCAGCCAATAAACATTTGTTAACTGATGTCTTATCACCTGTTGAAGTTGTGTGCGCTTTTACTCATCTGATCGGAATCTTTCGTACCTTAAACAGCTAATCACATGTCGTTGGTTCTATACATCCAATCAGAACAGTTCTTCATTAGAAATGGAAAGTATAATTTTCTATTTGGCGTCAAGAGATTGCACCAGTTTCTTTAAGGTGGAAGTTCAGCTAATTTGAGCTTTTTCTTCTTCTTTTTTTTCTCCCTAGCTCGATCCTTTGTTCATAGCTTGCCACTCTTTAGAATGCTGTCAGTAGCTTCACGTGACTGCCAACCATAGACTGTCTGCAAAAGGTGGACATGACCCTTTGGTTTCTGGAATCCATGTTTTGGAGCCTTGGTGTTAGCATTTTGGCAACCTTGTTGTTTGCGTCTTTGTGTTTAGAGCCAAAACTGACTGTAGTTAGATGAGATGGTGACATGCTAAGATATTAGCTAACTTAAGACTTTTAAACTTGAATTATTTGATCTTTTTCACCTCATTGTTTACATATTTATTGTCAGTAAAGGACTGTAGGTCCAGTTTAGTGACTCCCAGCACATGATATGATATCATCATCAAGCACTTTTCTACACCTTAATACATTCTGTCTAACATTCACACTCTGGAAAACTTCAGTATTTTGCCCAAGGATACTTTGGTACGCAAGGGATCGAACCACAAACCTGATTAATAGATGACCTGCTCTGCCTCCTTAGCTACAGCCATACAAAGTGTTCCTCCAACTTCATAATGAGTGTTGTTCCTAGATCGTTAATGGAACTGACCAATCACCTTTCTTTTGACATTGCTTCAAAATGGCCACACCCCCAACAACCCCTGTGGTTTCAAAGATGTGCCATCATCTGGTCAAAGTGATTGAACACTCACCAAAGCCTCTTACGCCAGTCTGTTTGTACCATACACATCATGTTTTGTCCCTATCTCGCCTTTACAGGTCTATAAATAATTTTGGGCAAATTTTGACTTTTTAGTCTTTTAAGGTTTGCAGGAGTTTACACATTTAGAGTTTTCACTGTGTAAAAGAAAAGAAGTAATGGCCGTGGAAACCTTTCCTACCAAGTAAATGGGTTATATTTGGAATCCTCTGCATCTGATTCAGTTTAAAATGGCCAAAGCTCCATCAGTGGAGAAACTCTAGCCTTATAAAAGCTACCTTTACCACCCACAGGGGGGCTGTTTGAAGCTCTAAGACAGATTTTGGAGTAAAAAGGTTGAAATACTATCCTTTAAAAAAGTATTTAGGCATTGCGATGAAGTGGATTAAGGAGATGTAGAATTTAAACTGTGTCTCTCTTTGTGTGCAGATGAAGACGGGTCCGTTTGCTGAACACTCCAACCAGCTGTGGAACATCAGTGCTGTTCCCTCCTGGTCCAAAGTCAACCAGGGCCTGATCAGAATGTACAAAGCTGAGGTACGCCTGCTCCCATAATTTTCCAAACTAAGTAAAAGAACAATTTGTAGGAAAGCGAATAAGCAATTAAAAAAGCTCATAATGCCACATCAAACATCTGGACAAAATACAAACTAATACTAGAGTTGCTATAACCTGTAACCTGTCTCCAATAGAGAAGTTGGGCAATGCTTTGTTTTGTTTTTTCAGGGGTGATGTTATCAAAGTTAGGGGTGCCAAAAGGGTCTAAACTCGTCAATCCATGTAAAGCACTTTACTTCATTTATTCTAGTGTGTTTGTACCACTCATACCTGACTTTGTATACTGCAAAGGGAGCTGTATCTCTCAGGTGGACCAGTTTATGTGAAATGGATGGTGTGACAGGTATACTGCAGGGTATATTCCTCCAGTTTAAAGTCTTCACTGTGGAAGCAGAATTAACTGCTGTGTGGTGTTGGACTGAAAATCTGCAGCCATGCTAACGGATCACATCTGCTGTTTCAATTTTTTCCACATTTTGAATCCTAATTGTAACACATTCATAAACGCAGTCGCAGTAATTTTGGTTGTAATAAAGCAATAATACACAAACTAGCTCTCAAACATCTTAGGTTGCCTGTCAATACATTTAACCCCACAGCAGCCATATTATTGGTGAAAATAGTGGGTACACACCTTATAATGCTTTTTAAATAAGTGAATTGTAAAAAAATATATAACTGTATAGTTATTAGGAAAGATGGAAATAAGCTATAAAGATCTAAAGTGTTTTTTGCAGCAGACTGTAAAAATGTTTATTTCTGGTGTGCAGTCGGACATTTTAAAATGGGAGTCTATGGGTACGGACTCGCTGTGGGAGCCTCAAGTAGATTTTAGAGGAACTGCAGCCGCCACGTTTGTTTCTTCCCAAGTGGGATCTTTCTGAATGTGTGGTCTTCCAAACTAAAAGTCACGGCTGATTTCTTGAAAGATTTAAGTGACGTCTGAAGCTCTTTTCTTTTCTCCTGCTGCACTGCTGTAGCTTTTGTGGTTTCGTGAACCCAGTTAGGCAACACGCAGTCAAAAAACTGAAATGCACACACAAAAAAACCATTGTTGTGTAAACTGGATTTCTTGTAATTCTTCACCCGGACTCAGGAAACAGCGTTTTCTTGTTTACGTGACATTTAAAAAGTCAGGTTAACGCCGACTGAGACCAGAAAATGCCCAGACTGGCTGTGCTTTTAGGGAGCAGAGGAGCGAGGCAGGAAAGGGTTAAGAGAGAATGGAATTACGTGTGTGTGTGTGTGTGTGTGTGTGTGTGTTTGTGTGTGTGTGTGGGCGGTTGGGGGGGTTGTCTAAGCCCGTTCTCCCCGCCTGCATGCCCACATCCTGTGTTTTCCAGAGCAGCCTGTGAGTCTTCCCAAAGAGCTGAGGGGCCAAGCTGTCTGCCTTCCCCTCCTCCTCCTCTGCCGTTCCCTTCATTAAATCCTCCCCTCCCTCTGTCCCGACCTTCCTCCGAGCCTGGAGCAACCATCAGCAGACTTGCATTCCTCTCTCCCTTTTCCTGGCCCCACACAGGGTTTCGAGCAGAGAGCCGGAGTAGACCTAGAAAGAGCCGAATTCACCATTTTCAGTCTGAGAGGAGTTCATTCTGGGGCCTCGCTGGCTGTTTTGAAGCATCTGAATTTGTGAAATAAAACACAAACACAGGGAAAACAATGCTAGAGGGACTAGAGGAGTGTGTATTGTAATAGTTTAAATAAAGAAACTGCCAGGATCCCAGTTGCCAGTGATTTTTAGCCCTTTTACAAGTGACATATTTATTTTTCTCCATAATCTTCTGAAATCAGGCAAAAAATTAAGTCTGGAAGGTAGAAAACACTTTAAAAAACACAGGCTATACTTTTTGTTAGATCACAGTGAGTGTGTAATTTGCTAAAAGAGGTACTTTCAAGTCAAACTGAAGGAAGGTCATGCATTTGCTGAGGACTGTTTCCTGAAGGTGATGTTAAAGAGCAACTATTCTACCTTTGCTGTCACATTGATATTAAAATAGGCTACTCAGACACTCGTTTTCACCCAGTGGACCTCTATGCTGTCACAGAGAGAGGAGGTTGCCCATATACCCTTATATGGGCAACTTGAGCACAAAAGACCCAGGCCCGTCTGATTACTAGGACCAGCCAATAAAAAGCTAAAATGGCTAAATGCTACCACTCACTGTTCAAAAATGAGTCCACAATAAAAAGATGGCTGTATTGGTGTATGTGATGCTAAAAATGGAAATTCCAGCAATGCTCACACAGCGCCCACGTGCTAGTCAAAGCCGCTGTGCCCTGAAACATACGTAACTTTAAGCCTTAATGAAATGTAAACAGGTAAGTTATTTTAAAAAATCCACCCCCTGTACATTTATGACAGGGTAAACTATCCATAGAGGCCAAAACTCTTTTATTTCTGCTGTAAAGTTGTCCCTTTTAACATGGGAGTCTATGGGGACTGAGTGACCAGTAAAGCCAGCCTCTGGTGGATGTTAGAGGAACTGCAGCCTTTGGCACTTGATGTTTCAGGTCTGGAGTTTAGTGCCTGGGTTATTATAAAGCGATCAGGGTGCTGTTAAATTGCTCTCTGATTAAATTAGACGGTGGGTGGGTGAGTAAGCGACTCTGGCGAGTGTTCTTGAGCAGCGGTGCGGCTCGCTGATGTGTTTTTAATCGTTCCTGGAGGACAGCGGAGCTCTGTGAAGATTGGGAAAAGAAACGTAAACAGCCCTTGATAGCAGGAAAAATAGAAGTTATCACCACATAAAATGGTCAGCAGTTAATTAGAGAACAAAATGAACCACTGTAGGTTAACTGCTGTGATGGTTTATCAAAGTAACTTCTCAGTAGCGTTAATTGCATGTGTGTTATTGTCCTGCTAACAGTCTGTGACAGATAACCTACACAGGCTTTTAATGCTGTGTGTGAAGAGTTGGGCTGTGATCAATGACCGTTTGATGCTTTTACAAGTTAAACAGTGATTGAATATCTGTTTAGACAAAAGGTCTGTGAGGCGTGTTTTTCCACCCCAGTTCTGCCCACATGATCATGACCGATAGTGTCACGGCACAGACAGCCCGAACGCTCCTCCCATCCCCCCCACCGCCGCTCCCCCCCCAAAAAAAACAGGTCCATGTGTGCACACAAAGAGCCTCCTCTGGGCTCCTCTGCAACTGTTCTGAACGGAGTCGGCGTGAAAGACCGGTGGAAAGGGTTCAGGTTCAGGTCGGTGCGAGCCACTTGCTGTGGCTGGTCTGTGTGTATGTGTATATATATATGTGTGTATGTGTGTATGTATGTATATATATATATATATATATATATATATATATATATATATATATATATATATATATATATATAAAAAAGGGGTGCAACGATACACAAAATTCACGGTTCGGTTCGATACTTTGGTGTCACGGTTCGATATTTTTTTCGATACAAAAAAAATGTTCATGCCTTTTTAATTTGTCATTTATTAAAATTATAAATATATATTTTAACTCAAAAGTACAGTTTTTAAATTTAATGTTGCTGAAACAAAAAAGTAATAAAAATAAATAAATATATCTCAGGGCTCGCAAAATTTCAAAATCCCTGGTAGCCCTTCGGGCAGGGACTCTTCAGTTTTTGGTAGCCCAAAATAAATTTAAGTAGCCCGAATAAAAAAGAGCAATTTTTTGATTGATGTTTTGTTTCCTGTTTTGTTTCCTTTACAATATTATACTTTAATGTATAATATTGTAAAGGAAACAAAACATTAATCAAAAAATTGTTGAAAAACAAATTACAACATTGTATAAAAATTACAATCATCAACTCAAATACTTGGTTCTAATTGAACAGAAATTTCTATGAACTTGTAAGAACTGTGTAGGACATGAATCAGTCTGTGTCAGATCCTGAATTTGAAATTTCCACTGAAGTCACGGGTAAGAGGCAAGTGGAACCAAGATCGAGGCCATTTACTTTTTGAAGTTTGCAAAGACTGCTAAATTTTGCCAGTGGTAGTTCACTCTTTGCAACATAGTACGCTGTTTTAAACTGATTTTTAGGTTTATTTTTAGTTTGCAATTGGTGTTTGTTCTGGGAAAGATATTGCAGACTGAGCAATAATGCATTTCTTGCATTTCTCATGGGTTCTAATGGGGGCCTTTCTTAAAATGACTGGTCCCAGTAACAAAGGCACTTGTCGACTCAGAAATCGAGGGAAAACCAACAACACACCCGGCAGAACATTATGTTATTATTCCGCACCACATCTCTGTGCGTTCATCATTTGTTTGAAGCCTGCTCACCTCCTGCAACCACTTTTCCGAGAATACGCGCTTCTTTTGTGGTTCGGACTCCTTCTGACATTTCTTTGGAGGTGGAGGAAAACCAAAGCAATTGCTTAAAGGAGTTTGCTTCTTCGACATCTTTAAGAGTTCTAAACAAATGTCTGTCCTCCTCCAGAAAATCTTATGTACGCAAACACGCGTTGCAACTTCTTATCTTGTGCGTGTTTTTTATTTTGACAGCAAATGCGCACCTGCGGACCACTTATGTGCAGCCCTGGTTATTATTTAGCTTGTCATATTGCAGCCACAGAAATTTTTGTCCATGAAACCATAAAGCTGCACTTTCTTTTTGCCTTATACAGGGAGTGCAGAATTATTAGGCAAGTTGTATTTTTGAGGAATAATTTTATTATTGAACAACAACCATGTTCTCAATGAACCCACAAAACTCATTAATATCAAAGCTGAATGTTTTTGGAAGTAGTTTTTAGTTTGTTTTTAGTTTTAGCTATTTTAGGGGGATATCTGTGTGTGCAGGTGACTATTACTGTGCATAATTATTAGGCAACTTAACAAAAAACAAATATATACCCATTTCAATGATTTATTTTTACCTATGAAACAAATATAACATCTCCACATTCACAAATATACATTTCTGACATTCAAAAACAAAACAAAAACAAATCAGCGACCAATATAGCCACCTTTCTTTGCAAGGACACTCAAAAGCCTGCCATCCATGGATTCTGTCAGTGTTTTGATCTGTTCACCATCAACATTGCGTGCAGCAGCAACCACAGCCTCCCAGACACTGTTCAGAGAGGTGTACTGTTTTCCCTCCTTGTAAATCTCACATTTGATGATGGACCACAGGTTCTCAATGGGGTTCAGATCAGGTGAACAAGGAGGCCATGTCATTAGTTTTTCTTCTTTTATACCCTTTCTTGCCAGCCACGCTGTGGAGTACTTGGACGCGTGTGATGGAGCATTGTCCTGCATGAAAATCATGTTTTTCTTGAAGGATGCAGACTTCTTCCTGTACCACTGCTTGAAGAAGGTGTCTTCCAGAAACTGGCAGTGGGACTGGGAGTTGAGCTTGACTCCATCCTCAACCCGAAAAGGCCCCACAAGCTCATCTTTGATGATACCAGCCCAAACCAGTACTCCACCTCCACCTTGCTGGCGTCTGAGTCGGACTGGAGCTCTCTGCCCTTTACCAATCCAGCCACGGGCCCATCCATCTGGCCCATCAAGACTCACTCTCATTTCATCAGTCCATAAAACCTTAGAAAAATCAGTCTTGAGATATTTCTTGGCCCAGTCTTGACGTTTCAGCTTGTGTGTCTTGTTCAGTGGTGGTCGTCTTTCAGCCTTTCTTACCTTGGCCATGTCTCTGAGTATTGCACACCTTGTGCTTTTGGGCACTCCAGTGATGTTGCAGCTCTGAAATATGGCCAAACTGGTGGCAAGTGGCATCTTGGCAACTGCACGCTTGACTTTTCTCAGTTCATGGGCAGTTATTTTGCACCTTGGTTTTTCTTCGCGCTTCTTGCGACCCTGTTGACTATTTTGAATGAAACGCTTGATTGTTCGATGATCACGCTTCAGAAGCTTTGCAATTTTGAGATTGCTGCATCCCTCTGCAAGATATCTCACTATTTTTGACTTTTCTGAGCCTGTCAAGTCCTTCTTTTGACCCATTTTGCCAAAGGAAAGGACGTTGCCTAATAAGTTCAAAGTTCAAAGTTTATTCGCCACATGCAGTGAAATGAATTATGCACACCTGATATACGGTGTTGATGTCATTAGACCACACCCCTTCTCATTACAGAGATGCACATCACCTAATATGCTTAATTGGTAGTAGGCTTTCGAGCCTATACAGCTTGGAGTAAGACAACATGCATGCAGAGGATGGTGTGGACAAAATACTCATTTGCCTAATAATTCTGCACTCCCTGTAGTCTGATTTGTCATAACTTTTCCGTTTTGTGGTAAGCTTTTCTTTGGCTGTCACTTCTTCACCCTGACCTGTCTTATTTGGCTCAGCAGAACTAAAATATATATCCTGCTGCTTTTACACATGCACTCGATAACGCTCAGCGATTCTCTGCGCGATCAACCTCTCACATGTTTAAGCTTGCTGCGGGAGATTTCACTTGTCATGTTTGCATAGTAAGCTAACGATTGATAAGACGATGTCAGAGGAATTGGTGCGCAAATTATCGTCACTCACCAATCAGTACTGTCGCTCTCTATACACAGTTTGCGCGATTGCAAAGTGAAAGCAAAAAACAAGCGCAAATTCAATATCAAACGCGATTTCAATATGTCACATATTGACAGTGGCTCACCGATGCCAATGACATAATTACCCAGCTACATTTCCGAAAGAATGCAAAAGCATTGACATATATTTTTCCTTCCTACGATAGCCCGACGGGCAGGGCAGAGATAGATTTTGGTAGCCCGACTGGAAAAATCGGTAGCCCCGGGACGTCGGGCTAGCGATTTTGCGAGCCCTGTATCTGATTGAGGAATCACTCATCTTTGGAAAAGAGAGTTTATTACAGAGAAATGGCTCTTTCCAAAATAAAAGCTATACTATACGCTTCTTCTGGGCTATATTCTCAGCAGCATATTAAACATATCAGGTCCCCATAAGGAGAATCATGTGCTAACGGCTGTCTAAATGACTCGGGTAAAGTTTGTAGCATGCGTGCTTGTTGTTTTTGTCTGCTTCCACTTGTCTTTGCACTAGGATGATGTCGGCGTAAATGTGCAGTCATATTCGTCATGTTCCCACTAGTGCTGTCAGCGTTAATCTGAAATGACGTTAACGCCACAACACGGCAAATCTCCGTTAACGAGCTACTGTGCGTGCGGCTGGACGGCCAACACGTTAACGAGCAAACTGTGCTAACGCAGTAGTTCCCACCCATGTAATTGAGCATTGCGTGGCACATCCGACATACTGTTTTACTTTTGTCCATGACGCGCTTACCTTCAGGGTCATACTTCACATGAAAACCAAAATAGTTCCAAAGGCCAGATCTGAATGAGGGTGGGGGAGGTTCAATTTGCCATGTTGCAACGAGCTTAGCTTCTGTCTTGCTAGCTTGCGCTGCGCTCAGTGGATCTGCGCTTGACAGTGCAGCCTAGGCGGAGTAGTCGAACGCAGATCCACTGAGCTCTCAACACAGACAGCATCGTCAGAAGAAAAGTTGATCAAATAAATTAAAAATTTTGTATTTTTTTTTTTAAACTTTATTTAACAAACAATGAGTATACATTAAAAATTTTGTATTGTTCGATACATATGCGTACCGAACCGAAAGCACTGTATCGAACGGTTCAATATCGATACGAGTATTGTTGCACCCCTAGTATTTACATATACATGTATGTGTGTTTCAATTTATTAATTCAGTATTTTTGCTCAAACTGTTGAATTAAAGCTGAAACTCTGGACTTTAGTTTCCTCTTGCGTGTATTTTAAGTCTATTTTGGTGCAATACAGGAGAAACTGCTCTGTCACAGTCTGTTATGATCTCTCATTTCCTGAGTATCTTCCCTTTCCACATACCTCCTTTGTTTCCCTCTGTGATCCCTCCTTGTTTACTTCCTGTTTTATTTTGAAGGTTAGTTTCAAATGTTGGTGGTTTTCTTTACTTGTTTCTGTTTTACTTTTTCTTTTTTTTTTTTACTTCTGTTTTTGTTCCTGCTTTTCCCTTTTGAGTTTACCTGTGCCTTATTATCTCTTTTTATATCAATTTTTTTGCCCCCTTTTTATTTACATCTATGTCTGCTACTTCTAGTGTTGTTGTAAATCTAAACACTGTTTCAAATTAGCTAAAAAATGGCAGTCAGCCACTTTATTACATAGTTCTCTATTTCTGATATCTGCTGACATTAATTTTACAAGTTTTTGGTCCTCACGTGGTTCATATTTCCTTTACATTTCTCTACATTTCAGTTAGCCATTTTACTTTTTTATTTTATTACATCTGTTTGCTGACTCTTGTTTCTCTTCCCCTTAACCTGTTATATACATCTTTGTCTTAGTTTCTCAAATATATTTTGTATATTTTCTTCCCACAGTAGTTCCACTTATGATATTATCTTGAGTTCACCTGGACCTTATTATCCCCTTTTAGATTATTTGTTTTCATTTACGTCTGCCCTACGATTCATCTACACTTTTGTTCTTTTGTTGTTTCAGCTGTCACAAAAATTGTTCAAATGGACAAATTTAGATACTTTTGATATTATATTTCAGATCACAGTTAGCTTGCTACTTCTCTGAAGCAAACTGAGATATTAAGTATTTTTCCTGCCTGTTTTCCCTTTGTTTTCAGTGTTTGGAAAAGTTCCCCGTGATCCAGCACTTCAAGTTCGGTAGCTTGCTGTCCATCCAGCCGGCAAAGCCTTGACTCTCATGCGAGGAAACGCGATGGAAAAGACCAAAATCCCAACTCGTTGGAACCTGCAGTTTCCCTTCCTCTGGCGTCCTCACGTGCAAATCCGACAGTAGCAAAAGACAACCACATGTAGTGTGACACCTCATCCCCTCATGGGCACGCGTGTGGTCATGAAAGCTTGCAGATATCCATAACTTTAATGCAAAGGTGGAAGAAGAGCTTTGTGAATCTGGAGCATCGCATTTTTGTCATGTTATTTAAGTGATGGATAGAGTTTGAGGGACTTTTGTTTTGTTATCAGGTTTGCTCATTGGTGCTTTATATTTAAATTTGACACTGGAGTGGATAAAAATATGACTTCTTCATAATCTTCTGCCATGGTTCCATCTTCGGTTTTACTGCTTTTTCAACCAAATGTTTGCATTTGTTTTCTTTTTTGCAGATGTACCAATAATTAAATTTCCCATTTTGTCCAAACATCTCATTCATAATTTGACATGAAAAATGTACTCTATATTTTATACTTTAAGAAATGTATTGTGGGAAAAGTAACGGATTAGATTTGACTGTCTTTGCATGAAAGCTTTCTTTTTCATTAGTTTTCTGTCCCTCGCAGTCACCGTCAGTAGTGTAAACCGGTGTCTTCTTCCAATCCCGGCCCAGTCTGAATCCATTTATTTCATCTGACATCAGCTCCAATAGTAAATACTGTAAATTGACAAACCATGAATAAATTCCTGTGGTTGTTCTGTGCAGCTTTTTCCTGAAAACGCTCACCACAAACAAAAGATTTATGATTTCTCTCTCCTGCTTTACATTTTACGTGTTCTAAAGCCGTTTTAATTTAATAAAAGAGAAGCTATTTTTGTGACCCCCCAAAACATGATTTCATACATTTCACCTCTCCGTGCACTTGATTTGTCTTCATATTTTCAGTGTAACATTAAAGCCACTATATAAAGTCCTGTGCACAAGTCTTGAGCCACCCTTCATTTCTTAATTTTTTTGGGGGAAAGTATGAAATGCATTTATTGAAACGTGCAAACACCCTGAACTCTCTTAATCAAGCTGCCCATAATTGCACTAGGTAATCTTCAGAAATAGTTCTTTTTCAAGGACATTCCAAGGTCTTTGTTGGATGCTGGCTGACACTTTCTGTGACTATGATCCCGCCCTACCTCTGCAAAGGTCTGTGCTCTGAGGAGATCAGTCAATGACTGATCATTTCCCACTGTGTTTTTCAGTCAACGTATGCTTTTGCTGCATTGGCAGTGTGTTTGGGAGCACTGTCATGCTGACAAACGAAGGTGCTGCCAATCAGATGCTTTCCAGGTGGTATTACATCAAAATCTGACTGTACTTGTCTGCTATCAATTTTGACAAGCTCTCCAACAACATTGGCTGAAATGCAGTCCAGACCATGACAGAGCCTCCGCTGTGTTTTACAGATGGCTGTAGTTACTCACTGTTGTACTTCAGTGCATACTGACGGTGATTTGAACCAAAACTGTGAAATTTGGATTCATCACTCCATCAGACCGGTTTTCACTGATTTTCAGTCCAGTTATTATGTGATGTGGCTCATATCTCATATCTCAGCCCTGTCTCCCTTTCTCAGTAATGGCTTCTTGATGGCCATTCTTCCACTGGGACCATTTCTGACGAGGGTTCAGTGAATGGTAGATGGATCAACTGAAGCTCCAGCCTTGTTGATGAAAAAATACTATTTTATACTGCCAGAACCAGAAGTTATAGAGTACGGTGGGTTCAAGGGACGTGTTATTAGACGATGAGGTCGACAGACACAGGTGTGTAGAACGCAGACCTACCCCACATGTATGCAGGTGCTTTTGGAACCTAAATGCTGAGAGGTACGTCTCAGGAGCAAGAAATGTTTTTCATTTTTTCATTGCTACATCTTTTTTTTAGTTTTTTAGTTTTATGTCTGCTTTCACTCGTTTTAATCTCTTTTATTTCCCCTCATTTAGTTGTTGAAGTTGACGTTTTCAATAATAAATTTTATTAAAAAGTGGCTTTCAAAACACCCAAGGACACTGTACAGAGCAAATACTCCAGGCATAAAAACAGGAAATAAACACAATAATAAAAGAAAGTTTAAGAGCATGGAGAAGTTATATAGAGTAGGCTATGTTGAGCAGGTGGGTTTGGAGGGTGGACTTAAAAAAAACTTTTTCCAGCTAGTTTTATAACTTCTTGTTTCAGGTGTTCTTTCAGTTGCTTCTCTGTGGTCACTTTGCATCTTTTTGTCATTTATTGCTTTTTTTTTAGATTTTGTTTTCTGGCTTTTTGCTGTTGACTTTATCTTTGTAATCATTTTTTGTGTGTTTGGAATGATTTTACCCTTCATCTCAGTAATTTTAAATGTTTTTGTGATTATTTTATGTTAATTTTTTATTGTTTTGTGTCTCCCTTCATTAGTTTATGTCAGTTTGCTGTCATTTGCTCATCATACAGCTTTGTGGATCTTTTAATCTCTTTTTAGTCATTTCTGCATCTGTTTGGGTCTTTTTTGTCGTCTTTGTAGTTGGTTTGCTCCATTTGATGTGTCTACAATTGTTTCAGATTGGGATGTTTTCATTTGAATCTCTGTTCATGTCTGTTTTGGTAGTTTTATATCTCTTTCGATTCTTTTATCCCTGTCGCATCATTTTGCATCTCCTTGTAGTCGTTTTACTTCCCTTAAAACATCTCGTCATCTATTGCTCCACTTCACTCCTTTCTTTGCCTGTTTTTATTTGTGTCTCTTCAGGAGAGTGCACATCTTCACAGACACTACACATCTCATTATGACCATCATATGTCAATTTTGGGGTGTTTTTACATCTTTTTTGTCATCATTTTATATCTAAATTGTTTATCTTACATTTTTGTGGTGATTTCAGCGTCTTCAGTGTCATTTAATATCTCTTTAGAGTCATTTTGTCTTCTCTGTGCAGTGATTTATTATTGTCTCTTTCATTTCCAGCTATTTTATGTCTCTGAGATTCTTCTTAAACCTCATCTCAGTGATTTGACTTCTCTCTGTGGATACTTTATGTCTGCTTCTTGTTCATTTATGTTTTTCTCCAGCTGTTTGTCATCTGTGTTTTTGTGGTTCGATGTCTTTTTTTGTAATTTTAAATCTCACTGAGATCTTTTTTTTTTCTCTTATATCATTTCATATCTTATTTTAGTTGTTTTATGCCTGTGCTTGTTTTCCTTCCCAGTGGTTTTTATGTGTCTTTGCAGTATTTTTAGCTTTATGTCATGTCAGTCATTCTTTGCATCTCTGTGTTTGTCATTTTGTAGTTTTATTTTTGTAGTTTTCTGTTTCTTTCTGGTTGTTTTATCCTTCTCGCTTCAATTTTTTTAAAAAACTGTAGTTAATTTCTGATAATTGTTTTTTGTTTATTGTGTCTTTTCAGACTTTCTTTGTCTCTTTGCAGTTGTTTTCCCTCATTTTGCAGCTGTCTTTGTGGATTATTTCGCATCACTTCTCAGTCATCCGAGGCTATTTTTTTGGCTATTTTCTTTTTCTTCGTGGTTGTCTTCTGGCTCTTTTTCTTTTGTATCTCTGAATTGTTTTACTCCTCATCTGCGTCATCATTTAACATCTCTCTGTAGTCATTTTCGTGAATTTTAGTCTTGGTTTAGTTTTTTTTACATGTCCTTTCACTTCTTTGATGTCTCTGCTTTTGAACATTTTACATCTTTGTGGACTTTTTTTTTTGTAGTTATTTTACACCTCTTTTTATTCTTTGTTTTGGCTGTTATCAGTCACCGTGGTACTTTTACATTTGATTATTTTCTGTTCCGAGACATTTGAATCAAACGAGTGTTTCTCCCATCTGCGGAGAGAGGCCGAGTCTCGCTGACTCAGATATTGACTTCTCGTACAGTGCGAGTCATAAAGCAGGAGGAGTGAGAGGTCACAAATTCTCTTAAATCGCTCGTTCACGTGACCGAAGGCGCGGTCTGCTGGTGCGAGCGGTTCCTGTGTGAGTTTTACGCGTCCTGCTTGTGACCCAGAGATGAACTGAGCAGTGAGGCAGATGGATTCTGAAACGAGGGGGAAAAGTGTTGAATATTGCATGAGTCGGTCTACTTTACACTGCTCCTTCATGCAGGCGAAGATTTTTAGTTTTCAGATGTGGCTATCAGGAGTAAAAGAGAGCTCTGACAACTGTGAAGGTCCTTTATTTGAGAAAAGTGGGAAAAAAAGCAAAGTCCTGGAAATCCCCTGACTTCCAGGACTGCAGAGCTGAGAGTAAAACACGACAAGTCTAAAGGCGAAGCAGCGGCTTCAGACTAAATGCTGTTCAACCAGAAAAGCAGCTCTCCTTTCACATTTGTTCAACTGCCGTAAGCTAAAAGCTCCACACATGAGTCAGTGTAGTATGACAAGCCCTGCTCCCTGACTCACAGTCATAAACTCCCTCTAACTCACGAGTCCCAGGTCTTTGTGTTGACTTAGTTTGAGAACTTTAGGTGCTAGAGAAAGGTTCAGGACTTTTTGAGATTATAGTTCTGAACATTTCTCAGATTTCTCCCCAGCGTTACGACCTCTGCATACAGCAGGGGTATATTTCCAATTGAAGTAAGACTTTGGGCATTCCTCTGTCTTTAGACTCTCAAGTATCTACAGTCTGAGGTGTGAGGGTTATTTTTATATGTGTTGATCACTACATAGAAGTATCTTGCTACGTAGTACAGGCCTCTGATCAGAGTGTAAACACAGTCAACAAAGGGGCTGAATGTTCCCGGAACTTTTGGAGAACATCTGCAACTGATGCAACATCGTAGAGCTGGCCTGGGATGACGTGAAGAGGTGGAAGAAATGTGCCAAGTTTTCCTACATTCTCAGAAAAAAACAGTCCGTTGTACAACAACAACAACAACAACAACCTGGTTTGGTTTTTATTTGCTCTTCTTTATTAGACTCGTATTTGAAAATCTGCCCTTTCATCTGTCTCTTCAGGTTCTCAGTAAATTTTGTCCCTCCCTGGTGGGGCTAAGAACTAAAGCCCCAAAAATAAATGTGTGGTAAAGAGTGATGTTTGTGTGGGACACTGAAGATTTGAGAAGAAATCAGTGTTCTCTTGACACTTTATTAGGTTCGTCAGGCTTCAGAAGATGGTACGCTGTGGTCATGGACATGGTCAGCAACAATACTCAGGCAGGCTGCGGGGTTTCAATGATGCTCAGTCATTAGTGAGAAGTCCAAAGTATGCCACACCATTACTCATCAGACCAGACAACATTTTTTCAGTCTTTTGTTGTCCAGTGTTTTGTGAGCCTCTGTGAATCATAGACTCAGTTTTCTGTTTTTAAAGGACCAGTGTGGTCCTCTGCTGCCAGAACAAGGTTTGACATATTGCACTTTGAGAGATGGTCTTCTGCATACCTTAGTTGTCATGACTGGTTATTCAATTCAATTCAATTCAATTTTATTTATATAGCGCCAAATCACAACAAAAGTCGCCTCAAGGCGCTTCATAGATACAGAGAAAGACCCAACAATCATATGACCCCCTATGAGCAAGCACTTTGGCGACAGTGGGAAGGAAAAACTCCCTTTTAACAGGAAGAAACCTCCGGCAGAACCAGGCTCAGGGAGGGGCGGGGCCATCTGCAGCGACCGGTTGGGGTGAGAGAAGGAAGACAGGATAAAAGACATGCTGTGGAAGAGAGACAGAGGTTAATAACAGATATGATTCCATGCAGAGAGGTCTATTAATACATAGTGAGTGAATCTAAGTTATCTAAGTTATTGCTGCCTTATTGCAGCCAGCTACGCAAGATGTTCCAGATGTCCTTCTCCCCAGCCACACTTTCCAATTTCTGCTGGAGGATCCCAACGTATTTCCAGACAGAGATGAGATATATAATCTCTCCACTGGGTTCAGGGTCTATCTCAGTTAGGTGTGCCCAGAAAACCTCTGGAGGCATCCTAACCACCTCAACTGGCTCCTTTCGACATGTAAAATCGACAGATAAAGAGTGATTCAGGAAATCCCAGTGAAGATTCAGAGCTCAAGAATCTCACCCACAAGTGACAAACTGGGGCCCTCTCCTGACTGAGGCCTTTGACATTTTATTAAAAAGTCCAACTTTACAGCAGAAATAACCATTTTTACAGCCTGCTACAGAAACAGCTTTGCAGTCGCTTTGCCCATCCTTTATATACAGTCTATGTGAAAAAGGTCATACGTGCCAGTATAACCCAGAGTTTTAAGCATGTTAATAAACTCTGTGCCTGGCCCTCTCCCAGTGGGGCAGACATAGAAAGTATGGCCCTTACTGAAAATGATTTATAGCAATAATACTGAGCTGCCTGACTTTTGTACTGAAACATGAACTGCTCCACAGAAAAAAGCCACCATTTAAAAAAAAGAAAGAAAGAAAGAAAAGAAAAGAAAAGCCAGGCATACACTCCCCTGTTTGTTCCTGTTAGCAGCCTGAACACGTTGCTCAACACCGCATGTGGTCTGTTAAACCAACCTTCTGTTCTCTGCTCGTGGGTTTGTGAACAAACTGATACTCTTACTGTTGTTTTACACTCACACATGTAGAGACAGAGAAATTTCATGAATCCAGAGAGATGTTTGCCTATTTTCTGTCGTCTTTAGGTGAAGCATCAGAATTATTTTACCTGGAAACACGGAGAGCTTTATGAACCACTGTCTCAATTGATCGTTCAGAAGTTTAAGTGCAGCTTGGTGAATTCTTTTGGAGCAGAAATGTGAAGCAAAGAAAGGCTGGATTTCATGGCCTCATTAGGAGGAATGTTTGGAATGGGACAGCTGCATCGACCCGTTCTGACATGTTTGGGCTTGAAATGTGGTCGAGCATGGAGGCAGTTTCTGAAATGGGATGCAGCTGCAGACTTAAGGTGGGGTAGAGTGGCGGTGGAAAGAAACCAAATATTCAAGTAACCTATTGTTCTTAATTTTAAAGCCTTTGTTTTCCAGTTTGAATCGTCTCTCTAATTCCACTGCACTGCAAAGTGAAATATTTCGCTTTTATTCAGCTTTCTAGTTTGTAATAATTTAGAAAAAAAATCTGAATTTTAATGGACAGTAACTTTATTCTTCCACTTGTGGACATAAATTAATTAATTCTATGTGTCAGAAATGTGTCGATGAGCTAATAATGTTGGTGTGATTACATTTTAATAATACATGTATTCTAATAACATTTGTGGGTTATACTCATTTCTAGTATGTATGTCATATTTAATGATTTGTTACTTACTTTTTTTATCCATATAATACAAATCAATACAATACAATACAGTTTTATTTATATAGCATATTGAAAAAGCCAAAGGCACACCAAAGGGCTTCACAATAATGCAGAGAATCAAAACAACAAAATAAAGTGCAAGATGCATATTTCTGCACATAAGTGCATTAATAAATCAACTGTTAATTCCACTTCTGAGATTTCTCTCTTGCAAACAGGAAAAAAAAACGTAATTTTTTTAGTTTCAATTATTTTGTCATTTATACCAGCAATTTCTGTAATCTTTTTGTAAATGTATGCATTTTTGTGTCATTTTTAATGTATTTTGCTTATTTACATCTAATGTTATGTACATGTCCTTTATTTTTATATATACTTTATTTATTTTTTTCTTATTTCTGTTATGGGTACTTTATGTAACATCAAGTAGCTTTTAAACCACTTTACCATAACTGTGTCTTTATAAAGTTTTGATTGGATAAAACTGTCATTTTTAAATGATGTCACAACCTGGTTTTTAGTGTAGAATAACATCCAGCAGACTATCTGACACTGAAACGAGGACGTGACCTGTTTGTTTTTGTTTTAATGTCAAAATGTGACTCTCTCATCAATATGCATCATTAAGTATGTACAGGAGGTGTGGTCTGCTTTTTCATTCTAATTTATGATAATGAGGGTGGGGTCCAGTTGTCTTACAGTGAATGCAAAACAAAGTGGTCCACCCTGGTATGTAAATACAGGGGTGGTCTGTATGTAAATACAGACATGGTTGATTTATTTATTTTTAATTTCTCAATATGTAGGTAAGAGGGTATCGCTCTGTTTACTTTTTTAATATAAATATTTAACTGGCCATTGATTATTTTGATGACAGAAAAGTTCTTTTATTTACTTCTTTTTTAAAAAGTCCCCTGAAAAAAACCACTGTGATGACACCCATTCACCTCCTATATTTGAGTGGAGACAAAAGTCTCAGAAAACATCCCCAAACCTTAACAAATAAATCACAACGCTTTATTAAACACATTAGGCTGGTTTAAGCCATTATTATCCAATATATTCCAGTTGATTCATGTAAACAAGCAAATATCCTCAAACATATAAGTTAGTCATGGAGTTCTGCAGGGTTTTGTACTGGGACCTATAATTTTTGTGTTAGGTATGCTTCCCTTTGGCAATATTATCAGAAAACATAGATTTTCATTGCTTTTCAGATGATACCCAGACTCAAATAATTTAGTTAACTACAGATGTTATATGAGACACAAAGGCCAATGACATTAAGTTTTCTACTCCTAATGTTAGACAAAATTGAGGTAACTGTATTTAGAAACATGGTGACTCAACACATGCTTTAGATGCTACTACTGTGAAATCAAAATGAAACAGTGCATTCAAAAGGTTTTATAGGTGCATAAATCCTATAACATGCTACAACATGCTACAGTAGCAATGCTACTGTACCAAGGCAGATTGCTCAATTCCTGATGCTGTAGGAGGAGTTTGCTGACAAACAAATAAACAGGTTTGACATATTATAGTTAGATCAGTAAGCCGGCTTTCATTCGTCTGCACAATATCGATAAAATGCCTAACATTAGAAACAAGATGTCTCAGAGTGGTGCTAAAAAACAAATTCATGCATTTGTTAGTTTTTGGCTGGACTACTTTAATCCTTTATTAACAGGTCGTTCTAAAAACTAATTGAAAAAGCCTTCAGTTGATTCAGAATGCTGCACTGTGAGCACTAACAGGGACAAGAATGAAAGCTCCTTCATTCGCTCCCTGTTAAATCCAGAATTGAATTTAGAATCCTTCTGGTTGGATGCAAAGTCAAGCCTCGTGTCCAAAACATTTTATCCCCATGCTCTTAGACTGCAGGTTTACTTGTGCTTCATAGAGCTTCTAAAAGCAGAATGGGAGGCATAGCCTTTAGTTGTCAGACTACTCTTCTGTGCAACCAGCTTGGAAGTGTTTTTTGGATAAAGTTTATAGTTATTGTGTTATGCTTCATCTATAAAGTGCTTGTGAAATAGGACTGCTACATCATACTGGTCCAGTCTTTTACCTTTTCCTTTTATGCTGCTACAAACCCAAGGTAATGATTATCTATGATCCTTCACTCTCTGTGGATTTATACCTTTTTAAGCGTGCATCTTTTTCCCCCTCTTACCTTTGTTTTCTGCATGTGTCTCCAGCTGGTTCCTGATCTGTTGTTACTGGTCCTCCACTAGTTTACCCAGTGTTTTATTGTCTGTTGTGTGTCTGTTCTCTTCTTTGCTCTCTTTGCTCTCCCCTCACCACCCCCAACCAGTGGCGGCAGATGGCCGACCTCCCTGAGCCTGGACCTGCTGGAGGTTCCTTCCTTTTAAAAGGGTCTTTTTTCTCTTTCCCCCCTCCCTCCTTGTTGTAATCAGGTTTTCTTCTAACCCAGGTGTAGGAACTATGAAAGGCACAACTTTCTATGAAAAGACACAAAAATATCTGATTTGTATAATGAAAGTGACAATTATTAAGATTGCTAACATATGTAAAAACTTAAAATAATAATGGTGACTACTCTGGACCATTATTTGTTGCATTTATATACACCATTTATATAACCAACAATGCAAATGCAAGATTGGCATTTAGATGCTTCTGGGACTGGCTACTTATGCAGAAAGGCAAATCTGGGGTAGACTGGACAACGTACAATTGAGGTATAAGAAATAAAATTCAAAACTGCTGTTGGTGAAACTTTAAATGTTGCCATGGCACCAGTTCCATATCCTTGAACAAAAGTTTCACAATTTAGAATCGCCAAGGTCTAGATAAAAATGACTGAACATTGAAGTCGATCCCGTTAAATCTGAAGGGAGAGTTTTTATAAGACTTGAAAGTGGCAGACTTCTTGTTGGGTTTGTAGCTTCAAGAGTTCTGCGCAGACAGTCTGGCAGTCATCAAGAAAAACTCACCTGCCAGACTAAGGAAGCTGGTGTATATATCAGCCAAAAGATGGCCAAAGTGATGTTCATCTACATGCCAACCCACTCAGTGATTCAGAGGAATGCTGAAGAACTCGACTCGACCTGACTAGCAGTCAGGAAAACATCAAGCCAAGACTTAACAAAGCCAGAGGTGTGGCTCTATAACATCTGGAAGTCAAAACAATATGCTCAAGCTCTGAAACGGCACCATTGCGCCAAGACTACCATACAAGTCAAACTGTTTGATCAAAACTGCCTTCTACAGCTGTCTTAGAAGGCTCTACAAGCTAAAAAAGAGATCTCTGGCAACAACCTTTGGAAGATGAAAAGCTGCAACTCGAAATTAAGATAACATGGCTAAGGTTGCTCAGATTCATTTTGAGGATTCCCAGTGAAAGAGCTCCAAAAGCTGCCTTTAGACGGACTGCTGTTGGAAAGCTTTAAGAAGAGGTTTAAGATAACCTGAATGAGGACAATGATGTCAGAGTAAAATGAGATGGTGCTTTCATGGGGTGAAGCAAGTGCCAAACCCCAAGAACACATCCAGTGGAGGAAACGTAAATGTTTGCACCAATCTTTTTACATAGAAATGGTGATACACAGGGTTATTAAAGTTAACTAAAAGTAGTTGCGGAAAATATTTTATATTCAGTTAAAATAAAAATTAAAACTGACTAAAAAAAATTCGTGAACTTTGGGAAACTAAAATAAAATAAAATATAGAGAAAAAGTTCTTAGTTTTAGCATTTGTCAGTTCAGTGAAATCTGTCATCACAGCTTGCCTGATGAGGCTTTAACAGATGCGTTTAGTTAGACTTCGATGTCTACGAGACCTCGAGTGAACTGATTTTGAAAAGTTAGTTGTACTTACCGTCACTTATTTCTCCAAAATATTGCATCAAGCATGTGCCATTAATAATGAAAAAAGACTAAGACCAAACTTCAAACAACAAAAACTAAACTGAAATGAGCAAACCTGCTCTGGAAAACTGCTGTAAAAGTGCTCCATGATGGCTGCTGTTGTGAATCGGTGCTATAAAATGGGAATAAATCCTAAATTTACCAAAGCCATAATAGTCAGAGCAGAAACCGATTAGAGTTCAGCTCACTTTGTCTGATCCTGATCCAGATCCTGGTCTGCATCAGATCCTGGTGACAAAAACCCTCCCTGACCTCCCTTCCCCCTCCCATCACACAACCTGTCTGACCTGTGTGGTCACTGCTGCCCCCTCCTCCCAGCACACCTATTCCCTACAGTCCACCTCCCCCCCCCCCCCCCCCCCTTTCACCCCTTCTGCTGTCACATGTGGCCTCCTCCCCCCTCTGCAAACCCCCAACACATCAAACCCCTTCTCCTGACAAAGCCTCCCTCCCCCCTCAGTGCTGCCTCTGTTATCTTCCCCCTCCTCCTCCTTCTCATCCCCCTTCTTCTTCTTCTTCTTTCTCCAGCACCCCCACACAACAACAACAACAACAACAACAACAACCCCACATCACCCCCTGACACCTGGTATTGTCCTTTCCGGAGAACCAGGTGACCAGAAAAATTGTGAGATTAGTGAAATATTTGCTATTTTTTTATTGTGCATACGTCCTGATTTGATCTGGATAGCTGTTTAATTTGCTTCATAATCAGATTCTTTAAGAGTGCTAAATGTCTTACTACTGAATAATATTAGCAGATAAAACCAAAATGCATGAAATAACTTTATTTAAACATTTGACTTTGCTTGTGTGTATGTGTGTGCATTAGTGTGTGTGTGTGCATGGGTGTCAGTCTTTCCCACTCCAGATGGAGGAGCTGTGCATACACCAGAAAACAAAAGCACCATCTACACAGCAGTGAGAGGTCTGAGCCATGAGACGTTTCTGGTATTGCTTCATGTTTTTTATTGTGTTTTGAATCGTGGTTCAGAGCAGTAGGCAGACATTTTCTGTAAATAAATCCCCCTGCTTCCAATTTCCGCATAATTACACAATGCATTATCCACATTGCCTCATCACTTCAATTACAGCCTACCTACTGCAAGTTATTATGGGTAGCGGCGGCTGGAAAAAGCCTGCAGAGCTGGAGGAGCAGCAGCAGTAAGCGATGGATGTGATGTGCTGGGGAAGAGCGATGCCTCACTCTGATGTAAGGGAGAAGAAAAACCCAAAAAACGAGCCAGCCAGGAAGAGGAGGAGGTGGAAAAAGAGGAGGAGGAGGGTGTTGAGGTCTGAGTGATGGAGGGAGGGTCAGCCCGAGGTGGCTCTGCTCTGCATACACAGCCCCGCTGATATCTTCATTCATTGATTTTAAAGAACACCACCAAGTGGCACAGAGCAGAGATAACAGGGCTCAAAGTTGTTGTTTTTTTTTCTGGAGGAGGAATTTGCAGGCTGAGATGTGAAGTGTGAGCTATGTCGCATATGGTAGAAGCGGTGCATCATGGGAGCAGGAGGCTAAATAGATAGCCGTTTAGCTCACAGAGTGTCTGATGATTCATTACTGATGACAAATTGGAGAAAAATGAAGAAATGTATTATAATCTAAGAAAACAGTGTTGTGCCTTTGCAATGGCCAATGCATACTGTATGTACAACCTCCTCCAAAAGCCTGAATTTTACTGTTCTTAGTTGTTATATTATGTTTAGTGGATTTAATACTATTTAATCTAATGAAAAGAATACATATAATATATTAGCTTCATCGATTAAGATTGATATATGGTCATAAAGAAGAAAAACAGAGTATTTTATATTGTTAACACTCAGGCTAGGAGATGAAATTGACTTAAATCGTGTTAAAAATGATTCTAACCTAAATCAGTCATGAATTTTATAAGGAGTTAGGTTGCTATTAAACTGCCAAAAAGCTCAGTTTACCAGAAACGCAGAGTAAAATCTAGTTTAGCTTTTTCTGAAATACACCAAATAACACTTATAGAGTTCAGTAAGTAATGTTATATCTAGTTTTCTAATCTCTAATCATCTGTTTAATCCATTTAAAAGCTATATTTTAAATTATTAGCCTGTCATTTTTTGAGAGATAATAAATAAGACTAGATATTTTTTTCTGGGATTTATAATCTCTTGTTATAACTTATTAGTCTATGTATAGCCAGCAGGTAGTTAGCTTAGCTTATCTTAGCCTAACCTAGCTTAGCTCTGCATAAAGAATCAGTGCAAGACAATGGCTGTGCTTATTTAAAGGTACTCACTCATTTGTTTTATTATTATTATTACTACTATTTTATTTGGATCTTTTTATTTAAAAGCCAGTACCATATATAAAGTGATTAGCTTTCACTGGCCATGTTGTGGTCGTCACGTTGGTGTGTATGTAGCTTAAGCTGAGAAAACTTTAAATCTGAATTCTTCTACTTTTGAATGGTTTTCATATCTCTCCTATTATTTGGTAGTTCATGGTCTCTGCTTGCTGTTTTGCCAGACTGGTATTTATGCTGCACTTTTCTATTTGACCACTCAAAATGATTTCTTACAACCAGAGCGATGCAGTGGGGGAAACTCGGGGTTCGGTGTCTTGACCAACTTGAGGAATTGGAGATCAACCCACTAACTTTCTGACCCACAGCCTCATCCTGTGTGGACGCCTCTTTATGGCTCTGTAATGTTTGTTTGTCACATTGGTCGCCATAGTGCTGTTGTACCATTTATTCCAGCGCTGATGTCACAAGTAGTTGTTTCAGCATTCTCCTGAACAATCAGCCTCTACGCTCAGACAAAACCTCCACATCAGCACTGGTGTAGGAATAGATGAAGTCTCTAATCTGTGCATCTCTGACCTTTTGTAGTGTTATATCATTAAAATGGCACTATAAACTGTCACGATTGTACTCTTGTGTCTTCAACCCAGCTTTGTCGGCAATGGCAACCACACAAGATTAGAAAAATTCAGAGGTGTACCACCAACTGGCCGAAGTGACTCCAACGGATGTGACATCACTTCTGTCATACAGGCCGAGAATGAGAATGGTGAGTATAAATGAACTAATGGGCTACGTGGGATATGAGTGGAAAATGGTTCTTTATTGAAACTTTTTGCAACCTTTTGGAGGAAATATGCAGTGCTGCTGCTGACCTGACTTTAATTTCCAGTTACCCTCGTGTTTTTCGCCTAACATGCAAAAGATCCCAGATTTGATGACAAAAATAATGATCGTCATTTTTATTTCAACTGATGTAAAGTATTTCTTGTCTTGTATGTTATCTTATGCCTCTCTGTGAGGGAAACAGCTAACCTGGCTTTATCGCCCAGTGGTTGAAGCACGTCCCCAACCTCATCAGGAGCCAAAGATATGATTGCACTCCCCAACTTCACTAATTCAAACAATTATCAATACTAACAACAACAAAGGGATACTGAGTTGATAGTGAAATAACAATCATCAGGATTATTTTAACCCTACAGAAGTCATTTTAATGGAACTCAACGTCACTCTGTACTTTTCTACCAGTCATTCACGCCCCTGTCCTGCAGTGGTCCTAATAGGTCTCCCCAGGGGGGGCCACCCCACAGCTTGAGAGCCACTGGTCTAATGGTAAACCTACTAAATAACTCGCTATAGTACTGCTTTCATGTTTATGTGAAAGCATGTGCAAAAGTGTGATTAGCTGTGAGTGTATATAAATCCAGATTTGAATAACTGACAGACCTTTGAATGTGACACAGTAACACACATAACTGTAGCCTCAGACCAGCACACTGGTATCTGTTGCTGTGTTGTTGTTGTTCCTACAACACTGTAATGTTGCTCCAGGAAGTGTTGTTGCAACTGACCAAACACGCTGCTGTGATGTCATCGGTTTGCAATTCAGGAGGTGGGGGGAAAACACCGGAAAAGTACTGAAGAGTGGCTCAGGCAGTGGCGAGAGCAGCACAGAGAGGAACATGGCGAATAAAAGGGGTCAAACCCAGGACTTTCACCTGGTAAAACCGGGCTCAGTGTCCCCCATGCAAAACCAAAATCAATCCTCAGCCGTTGTGTTTTTTGACAGACTATTTTGCTCTTGTGCTCAGCGGCAGTTTGGTTGAGTGTCGATGACTAAACCTGTTGGTTAGGTCTGAGAAAAGATCATGGCTTGATGTTAAAATTTACCCTTTTGGTGCTGGAAAGCCCCTCTGATGGCAAACGGCGGATTTCAGCTCAGCGCAACTTTAACGCCTGTGCATCAAAGTGTGTCATTAATAATGTAGTGTGAGTCTGTGTGTGTGCATGATTATCAGGCTGCATCCCAGCACCTCATGTGGCAGTCAAACACAAGCTTTAAGGTTTTCATTTTTTATTAAGATTATAAATTTTAACAAATATTTTCTTGAACAGTTTTACCCGGTGATATACAATTTATTAAGCACAAAAATACAAGAATAACAACAAAATATGTAGAGAATGGCTGAATACTCTCTTTATTTTGGTACACATAGTGCTCATAAAGCTAACGCATGGATTCTCAGGTTATGGCTAAAAACATGAGCTTGCCTTTTTAAAACAAAAGGACTAAAAATCAATCATTCTCTTTTATTTATGTACTTTTTGTGTATTTTTGTACAAAGTGAAACTCACAAAACCAAAGCTGGAATCATGAATTGCTGTGAAAGGCTTTGAGCAACAACCATGATTAAGAAAACAATGTCAGACTGTCAGAAATGAGCCGGACTGTTTACTACCACACGCTGGAAGGGAGGTGGGAGCGGAGGTGCAGAGACGACCACGTGGAATAAAGTGTTGGCACTCCATCAAGCGATATGAGCTGCTTCAGAGTCCGTGTACCTTCAAGAGTGTTTTCTGGGGAGTGAGTTCTCGAACGTGGTGCTTCACAGGACGACAAAGCTGTTGGGAGTGTGCAAGATCAGTTTGAGAGTTTCAGGACGGGAGAGGACGGCAGACACATTCAGTCACTTCCAATAATGGACTTTCTGTTTATGACAATAGCTAGCAGTAGTGTGCATTGGATTTAAGGCAACGGATCCATTTCTGTCAGATTTTATGAAAAGCCTGCACATGACACCAACAACTCTCCCGCCTCTCCCTGTCAAAGAACTATTATCATTAAATTGCTCATTTAATAAATAGCTTTTCTTCTTTTTCTTTTTTTCCTTGCAAAAATAAAGTCGATTTAGACACTGTAAGGGGAGAGTGGGCTCAGCTGGAACGCCTCCATTTCCTCCAATTAGAAGCATTGCTATTGATTTGTAAGACACAAGTGTGCTTTGAGGTACAATTCAGTTGGAGTTGTTGATTTATTTAGCACATGGGATTTTATTATGGCTGACACTGGAAAAGGCGGGCAGGAAGGGGCAGCTGGAACACACAAACTTAAAACTGGAAACTTTCTTTGCCCAATTCTGAAGAAAGGGGAGTACAAGCTGACCCCTAAATGTCCCCATAAGGGCCCAAATTTCTGTAACCTAGTTTCCACAAAATAAGAGGCTAAATTTGCAAAACTGTTAGGGAAAAGTGACAGCTGTAGTTAAGAAACCTGCTTTTAGCAGCATTGCTGTGAATACAAGCGCTAAAACTGACCCCCTGTTTACCACTTGTGTCTCATGATAAGTTTCCCGCTCCTGTGACCATGCCATGTTACTGAAGGTGCAAAAACGTCCACATTTCTGCAGAGTTTCTCTCACTTTCTGCTAGAATGTTGCGATTCTGTAAACTTTCTGGGACCTCAGAACGTTTAAAGTTTGAAGCAAACTGACCCCCCCACCCCCTCATCACCACACAGGAGCTGGACGCATCACACAGTCCCGCTCCAGCTGAGCCCGCTCTCCCCTCCCCAAAACAAAAAGTGTTCCATTCAAAACGCGACGATGGCTCGGGTCCACGCTCCGAGGCTGGCTAGGGCTTGCTTGCTACAGATCTGCTCCAAGTCCGCCTGCCTGCTCAGCAGCCCCGAAAACCCCGAGCCGAAGATGGAGATCAGATTGGAGATGTTGGAAGTGTCCGTATAGTCCGGGGCAGAGTAGGAGCAGTCCTCGCGTTTGGCCCGTTTGCGAGCCGCCGTGAAGTCCGGCGCTTCCTCCGCGTCCGACGCGCAGCAGCCGAACTCCACCTTCCGCTTCTTGGCTGGGGACTGCGCGCTCTGGCCGCACTGGAGCGCGTCGCAGCAGCAGTCCTGGTGGAGGTAGCCGTTCTCCACCGTGGTCACCACATGCGTGTCCAGGTCCAACACCGTGGTCTTGTTGCAGTGCGCGCTGCTGTTTGCGGGACACTGCTCGCAGAGCGGCGCGGGGGGCGCCTCCATGCAGCAGCTGCGGTAATAGGAGGGCTCCGGCTCTTTGCAGCCGTCCTCCAGCAGGGAGCAGCCGGCCACAGTACCCGCCGCCCGGCAATGCGCCGCGCCTCTGTGGCACGGAGAGCCGCACGCGCTCGCCTCCTCTGCGCAGCAAGCAGCCCGCGCCTGCTCCTCGTCCTCCGCGTCCTCCGCCTCCAGATCCAGCGGGTTGAGCTCCTGGATCTCGTTGCAGACAGTCATCACCTCCTCGTACTGCTGCATCCTGTAGATCTCCGCGTACTTCTCTTTGATGTAGACCTGCCTGGCGTTCCTCAGCACGTAGGAGACCAGCAGGTTTTTGTGCAGCTTGATTCCTCCTCTCTGCGTCCTGGAGTTGTGGATCTTCATTAAGGAAATGGAGATCAGGCTCTGCGCGTCCACGGCGCACTCCATGGTGCTGATCATTGCTCCGTTCCCCCGGTCAGCCTCCAGCTCCTCTCCGGGAGAGAGAAAGCGGCTCTCAGCTATCTCAGCGGGGCTCGTTTGGTTCCAGGAGAAAGGTTCAAGTGAGCTCTGTGGAGACACATTGGACACAAAGATCCGCCTCCCTCTGAAAGCCAGCAATCATTTGCAGATGCCCTGAAACCAGAATGTATATATAGCCTAGAAACAGCGCCCGCCCACTTCTGCGGGAGTCAATCAGCCGCCTGGGATCTGCTGAGTGACAAGCAGGAGCTCTGGAAATATGTCGCACTCGACCAATCAGCTTCAGGCGGTTCCTCTGTACTATTCAAATTCCACCCAGGCTGTCTACCAGGAATGTCCTCATTTCAGCTGCCTGTAGCTGCAACTCCGAAAACCAGCCAGTCTCTGAGTGAAAGACTTCCACACAGGTTTAAAAGTAAAGAAACTTCTTTATTTTGACGTCTGGATCAAGTAGCTGAAGAAATAAATATTAAGTTTGTTCCCTGCATTATACTGCAGGGAACAAACTGCTTTATAATGGAAAATAGGAAAAAAAAAAAAAAGAAAAAAAAAGAAAAAGGGTACAATTATAAAAGCAAAAATACAGGTAGGTCAAATCTGTGACAGAAAAATGACAACAAAACTGTGCTTTCTTACATATTTATACATATGAAACATATATATATATATGTATATATGGGGTTGCGGGTTTCACTGATGAGGAAATGCTCAGTTTGGCTTTTTAACACAACAGATGCAAATTCTGCATATTCAGAAAAAATGAAGCAGGAAAGCCTGCTTCATTCAGTTGATTCACAAACATCCATCCACGATGAATAATGATAAGTAATTATAGTCTTCATAAATCCATAAAACACCATGCTTTCATTACTTTCTTTTAAATCAAAGAAATATTCCCATAGACTGAACATAAAAGATGGACATATGCACTGTGACATCATCCACAAATTATTTGTTTTCTGGAGCCAGAAGTGACCATATTTGGATGGAGGTCTAAGTTACCAGCTAATGCTAGACTGCTTATTGTAAATGTGCAATATACAAAAACAGATATCTGCTAATTAATGGATGGACTGATAGGAAAATTAACCATGCGGTCAACTAACCACATTTATTCCATTAAAAATCTCTAAAAGCACAAACATGGTCCAGCTCAGGGACTCCAACTGGCTGGGGTGAATCCAAGCAGACTTTTCTTCTGCTGTAAAATTAGACTTTTTAACTTGGTAGTGTGGACATTAGAGGAACTGCAGCTTTTTCTGCTTCATTTTTCAGCTTGAAGACTGTTGAGTTGTTTAGATTATCCAGGTAGGGATGCTGTTCTCTCTAGACTGTTGGGTGGAGGCGGAAATTAGTGATGAACCTTTTTTATTGTTATATAAGTCTCCACTTGTTCCACATAAATGTGGAAATTTGCACTTTTCGAGTCTTTGTCAGTCTCCTGTTACGATATCAGTCAGAATATACAGATATCTGACTGATATCAGTATAGCCTGGTTTCTCTGACTCGTTGGGCAGAAATCAAGCTGTGGTCAACTGCAGGAATATTTCATTTTGCACACAGTTAAATGAAGGCAGGAGTTTTCACAGGCAATAATAATAAGACTGTTAGATATTTGTGGCCCGCAGGGACTGGAAGAAGATCTGCAGTGTGTTTGTGTTGCAAACTGAAAGCGCACAGTTGGGTTTAGTCATTATGAGTAGGCAGACAAAAGAGCACAACACAGGCTTCTGCAGTAATCACGTACTATTTCATGTCTGACTCAAGCTTGTCCTGTACAAGAATTTCTATTTTATGGATGCAGTAAAAGCACATAAGCAGAAAGCAGTGCTGCTGAAAACTGGCGCAGAAATACTTGATGGCCACTAGATGGTGGCTCCACAAACTCTCCCAGCTGCACAGGAGTCCTGTCAAAAAGCCCCAGCATCTTTCTGTAATTAGACAGCCAGCGCTTCGTCGTGTTTGCTGCTCTTTCTAGTGGAAATTTGAGACTGATTGTGCACTGAGGCTTAAAGAGAAGTATGCTTTGGTACTGGTTGGTGGATTGATCGCTTGCTGAACCTATCACAGTAAACAGGAGTGGATTAAATTTAGCTTTGGAAAAACCCTTGACACTCTTGGACAAAATCAGAACATAACAAAAATTGGCCTCCCTGATTGTTTGGACCTCTAGAATGTGCTCAAACATGGCCCAATTCAAAAGGCAGTGAAAAGAGAGAAAACCCACACTGCTCATGTATGAGCACATTGTGCAGGAAACCAGCCTTGCAGGGGCCCCTACAGATTAATTATAGGTTCAAAAGCTTGCCATGTGAGTGCAATAACCTGTGTTGAACCTGTAGAGGCCAGTGCAGCACTAGTTTTCTGCCCTGTGTGATTAGTGTTTTGTTACTCTTTCCAAATCCCCCCTCTGAGGTGGGACGGCGCTTCCACACAGCCCACCGAGTGCAACCAGATATTTATTCTCACGGCAGAAGGCTCAGAAAGCTCAGAAAGCTCCTCCTGGATGAGCCCAGGACCATGCTGAGGGATGGCTGCTTGTAATGTTCTCTGTGAATGATGAATGCAGAGTGTGACACACACACACACACACACACACACACACACACACACACACACACACACACACACACACGTAGACTCTCATCTCTTCTTCCAGAGGAGGTAGCTGTTTGCAAAGAGGAGCTCGCCCCAGAGGGTCTGCAGCCCTGACACAGAAAAGGTTTTCTTCAGTTTAGTATAAAAACACGAATATCTGCAAAAATAAAGGCTTGATGGAAGAGCTACAGATTCAACATAAGAAGCATGCGAGGCACATTTGTCTAACGAGGACAGCTCAGGCATGTTTTTTCTTTTTTTAAATCTGCGAACGATGGCCCTGAATACAAATTTAATGACAGCTAAAGAAAAGGACTGAATATGAAATAACATGGTTTCACAAGGCGTTCAGTGTGAGAGTCCTGAGTTATGAGTCTGCCATCGGACCAAGAGAGGACATCTGGACCACCAGGGAACTCCATACTCACTTTATCCAAGTGGAAGCTCTGTGAAACACTAAGCTGTAATATAATTCAAACCATAAAGACCATTCTGCTAATTTCAACCGCAGTTTGTCTTATGAAGGGCCCAGAAACCCATTCCCTCACTATTTAAGCCAACTTTCTTCTGATTGGTTGCCCTTCTTAATCACAAAATTTGAGGTAGGTGGGGCTTCTGTTCTGTGCTTACTGTTGCTGCCCGATCTGTACAAAGAAAAATGAACTCAGTGCACTGTCTTATCCCTACTCTTTGTTTTAGCCAGCACAGGGCAATTCCTTTGGCCGAAGAAGTGTAATGGAGAAACAGGCTTCAGCTCATTTGCTATAAACTCAGTAAACACTTTCCTTCCTGATGAATGTATCCATTTTAATCTCAATTCTCATTGGCTAATGTCTTGTCAATCCTGGGTTTCTCAGTCAGATCAAGCCTTTGCTTGTTTTTTCACCTGTGTGAAACAAAGTTTCTAAGATTTCCATATTAGGGTTATCCTCATTATAGGGCTGAGTTTTAATAGCAGTCTAGACATGGCCAAGCTTTTGTCTCAGAGGGATTATCTGTACAAACACTGACCTCATTATCTGAAACATTGGTTATATTTAATATGAACAGTCACCACTGGAACAGGAGATATAGTACAAGAAGTAAGCAAATGCAGAATAGATCCATTTTAAATGGAACAAAAAAGTCCCACCCTGTTCTCACTCTCATGAAGTCTAATCAAAGCTGCGGATAATCTGCTAGTGTCTCACAAACATACATGGTAACTGAACTGAATGAATGTGTTTTAACCCGAACCAAGCATAAATTATGTAGCCACACCTTAAAACCATAGGCCGTAAACGCACGGATGTAGCTTCTGTTCTCTCTAATGGCCAGCAGGGGGCGACACCTGTGGTTGCAGTAAGAAATTCAAGCTGTTATTTGAATTTGTTATTTGAGATTTTGATTTATTGATGGTGATTTCTTTCTTTTTTTCTGTTTCAGAAACTAGCTTCCATAGTAAACATCTTCCTGGTGAGTTTGTGGTCTCCCATCGCAAAAATCATCAGAAAAATTAAACAGTTTGGGTCAAATACACGAGAAGGTTACTATCTGCCTTAAGACATTTTAAAAAAGTAACAGTGTTTATTAATAAACCTGTTTTTAGCATTTTTGGGGGGATACGTGAGGACTACTGCTGCTGCTCAGCAAAGACTTACTGGAATATTTACCACATCCACATAAGGTCTGCATATCCTTTATGTACTCTGACCTCATTATTGGAGAATTTGTTTAAACACTGCCGTATACGTGACAGGAAAGAAGGAAAAGCAGTAAGGGTGTCCTTTAACAAAATTTCTACAACATTAGGAAAATGAAGCTAGAATTTGTGCCTGTTTCGATCAAAAGAAGTCAAAATGCTGATTATTTCCACATGCTACAGCTACACTACTGAAATACCTCCGAGCTGATTTAAACCAGCCTGATTAGTCATCATATGCTAACAGACCTTCAAACACTCACTCTTCTTCTTTCACATCAAAAACTCAATCTCTGCTGCTCCGTGCTTCAGATATTCAGTGTTCTATGCACAGAGCATGGGTGGAGGTTTTGTTTGAGCAATCTGTGCCTGTACTTCATCGAATAGTAATGGAAAACCTTTATTTACGCAAAGGTATGTCTAACATCAAGCATCAGGTCACATTTTAATGCTATATCTATGTGCTAGGATAGACTATGTTAAGGATTATGGACATTATTAATCACTTTCCAATCACTCATTAAACATTAAACCTATATACATACCCACGACTCAGTGATTCCAGATGTGAGAGATGTTCTGTACAGATTTGATAGTTAAATCACGTAACTTTTGTGCTTTCTGCTTCTGGGGGAGGTAACCTGTTTAAATACATGTGTCACCTGTTCAGTTTAAGGATATAATTTTCCTTACTGGATTTCATTATTGTAGGTTTGTTTCTTAAATCTGTGCATTAAAGATACTTTCAGTAACTTTAAGGAATCCTGTTCATCTCAACTCTGTTACTATTCCTGATGGAAAACAAGAAAGACAGGTCACAATATCTTCATTATAAAACCTTATGATAATAATGACAGGAAAAAGGACCAAATCCCAGAGGAAGCACTTCCGTGTTTCCTTCGTGTTTTTCTTGGGCAAATATGACAGACCAAGCAGTCAGGTACAATAGTGGAGGTGCAAATAGTACAGTTCAAATTTTAATTAATTAGTAAAATTATACCTAATGTCTAAAACATTATAAAGGAGTCTAGCTACTCAAAAGAGCCAGATATAAATGGGGCCAGCAAGTTTCTCTTGTTAATGAGTTGTTGACTCTCAGTGGGATTACCTATATATATATATATGTTAAATAAAAAATAATAATAAAATAAAACTAAACATTAAGCCAGCTAAAAAAAAATAGCTAACCAAAACAGGGGACATTTCCAAAAATAATAATACTTAATAAAGGTGAAAAAAACAAAATATACCAAATTTACAACTTTTCTTGGTAAAATTTAACCAAAGATTATAAACACACCAAAATTACATAGATATCAAAGTAAGCAATTTTAAGAACTAATAGTCTAAAAAATCCACAAAAATGATCTTAACCAAAAAGTGAAGCTTTATACTAGCAAAATATTATAAATGCAAAAGGCAGGAAATGCAGATACAATAACTAAAATTACCAATTTTGAGTTACCTGTCTGCTGCTTTACCTCACTACACAGAAACTCTATCCCCCCTATGATTTCACAGCAGATGGTTTGGTCCATTTGTTTGGCCTCTGTACTTCTACAACCAGCTCCACCCTCAGCCTCCTCTTTTGTTCAAACAGGAAGAAGTAGAGCAGCAGATCGGTAAATCAAAAATGGTAATCTTATGTCAAACTATGGCAAAAACCTTGTAAAAGAAATATTCACGCCATCATTAAGAGTACAGTGTTTTGTTGTAAAATGTACTGGAGCAAATTAACCAAATTAATTAAACTGAACTTTGTAACTCTGTCTCTGGTGAATATGGACTTAAAAATCAGAGACTGTGAATCCACAATCTCTCCAGACTGAAATGCAGACTGGGGAAGCTGGAAATCGAACCACTAATCTTCAGAATAATTTGCTTAGAAGCATATTTAAATTTAATCACTAAGTGAAATGTCCCACTTTACCACCGTAATGGTGCCAGCAACATTACACTTTGGTGAAAAAGTTTCATTTCGAAAATGTTATCAACCTGTATGCAAGTCTTTATGGATCCATTTATAAGAAAAAGAGATATTAAATCTCTCAGCTGGCCTTCGTGTGCCGCCATGAGCTGGAGAAGATAATCAAGGAGAGAGGGAGGTCTGGGCTTCACTTATTACACTGCTACTCCCACAACCCAAATCCAGATTAGCAACAGACGATGGACAGATGGATGTCCCACCTTACCACAACATTCACAATCATTTGTAAGAAAAAAGGTAGCAAATGAAATTTAAAATACTCTCCACACTTTTATTTAACTGTTCAAAAGAAAGAAAAAAACATCACACTAGTTTCACTGGACAAACTACCTGACTCTAAAGAGTCCCACATTACCCACCTTATTACAATGCAAAAAATTGGCCATAAAAGTAAAATATGGGGGCCAGATGACGTGTTGATGTTACTTTTTCTGTTTTTATAACTTAGTTTAATTGTAAACGTGTCATAATGAAAAATTATTGAACTGAACAATTTTGGCATAATTAGGTTTTAGTGAAAGTGCCTTCCCTGTGATTTACTTAAGAATAGCAAACAACTGTCCTACTTTACCAACAAAAGAGTCCTACCCAATCACAACATTCACTTATGAAAGGGGGGGGGCAACAGAATTAATGTCAGTATGATCAAATCAAAATGTTGAAGGGATACTGTTGAAAAAACAAACAAACAAAAATGTCCCAGTTAATTTTTTCTATTCAGCTGGCACATGCTTAACATGATCTCACTGTTAGAGGGGAAGAAAACAGACATTATTGTAATATTCATCTGTTTCTTTAATGTACATTTCCACTGTTTGAACCTCTCTCATAATCTAGGGACATTTGTTCTTCAGTTCTCAGTAAGCTAGTGCTGCTTTTGTTCTAATTAGGATGCAGCACAACCTCCAAGTTCATACTAGTATATACAGTTCATACGTACAGCTTCTTTTCACAGTACCCTAAAGCACACATGGAAGTCATATGAATATGTTCGCACTAGAAGTGCAGCTTTCATTGCACTACCAAGCTGCCTTCTCTCTCCACATTCTTCCATTATAATGCGGTCTCTTTCTATTTTCAGTCTGTCCTCGTTGTATCTGCACTCCCCCCTGCTCACAGCCGTCCTCCCGCCCTCGCCCATCTCCTCCGTTTATGTTCTCCCCTCATCTTTTCAGCCTCGCTGCTCGATACTCTCTGGCTCCTTTTACCACTCCTCTGCGTGCTCTTTTATTTTCTCTCCCCTCTGTTTCTTCCCCAGCATGTTTATTTCTCTCCCGGTGAAGGAATGCAGCACTGCAGCACAGTTGCAGGTGTCAGCAGAGTGGATGGAGTTTTCTCTCAGTTTCCTTTGCATGCACGGTCAGCACTGGAGACCATTTCACAAGTATCCGTCTCTGCAGCTCCTGCCACAGTTCTGCATCCATACCCACAGTTATTACTACCATGCCTCTCCTCTCGCTTCCTCATTTCTGTCTCTTCTACCTTGCACCTAATTACTGCACTTCTACGCAACGCTCAGTCTGGCTTTCTCTGTGTTTGCAGCTGATCTTTGAGAAATTAGATTTCACCAATGTATTCCAAAGGAGAAGGCAATAAACTGTGAAAATGGAGTAGGATGATTTATTGATGAAGACTTGCGTCATTGTTTCCCACAATGAAGTTTGGGAGGGACCCAGTTCTTTACGTCTATCATCACAGAAAACCTATCTGATTGGATTTTAATGAAGCTTTGGAGAGTGATATCTGTCTATGATCAGCCTTGGGCTGCATCACATGCAATATATGGCGCTGTACTGTATGGAAAATTTTCTATTTTGTGTACCACTATAAGTCAGTGCCACTTAATCATAGATGGCATTTTTATTGTTTCCTTGCCAATTAAAGTAAAATCAATAAAATACTTTAAGGGTTGGACCTCACCTCTAACCATGCAGGGCCTTTATAAGTGCATGGAGACAGTTTTTAGATATCAGAAAATATAATTAAATGAAAATAAAGTCAACATTTCATTGTACTAAATAATCCATGTTTAATTATATGCTGATCCAATGAACATTATGGTCATAGGCATTACAGCTAAGTCCTTCAAAGTGCAGTTCTCCTTTTGCCTCTTTAATTCTTCATGGCACAGATTCAACACAATGCAGGAAATGTCCCTCCGAGATTTTGGTCCATATTGATATGACAGCATCACATAGTTACAGCAGATTTGTTGGCTGCACATCAATGAAGTGAATCTCCTGATGTGCATCCAAAAGGTGCTCTGTTAGATTGAGATCTGGAGACTGTGGAGGTCAACTGAGCACAGAAACTAAGATGGCTTGAGTTTTGTGACATGGCGCGTTGTCCTGATGGGAGCAGTCTTCATAGACATGGACATGGTCAGCGACAATACTCAGGTAGTCTGCAGCATTTAAACAATGCTCAATTGGTGATAAGGGGCCCAAAGTGTGCTGAGACAATATCCTCCACATCATTACACATCCATGAACAGCTTGAACTGTGTTATTTTAGGGTCTTTACCTTACAACAATAAAGCACATTGAGGCAACTGTTGTTGTGATTTGGTGCTATATAAATAAAATGGAACTGAATTAAACTAGAAGGTAGGATGGATCCATGTTTTATTGTTGTTGGCACCAAATTCTGACCCTACTGTATGAATGTCAGGAAAGTCATGACCACATCATCGGTTTTCCAGTCTTTTATTTTCCACTTTTGATGAACCCTTTTGAATAGTGTTATAGAAATAACTTAAGTGTTATAACCCTTACAAAAGAAAAACTCTGAAAATCTGATTTTTTTATTCCTCTTTGTTTGCTTGCTTTATTTGGGAAGGGTTTGTTTTTTGTTTTTTTCATTATACTGTCACTAATTTTCCAGTTACCCCACAGTGTTGGTTCATCTTTTTTGAAACTCCTCTTTCTTTGAGCGCTGTGGTTTTGAATCAGCTCCGATAGCAGCTGGATTTGTGGAGACAAATGGGGGAAACTGTGGCAGCTGCATTTTTGCACCAGTTGAAGTCACTTTATTGATTTCTGGGTGAGTCCAGGCAAAAGAGTGTTTCAGTAGTCGAACTGAGATGGTGTCAATCAATTTCTGTGCAAGATGCTGTCTGACTTTAGCAATATTCTTAGATGGAACAATGCGATCTCAGTGACAAAGTCAATGTGCTTTGTAAAAGTTGGGATCCACCGAGACACCCTCTGACCACTTCGAATCAAGTCTGCTTTTCTTTCTTTAATTCTGCACCTGTTAGTACGACTTACAGGTGAAAGCACTCACATCTGAATACAGCCAGGTGTGACATTAGGTGAAGTCAAGAGACAACAGATTTGAACATTTTGACCCACGGAGACAAAATTCTTGTTACAAATATTTTTTTTTAAGATATCTGAGGACAAAGTCAGGCACTTTCACTAGATATGACTAGAATCAGTAGAATTCTGCATACCCGAGCATAAGTTGGAAGCGGTGGACATGGGTCCAGATCAGGGATACTCTGGTGGAGTATTCTTCTGGTGTGAACGCTGCAAGAAACTCTTAACACGTGTGCTTCCCTGCATAACAAATGCAGTAACAAGAGCGAACAATCCATTACTACCTTAGAAGTACTACTACCTGGTCTAGATTTTAGCGTTGATTTGTTGTATAATAGATTTGTTATATTTGTTGTCAATTGTTCTTGTGCACCGAGCATATCAAATATGGAACCAACCATAAGGGTCATAATCTTCTGTTCCCGATTTCCTGTCTCATATCTTCTGTTCCAGAGGTAGATGGTCAGGTCATGGTCATGGTTTTCTTATCCTCCTGTGTTGACCTACCTCTTTAATCTAATTCACCACCTTATGCTCTCTCTTACTCTTCTTTCAGTGTGTGCATAGGTGTGTTTGTTGTAAATTTGCTCATGTTTTCCAGAGGCAAGGCCGATGTGATGATTATTTGCCAGCTACTTAAGGCTGAAGAAATCCCTCAGTTGTCACCAGATCATTGCACTTAGCATGGTTGTGTAATTCGGCTCCTCATGCTCTGTCTCTTTGATTTAGTCACTAGACCTGTTTTAGCCCCGAACTAACCTTACTCTCTTTTATGCAGACACTTTGTGTGGAAGTTACCAGTTAATTCCAAAAAATACCATCTCACTATCAAGTCCTGTCAAACTCTGTGACCTCAATAAACCCATTAAGTCCTTACTCCTGTACCTTGTGCTTGGGCCCAGCTCCAGTTCAGTTCCTTGAGACTGCTACAGTAGGTGGTCTTGTTCTCTATGGATAGTTTGGCCCTTTATAATTACTCTACAGGGGTGAATTTTATCATTCATTCAATTGGATACTGGTAAAGCTCAAAGTTAATGTGCACAGATACCTGCTAGGTGTCTGCTGAATTTAACCTCAGCTAACTGGAGTCCCTGAACTTGACCTTTGGACCTTGTCTGTGCAGCTGGAGCATTTTTAATGTAACTAGCTAAAAAATAATATGACTGCTGTGCAGATAATTATCTTAATAAACTATTTAAAAGCACGTGCTTCCGTTGTAGTGAGTGAAATTCTAAGCATTACCTGTAACTTAGCATTATTCTGTCTCTGTGTGATGCACCAACACAGATTATGTTGTATTTTTTTATACACGTACAATGGCAAAAAAGTATAATCTATTCTATTCTATTATGGATGCAGCTTGCTAACCAAGTTAACTAATACTAACTCAAAACTTTGTGCGCCACCGTCTCCACCGTAAAGAATGTGGTAAGCTAGACAAAATGCTAAGACTTAAGTTTGAAAATGGATGACATTGCAGTCTACACTGACTAACAGCATGGAAGCCTAACGCATACTGTTTACGAAGGGCAGCCAATCAGCCGAAAGATAACTTAGAGGGGTGGAGCTAAAACAGCTTGCAGTCCAGTGTAAGATAAGATTATTTTTAGCTGTGAATCATACAAAGCTACTCCAGTAAAGTCCAAGAATAATAAATAACTAGAGCTGGAGCGGAGCAGAGTAGATCGCCTTTAATGATCTTGTGATCTTTTCCTCTAGCTCCACCTGCAGGACAAACCTTATATTTATGTCCACCTTCATACTGCAATGAATAATAAAGGCAGCACATTAGCTCTGAAAATCCTTTGTCTTTCCCCACAAGTTGCACATCCTATTTTTCTGGTCCATCATTTATTCTCCCATCATTATCTCTCACTGAACCCCAGTTATAATGAAGCCTCGTCCTCCCTCTTCCTCCTCTCTGAGACTCTTCGTCATATAAAAACATAAAAGGTTCTTTCCCTGCTGCCAGTTGAAAGAAAATCAGTTTTTTTTCCCCGTCTGGGTCCCTGCTGCTCCCCACCCCTCCTCCTTCTCCTCTTCATCCTCCTCCTCCCTCCCTCCCTTCCTCTGCTTTTGCTGGCTCTGCTTTCATTCCACCCTCCTGCTCCCCCTCCTCCATCCCTCCCTCCATCCCTCCGTCTTCCCTCTGGAGAATAGGGGTCATTGCACAAATGATTACTCAGACCCCGGTCGCCATGGCAATGCTGCCGTGTAACGGGCGACAGGCATGCAGCACAGCAAAGACGCCGATTAGTGAGCTGGCGATGGAGAAAGCGAGCGCTGCCTTTGTGTGACTTCGTTTTGCCTACATTTTTTTCCCCTTTCCAAACAGCCTCTGTTTTTCTGTGCGTCTCCAGCTAACTGGGGTGGAGGGAATGAGGGAGGGGAGCAGTGAAACAGAAAGAAAAGCCTGCAAACATTCTGCTTTCAGCCCTCCAGCTTTGTCTCCTCTTTTTACTCGCCTTCTGTGCCTGAATGAAGGCTGCCGTTGGCTTATTTCATCAGCCGTTATAACGGTTCTGCCGGCATATATCAGTATATTTGCTTGCAGCTGTTAGTCAGTGTCTTTCTCTAGCATGTGTGGTGGGGATGTTTTTGAAAATGAATGCTTTATGTTTTTGTGCACCACTATTATTCAAATGAGTACCCAGGTACCCAGATATAGCCAGGAGGGTTAATTACTCATCTGTTGTATTAATGAAGCATAAGTCAGCACAGATTGAATAGGCGACCTCTACTGGTTGCGCAAACTTTGAAACCCCAAAAGTTTTTGGTGCAGATACCGGAGACTATAAATAAAATACTATATATATATTCAAGTTATCTTAAAGGCTGTTATCATTCAGGTGTTTCAGAGCCAAGTGAAATCTGATTTAGTTACTACTTTAAGACATGTTAAAACCATAGACTGTACATAAAAGACAGACATAGCAAGCGTGATATTGCGTATTAGTTTTGAAACATTAGTACCAGCATTTTTGCACTGCCATTTTAGGTTTTTGGAGCCAGAAGTGACCATACTTGCATGAGACTGTGGAATACTAATACATCAGCTCAAAGTAGCTAGCTTTGTCAACAATTGATCAGTATTGTTATCCAGTAATCCCGGACTATAATTCGCAAATGTGTTATTAAAACCTCTACCAACAAAGGAAGTGCTACTCCGCAAATATCTCTACACAATTATGTTACTGCATCATTGTCTGGATTTAAACACTATCACTGGGGGACAACAGTGCCACCATCAGGCCAGACAGGAAAGTACAGCCTAATGATGGAATTATCAAAGGAAATCAGGTCACTATCACCTTAAAAAACATGCTTTCAGCAGCTTTACATAATTTGCATGATTTGCACCTTATTTATCTAATTCTGGCTCTTCAGTCAGAAACAAGCTGTTTCAGCTACTCTCACTTTAAGACAACATTGTTCTTATAGGGTGCCCCTCATAAACAGAAGTGGGTGGAGCTTCTGTGTGTCTGAGATGACCATATTAGGAATACCTAGTCTTTATGACATCACACAGATCTAAGAGTTGGAAAAAACAGTCTGAAACTAAGTTTTTAAATTAGTGTGAAGCCTGAGCTTTTTACTCACGTGGATTCATCCTATACACCAGACCTTCCCAAAGTCTGGGGCCCACCCCCTAGGGGGGGCGCAGAGCCATTGCAGGGGGGGCGCGGCATGAAAAGGGAAAAAAACAAACAAAAAACAAACAAGGCTTGGACACTGCTAGCACGGGCGCCCACACAAACGCAAAGCAGGAGATGAAGCATAGCTGAATATGTTTCCAAACCAACTTCATTCTAAGCCAAAGACTAGAAAATATGGTGAAGCATATCTTCCCTTTGGCTTCACCTGCACAAGTGCAGAATTGGTCTTTCCTTTGTCTGGAGCACAGGATCCCACATTCTTGATTTTTAGTTCACAAACACTTGTTGTAATGACTAACTACTCCTGACATTTTGGAAATGTTAGCTCTTTATACAGTAAAGTTACAGTGGGATACAAATAATATCAGGCTGATCCTGCCACGGTTTGTTCCCCCTGTCTAAATCACAGACAAACAGGATCCCACAGCTGTTCATGTTTTTGAACCCATTTTGCACAGAGAGGCATTTTTTTTGAAAAATTTATTGATAGCAATGTTGAATATTATTACACAGGAAAAAAACAACTACATGTAAAATAATTACACCTTGGCGCCTCTGCCTTTCTAAATGGAGGGACAGTAACTGCGTGTTTATATGTAAGCCTGTAAAATCTGAAGATAGAGACAAAATACTGTTAATCTGACTATCTGCCATTCTGCAATTCCTCTCATGTAAGCAATAACGTGGCGCACAGCTGACGTGAAAAAAGGCACATACCTTTAACGTTGCGTGACGAAATCTGTATTCCTCGTCCACACATAAACGCAAAAAAGGAGCTTTAAAAAAATCTCCGTTTTCGGTGATTCGAAACGCCGTTTACGTGTGGACGAAACAGCTGCGTTTTGAAAAATACCCGTGTAGGTGCGGACGTAGCGTAAAAGAGTTAGTAGTTTATTTTCTTACTACCTGCAGATTACTTGTATTTGCTTAATTGTTTACTAAATGTTTGAGGTGTGAAATAAACCGCAATTGAGCAAATATGGGTGTGTGTGGTTGGAGGATGTGTTAGTGCGTGCGTGTGTGTGCGCGCGCGCGAGGGGGGCGCAAACATTTTTCTGTAAAACAAAGGGGGGCCCAGCGAAAAAAGTTTGGGAACCACTGCTATACACCTTTGAAAAGGTTTAGTATTATCATGAAATTGAAACAGGAAATGCATGACAGGAAATGAGGAAAGTCATCGCAGGTCAGCTTTAAAGGACATATCAGGGAGCTGAGTACTTAACTAAAAATAAAGGGTGAATTTCACAGGATGCTGTATCTATGCATATCAGGGTTAACTATACTTGGCAACACAGTAAAATATCCAATAGCAGAAAAAACTGCTTCACTGCAAGTGTATAGAAGAAGAAAGAAATCATCTGAATGTCTCTATCAAACATGGTCATTATGCATTATAGCCCAATTCAAAGTGAAATGTTATCATACACAGAATTACTGGATTATCTGTGAGAGATAGGGACACCAAGGGTACCAAAAATAGAGCTTTGCCCTTAGTGAATGCCTGCAGGAAACATTTGTGGCTGTGGCTGATACAGGCTGTTTGAAGCTATTCCCCATTCACGATCCAGTGCACTATATTTACCCCGGGCAGTTTTATTTGAGCGCCTGAATTCTGAGTGTGAAATTATGGTGCTAGTGGAAGTGTACAGCACTTTTTCATTCTATTCTGGCATGGGTGCTACTTTTTGCTTACACAAAGACATTTCCTGCATTTTCCAGATGTTTGCAAGGCTTACGAATGGTAGATGTACTCTGTGAGTCCACAGAGTGAGAGAGTGTGTGTGTGTGCGTGCAAGACTCAGATTACCACTGAAACCGCCTCAGATAGAAACCATTCCCATACTGTCAGGACACACACTGTTATGTCTGGACAGCTGTTTTTACCCCCTTCAGATGCAGACAGAGATAGTCTGAAAATATATGTGTGTGGAATTCAGTTTGGACAGATCTGAACAACAGTTACAAGGAGTAACTTTTATTCTTTATTTGTGCTCTTTTTTTGTTCAAAAATAATGGTATCCTAAGACGTGGATTTAATAATACATACGCCCGTGATTGAGCTGAATTGAAATAATTTCCCGCAGACTACCCCAACATTAAACATATTTTATTGCCAGCGTCAAATATGCAATATAACCTAAAAAATTAGGCCTTTGCTGAGTCTACACTCCATGTCCTCCATGCGTTCGTGTGACATGGCTGGTAGTGCTTCCTGGAGGTTACTAACAGGTTTCCACAGTTACCTTCAGTTTTTCGTTTATACCTGCAAATACTCACTAACTCCTAGCCACGTGGTAGTAAAGCTTGATTAACTGCAATACAAATTGGACATGGAGAAGGTTTGCCTTCAAAGTAGAAGTTGTGCCTTAGTGCTGTAACCAACATATTGCAAAGTGTGCAACTTTTACTTTGAAGGAAAACAGTTTTTACAACAGAGTAGTTGGAAAAAGTCTGTCAATGACTAAGATATTAGCAGTGTTTTTCCCAGCAACTGCCATTAGCTTCCAGGAACAACTTGTAACTGGTTGGAAAATATAATTTTTTTCCTCTTGACCAGTGGTTGGCAATCGATTGTGGACCAGTTTGTATTCCTGTGTCCCTGGACCTTATTCACTTGAACCAATGTTGTAACATCTTCAAAATGGCAGACTAGTCCACTAATCACTTGTGTCACATAACATAGAGCCCATCACAAACTCCAGATAAGGACAAAAAAGTAATATGGATTTGGATAAGGTTAAGTCTCATACATTTGGATGCTACAGTTTCTGTGTTAAGTTTTGCCTTTTGGTTCTTCCAAGCACAGGAAATTGAAGTAGATATGCAAAATGTTAACCTTAGATTAATCAACATTTAGGGTCAAGTCTTTAACAGCAACCCCTTTGTTACCTGTTTGGAACAACCTAACAAAAGAAATTTTTACCGGAAAATCTTTGGCATGTGACTAAAACCCAGAACCCAGCTGTAACACTAAGTGGCTCGGTAGTGACCTAGTGGATGTCAAACTGGACAGATTCCATTATACCTAAGAGCTGTTGGATAAGGATAAGACAAATATCTGAAAGGCAGCCAGGAGCTGAAAAAGGTTTACCTGTGGAAATCTTTCAAATTACCATTCAGAGTGATCCATCCAAGAAGTTTAAATTCATGTTAAAAAGAAAAAATGTTCAGCTTCGGGGACGGAAGCAATTTCATGGCTACCTTGGTCCTGGATGACATTAGTTGTGACTGAAGTTGTTGCTGTTGCATCATCAGAGAGTTGTGGGCAATGAGCCGGGCCGGGCTGGGCCGGGGTAAATGTTCCATTATGATTCAATTACCCCGCGTGGCCAATGGTGAGTTAGCCACAGTATGTGAGCTGTGAGTCTTGCCAGTCAGGTGTGGAGGTCACCAGACAAGTAGGAGGACGCTTTGTCCATCAGCTCTGCATCTCCAAGGACATTCAGGCTCTTACACAGAACAAGACCTTGAAGAAAGGAGACAGGAGGGGGGTTGAAGTACTCAGTATCTGTGACTACCATATAAATACCAGACAGCAACCCTATTTATTTTTTATAAGAGGGCACTTAAAAGTCAAGTTTATTTATCCAGACCTCCAGCTTGTAGTGCAGACTCTTGGTTATTGCTCTTTCTGACATTATACACATTTGAGATAACAGTCAAAGGGTCTGTTTAGTAGCTCTTTTGGAGTTTCTGATACAGTCACATGACTGTAATCATAACATAGGCTTCCCAGTAGACTGCACGTCTTCTAATGTAAACGTTTCATCCATGTTGTATTAAAATCTACACATGAAGACCATGTGATATGACTGAAACAGTAACTGCCAAACTGTGATCTGACCATTTTCTAAGCTCTGTTTCAAGGTCAGTGAATTCATATCCACTGTATTTCATCTAGGAACAGGATATTGTAAAATGTGCAGAACTTTCCACACCATATGTTTTTATTTTTGCTTTTTCCTGCTGTTAAAATGAATCTTTTTAGGTTTTCCCAATTTGTTCTTTTATTAGAAATGCCAGTCGCATGAGTTACAGATGTGAGAATTAGGTGGACCACTACACTGCTAAGTTTTTATCTAGTGACACCATCAGAACCATCTAATAATGCTGTTTTCATCAGTGGTTAGATTAGCATGCTAATGGAGCCAGGTTGGGTTGCTCTGGCGGTAACGGTGAGAGGAAGCTGATAATGACTGGTCATTTACTGTTTCTTTGGCAGAACATGCACGTATGCTGCTGTAATGCTTTGAGCTATCGTAATAGGTCATTAATGCAGTTATTGATGGTGAGTAATCATTGATTGTATAATATCAGGCGAACAGTGTGTGCCTGTCAGCTGATTCGAGGTAAACGTAAGGGCACAGTTCACTTACTAGTACTGAAAATGGTTTTGTTGGATGTAAGTATTTGGGTAATCCTTGGTAATATCAGTTAATACATCCCCTGCAGCAACCACAAATGTTCTTCTTTTGAATTTTCAGAATTTATTAGGATGAAATTGATATATTGCCCATGAAGCACCACACACCCATGGATGTTGTTTTCTACACTAAATCAAGATGCATTCATGGCCTTTTAAAAAGATGTACTTTCAAGTTATTACATTATTAAGGCAATTACAAAGATGTGAATTCAACCTAATTACATTCACCGATCACATTCAGCCACTGAGCAATTTTCTGCTGATTAGAGGTCTAACAGCTGTCCAAATGGCACAAATAAATGGTTCAAATTTGGTTCAAAAGGGAAGGTTTTGCTTAGATCATATTGTGTTGGTGATCCAAACACTGGTTAATTTAGTTGTGATTAAATGGCCACCTAATGTTCTGTGGGGTTATTTTTCATTATGAGCTTCTTCCCAGCAGTAAAGACTGTCTTCTCAATTCAATTCAATTCAGTTCAATTCAATTCAATTCACTTTTATTTATATAGTTTTAAATAACAACAGCATTTGCCTGAAGGTATTATATTGTAAGGTAAAGACCCTACAATAATATAAAGAAAACCCCAACTATCATGCAAGCTCCTTTTACCAAGCACTTATCATCAGTGGGAAGGAAAAACTCCCTTTTAACAGGAAGAAACCTACAGCAGTACCAGGCTCAGGGAGGGGCGGCCATCTACTGCAACCTCATGAGGGCGAGGGGAGCAAGATGGGACAGTGTCTGGTCTTGGTTGGAAAACTGTTTGAAGATATAATGTGCCTTTCCTGAATGTCACCTAGAAGTGATTTCTTTGCTTTCTTGGGTTTCCTAGCAAGGAGAAGCTTTTGTTCTATAATTATTTCTTTCTTCTCAGAATAAAAACAGTTTCACAGTAAAACAAATGAGGCATCTTCTGAAGTCTCGGACGTCATATTGGTGGTAAACATATCCCTACCATAACCCTAAAAAAAGAAAGGTGACTTCTTTTTTTTGTGTGTGTGTGACAATTAGGATGACTATTTCTTTCGTTCTCTGATTTAGAGACTTACAAGAACAGTTCATTAAAAACAAAAATTACATATTCTCATTAGCCATGATCCTCATCTGGACATAGTGTTTTCAGTGGGAGAAACGTTTCGTAGCTCATCCATGTGACTTGTTCAGTCTCAGTTGACTGCAGGTTTCCCCAACCTTTAAAATGTACACTTGCATAATGGCTGATAGCACCACTGACTAACAATGGGTCGTGCGGTCTGTTTCATGATCATTGATATGCACATTTTCATGACCTTTGATCAACAAGCACTGATCAACGACCATTGATCAGTGCCCATGAGTACCATTCACAGAGAGTTGGGGAATGGCTGCAATCACAGCATTGTAAGATGGTGAAAAATGTACCCTTAGGTCCCCTCCTCAATTCATAGATTGTCTTTCCGTTTTCATGTAAATGGCCTCCTTGACTCTGCGCTCAAACCAGCGTTCCTCCCTGTCCAGGATGTGTACATCCTCATCATTGAAAGAGTGTCCACTAGTCTGTAGGTGTGAATAGACTTGTGGAGTCCTGGCCTGACGAGGTGGCTCTTCTCTGTTGTGCCATCCACTTAGCCAGAGGTTGTTTGGTTTCTCCGATGTTCATGGCAATCCTCCTGGAACTTAGCAGTGTACACTACATTACTCTGATTGTACCAGGGTGGACCAGCCTTCGGGTGGACCAATTTTTGGCGCAGCATGTTTTGGGTCTGAAAGCTACAGAGATGCAGTGTTTAGAGAAAATGAGTCTCAGCTGTTCTGTTACTGCTGACACATAAGGTATCACTATGGGTTTTTGCTTAGGCAGCAGTTGTCCTTCTCTCCTGGATCACCAGGAGCGTTCTTTAGGTGCCTTTCCAGCTTTGACAAATGTCCAACTGGGATAACCATATTTACGCAGGGCCTTCTTAATATGATATTCTTCTGCTTTCCTGGTCCGCTGTATCTGTGTATGTGGATCTGTGTAGTTACCAAAAGAGTTGGAAATCAGATTTTGTTGGTTTGGAAGGATCTGGGTTTGAAGCTGCTGATCATGAGGAGTTTGCTTAAATATCATGAAGCGTATCTTTTTGATGATGCAAGAAGACTTTTTCTCAACATGTCTTCGGATGTGTTCAGTTTTTTTTTCTGTAGGTCTCAAATGCAGGTGAACAATTGTTATTAGAAACTGATCATTGGCAGTTTGAGAAGGATTACATGTGTTTGACCATTCTGTCAAATAAATTTCACCTTTTAATAACATGCACCTGGCTACCTTTGACCTATTAAGGGTTATGATTAGATACACACATACCCAATTGCATATAATTTTCAACTATTTTGCATATGCAGATAAAAACCTAAAACCTGTAAAACCCAAATAACTGAAGCCTTGGTGACCATGTGGCTAACCTAACCTACCTCTTAACATACCACTAAGTGGTTAACTGATGACCAGGTATCTGTTAACCTCCTAGGATTAACCCTAGATAGATCATAGGCAACATAGGCTTCAGTTTAATTAATACCATCCCCTGTGATTAGTGCCTAAATTATTGTATGATACCTAGATTGAAAGAATAAAAATGTAATAGTTTCTGAAAATCTGTCTATTTAGCATACATCTAAACAATCCCCAGTCCTAATCCTACCTCTATAGACAGGTTTCCTGTAACCTGGTGGATGATAAGATGGCAATCTGTCCCTCACAAGTCCCCAGAGATTATTGGAAGTGTGACACTAAATTGATGAAGTATCTTTTTAAGTGCGTAATTAAAGTGATCCAGAAACAGGCTTTCTTCTCTTACTGAAATCAGGGGTGAGGGAGATAGGAAAATTGAACTAATGAGTGGGAAAGATGGAGGAGGAGTGAGGAGACAATACTCAGTGTTCCTGCAAGAATCCAAATGCACTGCACGTTTTTTTTTTTCACATTTGCTGTTCAGTGCAGCTTGGTGTATTTTGTCTGTGTGTGGTTCTGTCAGCTTTGTCCCTCAAAGAGCTCTTTCTCTCCCCACACTTTTCTTTTCCTAGAGAGGGAGAAAGAAAGACACAGAGAGAGAGAAAGAGATGGAGAGGGAGGAGGAGGGAGGCTGGAGCCAGCAGTCTGGAACAAGCATGACAGAATTTGAATTATAGAAGCAGCACAGCAAAGAGGGGAGGGAGCAGGGGAGGGAGAGATTGGGGTGGTGGTGGTGTTTCCAATGTGTGTCTGTTTCTGTGTGGCAGGGAAAGAGAGAGAAAGACAGAGAATCGTTTCAGCGGCAGAGGCTGTTATTTTCAAGGCATTGTTGAGAAGCCGGTTCATAGCAAATGTATTATTTAGATGGGGTTTCTTCCTCTTCACTCTGCCATAATATGGAGTAAAACATGAAACCTAAATGTTTTAGTAAAATAAACTTTACAAGAATACTGAAAAAAAACTCTTAATATTGCCCATGTAAACCTCAAACATGCCAACATCTGACAAAATGCTGAACTGCCATTGTTAGATAAGACCAGCGATCACACAGTGCAGATGTTGAATGCAATGACAAGCTCAAGGATAAAGGTGATCTAAGAGAGACAATCCACTTCCTTTTTATACTATTATATTTAAAATGTCTGCAATTTGGCTGGGTGTACTGCAGGGGGCGCTTGTGAGATCAGTCCTCAGTGAGTAAACTGTTAAAATCATTATCAAACACAAGGACACACATAAAAAAGTGTCCTTGTGTTTTGGTTTTAATTTCACAAATCCGCAAATTTATTAATGTCTCCAAACTGAAGTTAAAAAAACAAAAAACTAACAGGTTCTTCTTACAGGGAACTGGATTTTGTTGATAAAGTCTTTCAGATATTTCGTGCTTATTGGTTATTAAAGGAGACACTCAGGCGATGTCATTTTCCATTTGTTAACTAGATGTTTCTAATGTAATTAAATCCCAACAGACACTTCCATGTCATTATAAAGGGGCATCTACAGAAGAAGAAATTCACACGTCCCTTTCTAGCTAATGGTCACTTGCTAGCACACAATCTTTGCTCTGGTTGCCCAGGTAACCAGTAATGTTCAGTGGTTTCCATACACTCATCATGGCAATGAATGCTATGGTATTTTGGGGCTTTTGCTGATTTGTTTGAATTTTTTCTTTTTCCAGGATGGAACGACTGTAAAGCAGCGGTCCCCAACCTTTTTTGCGCCACAGACCGGTTTATGCCCGACAATATTTTCATGGACCGGCCTTTAAGGTGTCGCGGATAAATACAACAAAATAAAACTAGTACCGGTACCGAAAAAAGGAAGATTTATTCATAACACACGTGAAAAGACCCAGGAAAACAGAGTTAACGATCAAAACGATAACAAAATAACACTGAAAACCGATAAAAACCCTGAAAACCATACATTTCACACCCAAGCCTCAACTCTCGCGGCCCGGTACCGGTCCAAGGCCCGGGGGTTGGGGACCGCTGCTGTAAAGCATAAATCTTTCACGACTTTAAAAAAAAAAACATGAACTGGTTGCACAAGTTTGACTTTATTTGGGATTTTCTTTAATCCACACAGGCTCAAATATATGCATACCTGCAGTGATTTTTGCTTAAATGTCCCTGAGCAAGTTGCACCTCGACCAGATGATTTGGTAGTCATCAACAGACTTATGGCATGGCTATATATTTCACCAATCCTCCTGTCAGAATTGGTAGAGTTAATTTAAATTAGTTATATTAGTTACTGGATCCGGCTTTTAAGCATAGTCCACAAATTTTCTCTCTTTTTTTTTTTCTGCCTGTCCCATTTGGTTCTTTAGCCGTCAGAATTGTTGTCTGAAGACCAACAAGGATACCCAATGGATTTACTTTGCCAAATGGATCATCACGGCCTTGCCATATTGGTCCATTTGATCGACCTTTGTTGTTATTATTTATTTTATTTTATTTTCAGTTGTTACAGACGGGACAGACATGACTGAGGGATAGGAAAGAGAGACAGAAAGATGAAGGAAAAGAAAAACAGAAGGGAAGAGGGACAGTGAGAAAGGGCACTTAAAAAGAGAAAGAAGAGAAAAAAAAATCTCCTGGATCACCTGTTGAGAGAAAAAGAAGAGAAAACAAGCAAAAAAACAGAGCAATATACTAAACACAACACCATCACGTTAATCTAGCTAAGTGTAAACAGCAGTAAATACGAAATGTTGAATGTTGTTGTGTAGCAAGCAGGACCGACAGCGCACAATGTGCTTGGAAATAGCAGCCAATAAAGGTGTAGTTTATGTCTATGAACAGTGAACACCCGTGTGCACACCTGTGTGGATCAGCGCGCTTGTATTCAAAAGGTTTCCCCATGTATTGGTCTGCTAGAGGATGTAGAGAGCCATAGCCCTGTCCCCCAGGGCATGAAGCAGGCATGGAGGAGATCCAGGCCCCAGACATCCAGAGGCCCCAGAGTGCGAGAGCCCAAGGAGGACCACCGAAGGGGCATCCGTGCCACCCTCCTGGGAAGAGCTGAGGAGAGCCCCAGATGAGGGGTCACCCAGTAGCCACGGAGCAGAAGCCAGAGGGGGCTGCAGTGGCGTGCCCGCCAGCTCTGCCGGCAGCCAGCTGTGCCAGAGTGAACCCAGCCGCAGGCCCAGAGGCTGGAGGCCCAAGGGCCCCCTTTGCCCCGGAAGAGGCCTGACCGAGCAACAGGCACCAGGCCCTGCCAAGTAGTCACCGGGAATGAGCTAGTACATACCTGAGCACCCAGCCCCGGACACCAAGAACCACCAACGCACCAACCCCTGAGGGCATCAGTTACTGGCAGGGAGTGTGGTGAGGGGAGATAGGCCTTTGGAGGGCCTGGGAGTTCCCAGAGAGGTGGAGTGTAAGACCCGATCTGACATATAGACACAGACAAACAGGCACACACAGACACAAACATGCATTCCCACCCTCATGCACACATATACAAATACTCAGCACTCACCTAACGTAGGGATAGACATACATGGACACTGTACACACAATCACTCTCCCCAAACAAACTCTACACCCCGGGTCCAGGTACCCTCGCCCCTGGAGGGGGAAACGGCACCTAGACCCAGGAGATGTTACCCTTTCCCCCGGGGTGGAGGCAAGCAGACCGCCCCAGGCTCCGCAGCAGCAGGGAGGCCCCGCATCCCAGATCCCAATCGGACGGCCAACACCTCCTCCCAGCCCCCCCGCCCCGATGGCCAGCAGAGAACAGGGATGTGTGAAGACCCCAAACCTCCCTCCTCTCGCTCTTCAACCTATTTTCAATAGGGTTGAGGCTGAAAATTTGTGAAGGCCATTCCAATGCCTGCTTTATCTATTCCAAAACCAAATAACTCAATTGTTGTCCTCTCTGACCATCAAACTTTTCTCCAGAGGGCATTCAGCTCGTACATGTGAGTAGCTGCAAATATCAGTCAAGCTTGAACGTGTCGTTTTTAGAGCTTCTTTCTTGATCAGCACCCTCTTAGTCCATGTTGATCTGAAAAACTGTAGACGGTGACGCTTGTGATTCAGCAGTTTACAGTTCATGGGCCTTGGTGGTTCCTAAAAAAAATATAACTAACTCTCACTTGAGGTTGACTGTTTGGGCCTTCTTCCAGACCTCGGCAAAGGGGTGACACATCGGGATAACTTTTACTTAAGTATAGTTGTTTGATCTGATGATCTGGGAATCTGTAGTTCTTTAGAAATGACTCCAAGAGACCTTCACAAATTGTGTAAATCTAGAGGTCTAGTTTGGACATCTCTTACAAAGCAGAAAATGTTGTCGATATTGCATTTAAAAAAAAAAAAAAGCAAATAAATGTGTCTTCGATTTTTTTAAAAGGGTATTTGGTGGACAAAAGTATTTGAAATGTTTGTGAGAAGATAGCCATATATAGCATCTACTCCATGTTTACAGACACGATAAAGCTAACATTTTGAATATAAACATGTTCAGGCTATTTATTTATCTGTCTTTTGCCTGTCTGTAAATGCTTTCTTATATGTTCCATGGTAAACATGCTGTTTTGGACTTACAGTCTTTAAGCTAATTGGCGTCATCATTATAAAAATGGTGTGATTTGTAACGATAACGTTACATTTTCAACATCAGCATAATTTTCAGTTTGGCAAGTCAGACGATGGTTATTTCAAAAAATGTTTACTGGGTATCAACAGAGTGCGTCTAACACAGCTAGTGCTGGAGCTCCAGCTTCCTTCAGAGATTAGGTTCAGCAGATCCACGCAGTAGGTACTGAAAATAAAGTGTTGCAGTGTGTGGAGAGTTATTTCAGGCGCCCCTGGTCCCAGAAGTAAAAGGACAATTTACCAGCTGGAGGTCTTGATGTTGATCTGAGGTCAACTTGAAACTCTTCTTGTGCAATCGTCAGTCCAAACTGTACTAAAGATTTTTTTTTTTTTTAAATAAAGCCAAGGTTTTATAATATTTATAATAACCAAGTGATTCTGCCTCTTACTGGTTTCCCCCCTCCACAGAGCTCAGCAGAGCTCACTGGTACTGCAGTATTTAGTTCTCTCTTTTTTTTTCTCTCACAAAATGTAGGAGGAAACATGATATCGCAGAGACAAAGTGCAAATAATTAAAACTCCTTATTAAACGATGGTTTAGCCTCTGGGGACTGTTGCCTGTGTCTTGGTAGACAGAGGACATACTTGTCTCCACAGAGACTATTTGCGCGCATCAAAACAAAGCCAGCTCAAATGTAACAAGTGAAAATAAAAACTACAAAGGTCCTTCAAAAAGAAAATAGATGGATTTGGGCAGGTGCAACCTCGGTGTTTGACTCTTCTCTCTTTACCAGTATTATGAATATTTTTTAAAAGGAAGGGTATGTTTAAACCGGTTTGCTGTGCTGTTAATTATATTAACTTAGGTTGTCTTAGGTAGATGTTGCTTAGGACTCATTAGCAGGAATCTGCACATGTCTGATGCACCCATTCTGTGGATATAGTTTACTAACCAAGCATTCACCGGTAACTCTGCACTTCACCCGCTCATTGTAATATGGTCATTTGTGACTCTTAAAAGTTAACATGGCCCACAAAAACAACAACCGCGGACCTGTTTTATATACCCGTGGAAAAGTGCAGCCTTACCTAATGTCCATCCTACTGTTACTCCTTTTATATTAAGATTTAAAAATCTAGTTGGTATTGGTATGGAGAGTAACTTTCAGTAATAGTAATAAATCACACAGCAATAGTACATTCATGTAGTTGTAAAAAGCATGATAACATATATTAAGTAATCCAAAGTATTTAGAATACGTTACTCTCATTGAGTAACGTAACGGAATACGTTACAAAATACATTTTGGAGCATGTATTTTGTAATCTGTAGTGGAATACATTTTAAAAGTAACCTTCCCAACACTGATTGTTAACTGGTAATAATGAGACAGTGTTATTCAGGTCATTTTACAGAGTAATGAGAAAGTTATGTAATGAATAATGAAACTAATGACTTTCTTGATGAGTAATTAAGTAACAACACTATCCATTGACAATAGATAAGACTAACAGTAGCTAATAATATCCATTAGTTAACAATGATAGGTTGTATATTTTTTTAAAAAGTTCAATATATGATGTTTGCCTCTAAAAAATTAAAGTGGAGGTCCAAATTCTAATGTTGAGTTTTCAAAATGTGAAGTACAAAAACAACAGTTGCTACTTTGATGTTTTATATAGACTTAATTTAACATGGGGGTCTCTGGGGGAGGGACGCATTTTTGGAGCCACCCTCAAGTGGACATTAGAGGATGTGCAGTTTTGGTACGTCAGCGATGTCTCCTTCTTTTGCCTCTTTGCACAGGAAAATGTGCAGTTTTAGGATGCAGGTCATAAAAAAGGCTTTGAATGTTGATTAGCTTTACTTCGTAACACACCAGCTTCGCTACAGACACATCTGTACCACCCCTGTATGTTTTATCATCTTTGCCCTGACAGAGACGGATGAGGAGTGAAGCAGCGAAGTAAACAACTGAACTCTCTCCCTCCCCGTCTTCCCACTTGGCTGTTTGACTCTCTCTCAGTCTCACACTATCTATTCACAGTCAATCCCGTCAGCGCAGCAAGACAGAGCCTGCAGTTGTTTCGCCGTGGTTATTTGCTGGTATATAATCAGCAGCAGTAACACCCTTTACCCTAAGACACACAGACACACAGACACACACACACACACACACCCGTCAGACTGCTGTGATTCCACCATCTCCCCAATTCCAAAGCTATTTCCTCACAGAAGACTTTCACACAGGCAGAGAGACAGGGAGGGAAGGTGCTGTAGGTGTGCGTGTTATGCCGGAGGAAAATTCCAGAGAAAGGAGACAAAAAGGGAAAGAGAGAGGGACAGATATCATTGTAATGACTGCATGCAAGTCGATACTCTTGCATACTGAATATTCCCCCAGAGGGCTTTTTCCATTACCCCAGAATGGGGGGGTCGTTTAGCTGATCCAACACAGCTTTTCCTCACTTTCTTTCTTTCTTTCTTTCTTTCTCTATTTCTTTTTTTTTAGCACTCCCTCCCTTCCTCTCTCTCTTTTCTCTGCTATTTTTTTCACAGACACATTGTGCAAATGTAACCTTTAGCGAGCCCCCAACCCTCCTACCCATCCACCCTAACCCACACCCCACCGCACCACACTGCTCCCCATCCCCAGGAAGTTGGCTAGCCACTTTGCTGCCAAGAAATATGAAAAACTGGCAGGCTGCCCGTTTCATCTGCAAACACACAGCAAAAAAAAAAAAGAGAAGAGGGAGGGGGAGGATGGAAGCAGCAGGAGATGGAGGGGATAGAGAGTGGGAGGAGGGAGGGAGTGGAGGTGACACAGAGGAGAAGGAAATGCTGCCGCCGCCGCTGCTGTGCTTTGCCACGAAGAAGAAAAAAGGCTGAAAAGCAGAGCGAGCAGAGAGAGAGCAGGCAGCAGAGAAATAAGAATGAATTTTACATGCATGACAAGGGGCGGCATTACTGAGTGAAGATAAATCATATGTGGAGGTTTTCTCAGTGAGCTGGGTTCACACATGAACATGCACACACACACGAATCCTGCTTTGCATGCCACGTGTGTGCAGAGCGAGACTCGTGTGGTAGGGGAAAGTAAATGAACCCTTTGGAGCCATATTTAGGCTGGTTCCTCAACTTTATGGGTGCATTGCACTGACACAGATACAAGATAAAGCTATTTATCAACAGAGTAATAAAATACTAGATTTTTATCCATCATAGCTGCAGTGCAGACTTCTGATGACAAAAAAGTAAACTTGTCTTTTTAACATGGGATTCTAATGGGACCAACTCACTTTTGGAGCCAGCCTTCAACTTCACAGCAGAAATAAACATATTTGCAGTCAGATCTGTAGATTGTTCGTATTTCCACCTCCATGTATTTGCACCCTGTGTTGTTTGAAAGGGGTCTGCCTCTTTACTTCCTGTTTTGTTTTGAAGCTTACTGTCTGATTGAATTCACTTGTTCCTTATTAACCTTCTTGTCCTGATGTTCCTCTTCTCTCCAGTGTATACCGCCACCTCTCTAGGCTCTCTTTTATCCACTCCCTACAGACCACAGTATCATCTGCAAACATCATGGTCCACAGAGACTCCTGCCTGACCTAATCTGTCAGCCGCTCGATCACTACTAGAAAACAAGGAGGTCAGAGAAGATCCCACTTGTAATACTACCCTACCTTGAACCCATCTGTGACTCGTACCACACACTTCACCACTATCTTACTATCTTCATACAAGTCCTACACCAGCAGGAAAAGCCTCCCAAACTTTTCCACCATTCCTGACTTTCTCATGTAGTTCCATCTAGTGTGTCTTTAATCATTTAGTAAAGCATTATGTTCTGCATACCAATGTTGAGGCACAGTGGAGGTACCATGATGACTTGGGGTTGCTTACCTGTCTTAGCCTGAACAGCTTGTCAGCGTGGAGAAGGAATGAAGGAGGTGTTTAACAGGGTAATGTAAGGATGGCCATGTGAATGTGCTGTTTCTGTTTATATTCTGATTCCGAATACAATCATCTATTAATCAGAAGGTTGGTGGCATCCTTGGAAAATATACCGACCCCAAGTTGCTCCCAGTGTATTCACTGTAGTGTGAATGTTAGATAGGCGACACTTATATGTAGAAAAAGTGCTTTTGTGAATGGATGAATGAGACATGGATAAAGCACTTTGCATGCTCAAGTAGAGTAGAAAAGTCCATGTTTGCTGTACCCCAAATCAAGTCCACCTTATGACTTTTAAACCATAGTTGGCCCATTTCCTAAACTGCCCAAATATGCCTGCTAGTTTGGACTTGAGATCAAAACAATAACAAAACACATCGTTTAAACAAGCAGTCTTCACTAGCCATCCAAGTGAAGATTTATGTAAGGAAACTAAGGAAGAATAATCTTCACGACCAAGGTAATTTAATTATACTTTCGTCATATTTTCATCTCAGTTACTATTACATTGAATACATTTGTATATTTCTTCTGTTTTAAATACTGTGAAAACACCTTGGATAATAAACACGCATAAGTTAACAGAATGTTAAAAGTTTTTTCTATACTGTTAATTTTTTGAAAATCGGCAGCTCCAATTTGCTCACCTCATGTGGAACATGGAGCTAAAACCTCCTTCTACTGCAAACCAAAACTCAAAATCTAAAATATAGCAAAGTGTTTTCTGACATAGAGGAAATAAATGTATGATGACTGAAAACAAGAATTATGGCTGTCACAGATGAGAAAACACAAAGTCCTGAAGTTGCTGTTGGGAAAAGTGTTTTGTAACCACTCTGACAGTCTGACAGGTGTGGAGCTTATGGATTTTGCAAGGCGTCACTGATGAGGACACTCTGCTTTTTGGATTAATATTATTTAAGCAAAACTTTGCCTGCAAAATAAACTATTTCCTATCCTGAAAAAGTAAGCCCGAGGTCAGCTTTAGCCTGCTATATTAGGGTCCACTTGTAAAATTGATAAGATGTAAGAGTAGGTGTAGCCCACAGGTTAGAAAAACTTACCCTAGAAGGCCAAAGGATTGCCAGTTTTACACCACATACTGCAATTACCATTTTATACATACCAAACAGCCATTTTTTAGCCATAGTCATTTTTAGCCATTGTGATGTCTTCCAGTGTCTGAGGACTCTTCATTTTAAAGCCTTACTTTAGCATTTTGGCACTATCAATCTGCTAGAAATCATCATGACTAAAGACTAGAGTGAAAAGCTTCCCAAACATTTGGTCCTTCAACTAAAAGTCCTCAGCTAAAGTTCTCAATCATCTATCCATTTTCATCAACTCCTCTTCCCAAACACCTCCTCTAGTTCTTTCAGTTCCCAAGTCAGCTTAAAGACATCGTTCAACCTCACCTATGAGGTATTTCAGGCATGCTGCTCATGCTCGAGGATGCTCTAAGGCCAACTAAAGATGGCTAAAAGCTTATCTATAACACACTAATAAAATACAAATAATCACCAGGTAGAGGGTGAGGTTCTTGAGAAGGAGACAACAAGGTGGCCATAACTAATCAAAGAATGAGGTAATAATGCTTTATTGCACCGAAAAACATATGGACATACTACAGGCAGGGCATCAGAACTGAAGTAGGATGTAGGAAGACAACTGAGACTCGACACAAAAAGATGTCATCTTTTTGGGACATCATCTGGACTCCACATCTTTCCCACTTACGCCATATTTGGATATGACGGTGTGTGATACAGATACCTGCTAGCTAGTGTTAAGTACCATCCAAATAGTCTGTGAAGGTTCTCAGTCATCCAGGTCATCGTAGTCAAAGGAGCTTGCAAAGAAAAAGCGTCTGGACTTCTTTAAGTTGCTTGAAGACGTTTCACCTCTCATCCGAGAAGATTCTTCAGTTCTAAGGTCAAATGGTGGGGAGTCCCAGATTTAAACCTAGTGGGAGTATCCCCCCACAGAGGGTCAAAAGGACCCCCTGATGATCCTCTAATCATCTGAGCCAAGGTGTGAAACTGGGTGTGGGTCCCAATCAGCCAGGGTTTCGGATGAGCTCATTGTGAAACCTGGCCCCACCTTATCATGCGAATTCCTGAGGTCAGATGGCCCAGGATGTGAGTGGGCGTTAAGGCGTATGGGGAGGGAACTCAAAACTGGATTATAGATGGCAGACAGTTGGTATCGTAAACCACCGCCTCTGTTCAAAGATGGTCGCTCACAGTGGACATAGATGGCTTCTTTCACTCCTCTTTCAAACCATCTGTCCTCTCTGTCCAAAATGTGAACATTGGCATCCTCGAAAGAGTGTCCTTTATCCTTAAGATGCAGATGGACTGCTGAGTCTTGTCCTGTGGAGGTGGCTCTTCTATGTTGTGCCATGCGCTTGTGAAGTGGCTGTTTGGTCTCTCCAATGTAGAGGTCTGGGCATTCCTCGCTGCACTGTACAGCATACACCACATTGTTAAGTCTGCGTTTTGGAGTTTTGTCTTTCGGGTGAACCAGTTTTTGTCTGAGCGTGTTGCACATTGTACATTTTGGGAGGAACACCCTTCAACTGGTGCGGGAGTATGAAAGGGAATCAAGAAAACTAGCAGATTATAGGAACCATCTCCGTTTCAACCTAAGATGCAGACAAAGCAGAGTTGTTCCTAAGAGCCTGCGCCTTGGATCCACTGTCAGGGGATACAGAGCAGACTTGATTCTACAGAGAGCACAAAATCACCTTTTAAGTGAAATGATAAGACAGGTCCATTTCACTATAGATGCCGTCCAGATCAAGATCAGCCAGATTCTGCAGGAACTGGAAACCCTTCTACCCTCTCCAATCTTAGAAGAGGTTTACAAGTTTGTGGACAAGGCTCAGCGGGCCAAACACTCTAAAGGAAACGAAAGACAACGCAGGAAATTTCACACCTTGCTTTCAAAAACACACACTCCTCATTCTGAACCTACACAACCCAGAGAAGAAAACACACCTGAAGACAGTCAGGAGAAATGGGTAAAGAACTTTTCAGACCAGAATCTCACTGAACCTGAAAAGAGAGTATTAGCCAAAGGACTCAATTTTGCCATTTCTCCACAACAGTTGCCCATAGTGGACCTCATCACAGCCACAGAATCCGCCATACGGATTAATAAATTATCACAGACAGAAGCAGAGCAAATCAGGATGAAAGTCTCAGCCACCCTCTCCAGTGCCAAAGTCCCTCCATCCAACCTCACAATACAAGAAAAGAAGGCCGTCGCTTCCCTGAGCAAAGACCACAACATCACTGTTTTACCAGCTGATAAAGGAAGATGCACCGTGGTCCTAAACACTACAGATTACCATACAAAGATCACTACTCTCCTCAGTGACAACGATACCTACGAAGCCTTAAAGCGAGACCCCACAAGCAGCTACAAAAAGAAAGTTATAGCTTGCCTTCAAGACTTTGAAAAGGACAAAATCATTGACCGCCTTACATATCACTGCCTTTACCCAGGGGATGCCATACCCTGCATTTACGGACTTCCTAAAATCCACAAGGAAGCTGTCCCACTCAGACCCATAGTCAGTAGCATAAACTCAGCCACTTATAACATTGCAAAACACCTTGCTACCATCCTTGCTCCTCTCGTGGGGAGCACCCCACACCACATCAAGAACTCCACCGACTTCACTGACAAGGTCCAGAAACTTACCCTGGATCCAGATGAAACCATGGTGTCCTTTGATGTAGTCTCTCTCTTCACTTGCATACCCACCACGGAGGCTGTGGAGACTGTCAGAAAACAACTACAAGAAGACAGCTCCTTGGAAGACAGGACCAACTTCACACCCGATCAGATTTGCACACTGTTAGACCTCTGCCTAACCACAACATACTTCAAATACAACGAAGGCTTCTACAGACAAAAACATGGCTGTGCCATGGGCTCCCCCGTGTCACCTATTGTAGCCAACCTTTACATGGAGGAAGTGGAAAGGAAGGCTTTTGGCTCTTTCAAAGGAAGAGTACCCAGCCACTGGTACAGATATGTAGACGACACCTGGGTCAAAATCAAGACACAAGAAGTGGAATCCTTCACTGCGCACATTAACGCTGTGGATAAAAACATCAAGTTCACCAGGGAAGACACAAAGGACGACTGTTTGCCTTTCCTGGACTGCGCTGTGCACATTGAAGAGAACGGCAACCTCGACATCGAAGTTTACCGGAAGCCCACACACACGGACCAGTACCTCCTCTTTGACTCCCATCACCCTCTGGAACACAAACTTGGAGTAATTAGGACCCTACACCACCGGGCAGAACATGTTCCCTCTAAGCCTGAAGGAAAAAAGAAGGAACACACGCATGTAAAGGAAGCACTCAAAACGTGCGGCTATCCTAAATGGGCATTCTTAAAGTCAGCAAAGAGGCACAGAAAAGAAGATCAGACACCAGCGAGGGAGGATAAGAAGGACAGACGCAACAACATTGTCATCCCCTATGTAGCCGGTGTATCAGAAAAACTCAGGAGAGTTTTCTCCAAGCATGACATCCCGGTGCATTTCAGACCCAGCAACACGCTCAGACAAAAACTGGTTCACCCGAAAGACAAAACTCCTAAACACAAACTTAACAATGTGGTGTATGCTGTACAGTGCAGCGAGGAATGCCCAGACCTCTACATCGGAGAGACCAAACAGCCACTTCACAAGCGCATGACACAACATAGAAGAGCCACCTCCACAGGACAAGACTCAGCAGTCCATCTGCATCTTAAGGATAAAGGTCACTCTTTCGAGGATGCCAATGTTCACATTTTGGACAGAGAGGACAGATGGTTTGAAAGAGGAGTGAAAGAAGCCATCTATGTCCACTGTGAGCGACCATCTTTGAACAGAGGCGGTGGTTTACGATACCAACTGTCTGCCATCTGTAATCCAGTTTTGAGTTCCCTCCCCATACGCCTTAACGCCCACTCACATCCTGGGCCATCTGACCTCAGGAATTCGCATGATAAGGTGGGGCCAGGTTTCACAATGAGCTCACCTGAAACCCTGGCTGATTGGGACCCACACCCAGTTTCACACCTTGGCTCAGATGATTAGAGGATCATCAGGGGGTCCTTTTGACCCTCTGTGGGGGGAAACTCCCACTAGGTTTAAATCTGGGACTCCCCACCATTTGACCTTAGAACTGAAGAAGCTTCTCGGATGAGAGGTGAAACGTCTTCAAGCAACTTAAAGAAGTCCAGACGCTTTTCTTTGCAAGCTCCTTTGACTACCATCCAAATAGAATATCAGACAGAATGTCACATAATTGCTTTAAAAAGCTTCCAACAGCACAAACACGGTCCAGAGGTCCACTTCAGGGACTCCAGTTTAGCTGATGTGAAGCCTAGCAAACAGCTAGCAGCTATAGCTGCCTGCTTCACCATCCACCTGCCAGTCAAAGAGGCCACACCCCTAATACCATCAGGGCAAACTGGAAGCCTTGATAATAGCCAGATGAATGGATAACAAAAACAACCCCCTGATTTTAAAATGGGAGTCTATGGGGATTGACTCACATTTTGAGGCAGCCTCAAGTGGCCACGGGAGGAACTGCAGTAGTTTTTTTTGTCAGCTCGATGGTGCGATTAAATCAGCTTTAACAGATCAAACATGCATATTTTGAGGGATTTGGGGGTTTTCATTGTTCCTTTTAATCACATTCATACTACCTGATACACTGATGTTGACACCATTTTAAAGATCATGCCAGTTTCCTTTATCTTTAAATTTGTTTTCATTTAAGCCACAGTGCATTATCCTTTGTTGCCAGTTTATTCATTATGGACTCTTTCAGCCCACTGCTGTGCTGGATATAAATAACAAAGCATTTGCTCCCATACACAGGATGAGCTGTGCTGAATAAATTACCAAATCTGAGTTCCTCCTCATTGTGTTTACATTTGCTATGGCCCAAACGTCCTCCTTGACATCTTTCTTGGACCCCGTGGCATTTCCCATCACGGAGAGAGGCGGTTTTATTCGGCTAAATCCTTGATGTTTCATGGCACATCTTCGTGATGCGTCTTTCTGTGAGCTCTTCCTGTGGTTTTGACGTCTCCAAGTGATGCTCTTCCTGTCTGTTGCCTGGCAACAGAAGGGGAAAAATAGATGAGGTGATGAGTGAAGGTGAGCCCAAGGGAGATAGGAGGAGAGAGAAAGAAGATATAGGAAGGGAGGGGGAGTAAAGCGCTGGTTGTTATTTTCTTCTTGGCGAGCACTCGTGGCTTGCTCTGTTTCTGTTCTGTAACGTTCCTCTAAAATAAAATTTAAAAAAAAAAACAGAAGCAAACCGCTGTTGAATATGAGATAACACCAAAGGTTAACACATGTCAGGAGGTGGATTTTTTTTTTATTACATTTTAGTGTGTGAAGCAGGGTTTTACTAACCACTATTAGAATGATAAATATGTCTTGTTTGTGTAGCTGTAGTTCCTTAGATGTATTCTCTTTAAATGAATCGATCCAATTGTACAAATGCACACACTACAGTGTATAACTGCCGGAGCATGCATATGTTTGCTTTTTATTATAACATGGCTGTGCACTCTCCCTGCACTATACTGTGTACTGTTTACAAGCGACTTTCAGCTAAGTTGCAGTTAATAGATTTCTTTTATGTGCATTTTAAAACATCCTCATATGTTTTTTGTTTTGTTTGCATGCTGTGCAAAAATCATGAGCCAGGGCTGATTTCCATATAGTTTGCTTCAAAAGGAGAAAGACGTTCTTGTATATTTTTTTTAAGTGGTCTTTATTTATGAAATTATTTCAGAGTTTTTCTTTAGATATTGGCTGCTTTTTCACACATTTTCAGTCCAGTCTTTGTACCTGACGATTTTAAGTCATAACCTGACTTATTAATCATTCAAGCATTAAAAAGGCACCTAATTCGAGAGATGAACCACTGTTGTGTCTACATATAACAGGAAACTTGGCATGGAACCAATTTAAATTTTTATCTTTATGTGCTTTGTTCCAGTGTGTAGCAAAAACACATAATGTGGTTTCATTTCTTTAATTGGATCCATGAAAAATGCCAAAGACAACACAGTTTGACAGCCATAAAATAGCTTTTCTGCATCAACAAGGTGATTCCCAAAGAGCTCTTAGCTGAAAACCTGGCATATTTCAGCATGGTGTGCAGTGTGTCCTTAAGAATAATTGAGGAAACTGGACAATTGGAAGACAAAAGAAGAAGGCAGACCTGCAAGTGCTATCTACAGAAGATGAATAGTATCTGAAAATCAGGGGGGGATCCACTAATAACACCCCAAAGCTCTTCTTTGAATGTTTCTGCGTCTGTTCCATTCTTAATCAGGATGATCCCACACTGCATCTGTAATGTTGAGGTCGGGGCTCTGGGGAGGCCAATCCATGACTGGCAGTGTTCCACTCTGTGCTTTTCTATCCAGATATGCTTTTTCTGCACTGACAGTGTGTTTGGGATCATTGCCATCAGTTTCATCATTCTAAAATGTAAGATGTTGCCCTTCCATGAAAATGGCTTCTTGACAGCTGTCCTTCCACTGAGACCATCTCTGATGAGGCTTCAGTGAACATCATATGGATCAGCTAAGGGACTAAATGATCTCGAGTCCTGTGTCAGGTCTTTCCTGGATTTTTTTTCCTATTTCTTATGGACATGACTTTCAGATCATGTTCATCTGCTGTAGATAGTTGTTTAGACCTGACACTTCTTTATTGTCCACTTGTCCAGTTTCTTCAAAATTTTTAAGTACACACCATGCTGAGATATACCAGACAAACTGTTATCTGTTAAAAGAATGCAGGTTTAGGGTACTTTCATACTGGTGTTACCTGTCTTTTTATATACAATCTGTGTTCACAACAAACATTTCACATAGTCATCCACCCTTCTAACCAAGATGAATAAAATGTGACTTTCAAGTTTTTTGTACTGATCTCAATCCATTGTGTTTGGGTATTACAGGGAGTGCAGAATTATTAGGCAAATGAGTATTTTGTCCACACCATCCTCTGCATGCATGTTGTCTTACTCCAAGCTGTATAGGCTCGAAAGCCTACTACCAATTAAGCATATTAGGTGATGTGCATCTCTGTAATGAGAAGGGGTGTGGTCTAATGACATCAACACCGTATATCAGGTGTGCATAATTATTAGGTAACGTCCTTTCCTTTCGCAAAATGGGTCAAAAGAAGGACTTGACAGGCTCAGAAAAGTCAAAAATAGTGAGATATCTTGCAGAGGGATGCAGCAATCTCAAAATTGCAAAGCTTCTGAAGCGTGATCATCGAACAATCAAGCGTTTCATTCAAAATAGTCAACAGGGTCGCAAGAAGTGTGTGGAAAAACCAAGGCGCAAAATAACTGCCCATGAACTGAGAAAAGTCAAGCGTGCAGTTGCCAAGATGCCACTTGCCACCAGTTTGGCCATATTTCAGAGCTGCAACATCACTGGAGTGCCCAAAAGCACAAGGTGTGCAATACTCAGAGACATGGCCAAGGTAAGAAAGGCTGAAAGACGACCACCACTGAACAAGACACACAAGCTGAAACGTCAAGACTGGGCCAAGAAATATCTCAAGACTGATTTTTCTAAGGTTTTATGGACTGATGAAATGAGAGTGAGTCTTGATGGGCCAGATGGATGGGCCCGTGGCTGGATTGGTAAAGGGCAGAGAGCTCCAGTCCGACTCAGACGCCAGCAAGGTGGAGGTGGAGTACTGGTTTGGGCTGGTATCATCAAAGATGAGCTTGTGGGGCCTTTTTGGGTTGAGGATGGAGTCAAGCTCAACTCCCAGTCCTACTGCCAGTTTCTGGAAGACACCTTCTTCAAGCAGTGGTACAGGAAGAAGTCTGCATCCTTCAAGAAAAACATGATTTTCATGCAGGACAATGCTCCATCACACGCGTCCAAGTACTCCACAGCGTGGCTGGCAAGAAAGGGTATAAAAGAAGAAAAACTAATGACATGGCCTCCTTGTTCACCTGATCTGAACCCCATTGAGAACCTGTGGTCCATCATCAAATGTGAGATTTACAAGGAGGGAAAACAGTACACCTCTCTGAACAGTGTCTGGGAGGATGTGGTTGCTGCTGCACGCAATGTTGATGGTGAACAGATCAAAACACTGACAGAATCCATGGATGGCAGGCTTTTGAGTGTCCTTGCAAAGAAAGGTGGCTATACTGGTCGCTGATTTGTTTTTGTTTTGTTTTTGAATGACAGAAATGTATATTTGTGAATGTGGAGATGTTATATTTGTTTCATAGGTAAAAATAAATCATTGAAATGGGTATATATTTGTTTTTTGTTAAGTTGCCTAATAATTATGCACAGTAATAGTCACCTGCACACACAGATATCCCCCTAAAATAGCTAAAACTAAAAACAAACTAAAAACTACTTCCAAAAACATTCAGCTTTGATATTAATGAGTTTTGTGGGTTCATTGAGAACATGGTTGTTGTTCAATAATAAAATTATTCCTCAAAAATACAACTTGCCTAATAATTCTGCACTCCCTGTAGTTGAAGGTTTACTGAGTTAAGTTTAGTCTTTCCTGTTTTATTTTGAAAGAGTTTCTTTAGTGTTCTCATTGATTGTGTTTTCATCTACTTACAGCTGTGTTTGAATGGCAGGCTTGTCGAGGGGTTGCAGATCTGATGTCGCCCTCGCAGACTTGTCACAGCAGGAGCTGCTGGCACGACAATGGAGCTTGTCTGTGGTGGTGGCTGTCAAGTCGGCAGCTCCTTTAGTTTCATAAAAGTAAGCCAAATCCTCACTTCTGTCACGCTCCTAACCATCCTCAAGACACGGTTTGTGCAAATGTTCTAAGATTTTTGAACATTTTAAAACTTTATTGTTTTTATTGCCTACTTTGAGCTACAGAGGAGCAGTGGTGCAGAAAAATCTGAACTTCTGTTAGTCCATGTGTCCCTCCCAGTGAAACTCTTGGAACTTGTGACATTTATAGAGAGACCTCCCACATCACATTGTTAAAAGCAAGAGGAGCGTTCAGTCTGATTTTCCTCCACTGAATAAACCATGTTCTCATTTCTGGGAACTCAAACTGTCTTGTCAAACCAGTGGCACGTTGCATGCTGTCCTGTGCCAGGACATAGTAAAGATGACGTGAGTCAGTCACTCCCAGCTTGTAATTTTTAAGGTGCAGGGTTACTGTTTTCTAAATCTAACAAAGTACGTTTTAGGATCTAGACGTAAACAATGAGTAAAAGTACCCAGCAAACGTGTGGATGCTGAATAACCATCTGCTGGCGGTATTTCCTCAATGTAGGTCCTCAATGCATCGAGTGTAGTTCTTGAACATCACCATGATTTTCTTGTTCACCATGAACCCCATCATACCACAACCAGTTTTGACCTTGGAGACGAGGTTTCTGCTTCAACCTTATTTACTGGGTAAAAATCAAAGAAAAAACAGACAAAGACAAGAGGATGTTGATGTTATTTCCACATGGAATAAAGGTCTCGTCAGACCGTCTGTTATAAATGAAGAAATCAGATTACTGTTTATTTTGAGGGGATAGGTTAATTGAAAAATCTAAATTGCCCATAGGTGTGAATGCGGGAGTGAATGTGAGTGCGAATTGTTGTCTGTCTCTGTGTGTTGGCCCTGCGACAGACTGGCGACCTGTCCATGGTGTACCCCGCCTCTTGCCCTATGACAGCTGGGATAGGCTCCAGCACCCCTCACGACCCTGAAAAGGATAAGCGGAAGTGATGGATAGATGTTTATTTTGAACATTACAAAAAAAGTGTAACTCATAGTTTGCAAATGCAAAACAAAAATAGCCAATATATTAATCAGTTGTATATTTTAAAAAAGAAATTACATTTTGTCCTTTAGAGAGAGAGTAGGAAAAATCTAAACATCTGTCTCCTTTCTGTCTATATTCATCTCATTCCCTCGCCTTTGCATTCACAAATGTAATATATAGGGGGCGATCGTGGCTCAAGAGTTGGCAGTTCGTCTTGTAATTGGAAAGTTGCTGGTTCGAGCCCCGGCTCGGACAGTCTCGGTCGTTGTGTCCTTGGGCAAGACACTTCATCTACTGGTGATGGCCAGAGGGGCCGATGGCCCGATATGGCAGCCTCGTTTCTGTCAGTCTGCCCCAGGGCACCTGTGGCTACAACTGTAGCTACCTCCACCAGTGTGTGAATGTGAGAGTGGATGAATAGTGGAATTGTAAAGCGCTTTGAGGGTCTCGAAAAAAGCTATATAAATGCAATCCATTATTATTATATAGATATATACACACATATATACATGTACACCCATACTCACTTACCTACAACACATAATCTTTCATTTATTAGTAATTTAATAGTTTTAATAAATAAATATTATTATTTATATAATAATATTTATGTGGATACTTTTACACATGCATGTATATATATGTATATACAGACACGTCTATCTGTATACACCTACCTACAAATATCTATATGTGGAGATTCAAATACCTGTCAGTGCCTGATAAAGTCCTTCCTCATCCAATTTCTTTGTGAAAATTGTTTCTTTTAATAAATTTGTTAAATAACAATAACTAAATTAGTCACCAAATGGTCTCATGCTGGACATGCTGGACCATTACAACGTGAAATGTTTCATATTTGTGAGGGGAGATTCTTAGCTCAGTAAGATGATAAGTGGTCCTCAGTGAGATGAGTGAGTGAACGGCTGCAATATACATGTAATATACATAAAAGGACCCTCTCAAAGTGCATTGGTTCAGAACAGTGCTAAAGGAATCCAAGTAGATGGTGGTTTCTGTTTTTGTTTTGCTCTATGAACACTATCACACTTGGAGTTCATTTGTTCATTTGTGAAAACTTGTAGATTTTGTTCTGGTTTGGTTTCCTTTCATGCAGAGAAAAATACTGAGTAAACGTGAGAACATTCAGTCTTCTCATTGGCCAGAAGAGTCTGGGGTGGGAGTAACCGAAGTAAATACAGGAAGAAAGTGCTGTGTTCTGGACTAGTAGATAACATCTAGAGTTTACTCCTAATATTTGCATTTCAGGCAAATCTGTATTCTTCATGTCTGCTGCATCTCAAAATGCAAAGCACACGTGACTAAGTGAAGGTGTTTAGCTTAAACTTCAAGTTGCACTGAAGTCGCATCACATTCTCACCATCAACAAACTGCTCTGGAGTTCTTTTGGAATTGGATCCAGACTACTTCCTCCAAGGGCTCTTGGTGTGGTTGTTTTGTTCTGAATGAGCATAATGTGCACAGCATGAGCAGACAATAACATAAGTGCATTCCCTCGCCTTTGCACTGTGTACTGTGGTCTGAGAAGGACAATTCTCAGACCACGGTACACAGTGGGACTACCATTGAATGTATAGTAAAAGTGACTGTGACCATGATCCATTAGTTTTTGAAGCCTTAATGTTAGCATATCGGCCTATACTGTTTTGGTGTTAATCCAGCAGTGGTTATATTTGAATGAGCAGGATGAGTAATAATTAAGTGATAAGGACTCAAAGACAGATGTGAATAAACTACTTACCAGGTGGAAAGCAGAAGTCCATTACCAAAGAACAAAATACTGGGGAACAAACACACTGCCTGATCCAAAATCCAAAACATATTCAAAACGCACTGAAGGGCAGATAAATAGATACTCACACAAAGAACAGAGGAAAATAAAATAAAAAATACTATAATAATGTAAATACTCTCAGACACAATGAGCGCTAATCAGAGAGAGAGGAAACACCTGGAAAACAAAACACAGCTGAAACTAATCAAGGACAATGAAGCGGGGAAGTAAACCTGAGGAAGAAATAAGAGACAAAATGATTGTCAAAATTAAACAGTAAACAAGTAAACATGGAAAAAGCCAACACACAAATGGTGATTTAAGCAAGAGGAGACAAAATAAAATGATTAATACCAAAACATGAACAGTCAAAACAGAATAACATTTCTAATAAGAAACATCAGAGATAACAAACCAAACAGAAACTCACAAACACGACCATAACATCCAAATAAAATCCCACTGAAACCAAAGCGCAGATGGACGGTCTGTTAGTACAATTAACTGCACAGCAAGCTGTATTGTTTCTCAGATAACTGCATTAAAAAATTTTCCAAATGGCACCAGCAGCACAAACACAGTCCAGACGTCCAGTTCAGAGACTCGAGTTGACCAGTTATTTTGCTAAATAGGCTTAATTATCAACTGTACTACAGCCTAAATTTCAAAGTCAAAGTTTCTGGCGATTTAGTTGGACCCCCAGTTGCCATAAAAGTTGAATATAATATAAATTAAATACTCAGTTCAGGCTTCAAAGCTCAGCTCTTTTAATTAACAGATCATGGCTCATTTTTAGACCTTAAATATGGTTTTAATAAAGAGGTAACACAGTAGGAATCCCAGCTGAGCTGACAACAACACTCCCATTCAACAGTGAGAGGCTCGACTGCTGAAGTTCACACAAAAGGTTTGTTGTAGAGATTAATTTGTTGATATAGAGAACATGTCTACTCTCAGACTGCCTCTTGCTTCCAGGAACTTTGGGTTTTGTGTAGCTGTGAGCGATACACAAACGCACACACTGTGCTCAAGCGTCCATGAGTCACCACAATGACGCACGCCTGCTGAACATTTGCTGTGTGCTTCAGCGTTTCATATGTACACGATGGCAAAGGAAGGAAGAACTGCAGAGCTGAAGGGAGAAAAACCAGCCTCGAACATTTTATGTCCATATGTTCCTGTGCTGCGTTCATGATCACATTTTAAGGGGAATTAAATCATCTGTGTGTTAGAAAATAGAGGCTGTGCAGAGAAGTCTGTGCTTTAAGCTGAATAGCTAAATGTTCCATGTTTGTAGTCTGTGTTTGCAGTGCTCAGTTTGAGACTTTTACAAGACTTGATACAAAAAGCAGGCACACTCACGTCTGTCAGGTTTATTATGTGCTTATAAGAGGTTATCAAGCTTGGTTAGCATGCTTCATCCATAAAGCACCAGCAGCACAAACATGGTTTGGAGGTCAGCTACAGCCGCCTGTGTCACCATCCACCTGTGGGAGCCAGCCTCAAGTGGACATTAGAGGAACTGCAATTTTTAAGCTCCAGAGCTCCAGAGCTTAGAAGTAGTCCTCCTGCTGGCCAGTAGGAAGAATGCAGGATTGAATCTTAAACTGTGTGCCAAAAAGCCTTTTGAGAAACAAGATTACACTAAATAGTGATTTTTAATGGGTTTTTTTTTTTTTATGTTTTTCTAGAAGAGTTACACTTCATGTGTCAGACAGACAAGCGTGTCTGCTAGGTCATATTTTTCTAAACCTAACCTTAGCTGGATGAAATGATATTGCATCTTTTGCAAATGCTCTTTTATTTTCATTAATTTTGTCTTTTCCCACTGAGTCTTAATTAAATATACACCTAAGTGTAAAATGACTTACTAATAAGGTCAATAATATTCTTATATATCTTCCAAATTAATAAAGAAATAGCTTTTCACAGCACATATAACTGACTAATCTCAATAATCTGAAGGTGCATCAGTTATTCTCTCCTCACGTCCCTCCTCTTATGTCCTAAGTGTGAGGATGCAAGGGGTGGAATCAAGGATGCATAAATGAGAAGATTCCCAGTCGAATGAATCTCAAGAGTCAGAAGGACTAAATGAAAGCGAAGGGAATGTGTGCAGAGCCAAAGGAGGAGGGGGAGGAGGCACAGGATCAATATCTAATTTCAGTACTGAGCTCACTGTAGAGGCTTTTCCAATAAGGCTGGGATGGAACAGCAAAGTTTGAATAGCTGTGTATCTCTGTCTGCCTCTTGGTGCATCTCTGTTTGTCTCTTTGTCTTTTCCCTCTGTCCGTCTCTCCATCTGCAGCCTCATGGGTGGACCACACCTCCATCTGTCTTTAGGTCCAATGTGAGTGGCGTGGACTGAGTAACACAGGCTCAGAGAGTTACTTTTAACATCTTAACATCTTCCAGGTCACTGAATTAGGGGATTTCTATTAGGTTAACATCCAGCTTTTTTTATGGACACAAACAGCAACGAGCCAAACAAATTACCAAAAATACCCACATGAACTCATGTTCTTTTACTTGTTTAGCTAACTCAAACTTTAAATCCAGACTTTAAACCTCACTGAATGATTAAAAGCACAGCAGATATTTATTACTTATGAACAAATTCTTGTATATTTGCAGTTTCCCACATGTGGAATTTTCTTGGGTCTCATGGGTATATTTTGAGACTTATTTGTATTATTTTCACCTATTTGAGACAACACAACAATCATTTTACTAGAGGACAGTATCCCAGCTCTTATTCTGGCCAGTCCAAAACAATACTCCAACTCATCTGTTTTGGACTGTAGCTGGTGATGGCTACTACTGGTGTTGGTCTGCTGGACCAAGAGAAATTACAACCTCCCAAGGATGAATTAGAAAGTTCATCTCAGGTACGTTGCCCCATGTTTTTCCCACTGTCTAATTTTATGCAGGCTGTATAAAATGAATTTCAAATATAATTTCATTACCTTCACCTTTGGTCACAAGCTCTGTGTGGCAACCAAAGCAATGAGTGCATGGATACAAGGAGCTTTCTCCAAAGGGTGGCTTGTCTCTCCCTTTGAGATAGGGTGAGAAGTTCAGTCATTCAGGAGGGACTCAGGGTAGAGCTGCTGCTGCTCCACATCAAAGGAGCCAGCTGACGTGATTCGGGCATCTGATTAGGAGGCCTCCTGGGCACCTCCTCAGTGAGTTGTACTGGGCATTTCCAACTGGGAGGAGGCTACTGGGTAGACACCAGATTGCATCTCTTAGCTGCCCTGGATAAGTTATGGATGGATGGATGGATGGATGGATGTTATCAGTGATGTAAGTTTAGTTTTAGGAGTACAGTATGGATTAAAATCCTCCTCTTTTTATTGTGTTTTCTTCCAATTTGTGTACCTACATGGAAACACCTATGATAGAAGAACTGGCCAAGATGTAACAGGTGCCATTTGTTATTCAATCAGCTGTTAAAACATAACCAAACCGCCTACCCTTACCCTAACCCGACATGGGTCAGCAGATACCTGGTGGAAGTTTACTGACTAAGAAATATGCTCATCTTGACAGTTTCCTAGCCTTATTGTGTTTGAGTCAAAGGTTTATTTAAAGTGCCAGTAACCTCTTATCAACCTCTCAGGGAGCCATCATTAAGTGTTTTATAGGTATTCTTATGAATATGTTCTTAAGACAGTTGGCAGCTGAATGAATTTACCTCACCTCAGCCTTTCATATTTGAGGAAAATCTTGCTCTGATGAGTGTTTCAAAAGCTCATTTTACAGTTTATCATCCAAAGTAATTTACAGGGTTGAACAGCCTCAACAATGCAATGGAACCACCAAGCTTTGGTCATTTCTTTTCTCTTTCACTGCAGTCCAAACCACAGCAGTGAGTGCAGGATGGAGGAGTTTGAAGAGGCGAGTTTTCCTTCCTGAAATATTTATAAGAAAATGCACCGGTGCAGCTCTGCAGCAGCCACAGCCGCGTTGTTGCCTCTCAGCTGTTAGGCTCTTGCTTTCTTCACATTTGTTTTTGCTTTTTTGGCCATTGTGCACCTGAAGTCATGTTTAACTGGGAAGGTAATCCATCACTTTGTCCCTATAAACATCCACCCCACTTCAGGTAAATACGCTGGTTCAAGTAAACGTGACTTGTAGTGTTTTATTTATTTGAATGAAATCAGACCCAATGTAAGCTCACGTTTTCATATTCATTCAGCCCACTATAACTGCAGCCCTTGAGTCATAATGTAATAAGCAGCAACACATACAACCGACTTTGAATTCATTCTCAACGATAACATAACATCTTTAAAACCCTGCTCGTCCTCGGGTCATTAAAACCCTCAAATTCACCAAAACAATACAGAGGCCACGACCTCGGTCTCTTCAGCGGCGGCCCTGCTGCCCCGAAGATGTCTTTGCAGATCAGCTGCACTTATCTCTGGTGGGTCTTTAACATTTCACATTCCAACATCCAACATGACATTTCCCTGACTTGACGATGAAAGATAGATATATAGCCCACATTATCATACTCATGCCAAGGTTATTTATAAGTTCAGTGTCGTAGGTGTTTCACATGATACCAAACCATCCTGGATTTGGCTTGTTGTAATTATTGACCTTTCTTCATTGGAGAATTCTTTCAGTTACACGATGTTTTAGGGGTTTTCTTCCAATCAAATCCCCCCTCAGTGGTTTAGTGGCCCGGTTTTGACCTCCAGGGCTGAAAAATGAGGTCAGTTCTTTTAATGTCCATTTGAGGCCCGCTCCAAACATGAGTCAATCCCCTAAGACTTCCATGGCATAATGTCCAACTTTACAGCAGAAATAAACATGCGCGTAGCCTAATAAAAAAAATGTTTTTTTTTGTTTGTTTTTCTTTTTTAGCTGACCTGTTTAAGGCGTCAGTCATGGCTCAGTGACCCTCTCATAACCAGCAGTGACTAGTAGGGTCGCTTTGGAAAACAGTGTATTCCATAACCGCTAGCAGGATGCCATGGTCGCCAGTGAAACTGTGTAAAACATCAAAAAGTACAATGAAAACCAGAAGCAAAGACAGTTTGCTTTCAAAATAAAAGTGGCACCTTTTGAAACGTGTTGGTTGCAGGGGTAAGGAGCAGCTTTTACTCCTTTTTTAGTCCCTTGAAAAGAGTAAACGGCAAGTGACAAGTTGGCGCCCTCCACGCAAACTACAGGTGACCTCAGTAATCTGCCAGCAACCAAAACAATGGCAAAGAGGTTATCGATGCAGCTACATCCACCCGTGTCTCTAGCTTTAAGACTTAACAAAGTCCAAACATGTCAGGTGTATAAATATTTAACTTCTGTACAGTTGATTTAGCTCCAGAGACCAAAACAGTTTTTGCATCAGCCTGTAAACGTAATTATTTCTGCTGTAAAGTTGGACATTTTAACACGGGAGTCTATGGACTCAAGTGCTGGAGCCTCAGATGAACTGCAGTTTTCAGCATTGGTTCAGATGTCCTCTTACGGCCGTCGTGTTTGTGATACTGTTGCTTTTTAGGGCATTTTATTGCAATCATCTGACAAATAATATCTTGCTATGTGATAATTTACTTAGAGACAGTACAAGAAGTCTGAGCTCCAGTTTGGGGAGTATAACTCTATGATTTCATTAGTCAATACCAATTAGCAGATATTCATACAGTTTGTGGATGCTGCTTTGCATCATCTTATCCAAATATGGCCACTTTTGACTCCAAAGTCAGCCAAAATGCTAACAAAGAAGCTTCAAAATGTATAGGTGGGTGGGATGGGTGACATCACAGTGGCTGTGTCCTTCTTTTACTTATGTGTAAACCAGCAGAATACACCCACACCAAAACCTAAGGCTGGTCTCACATTAGCTTCAGTCGCTCTTTAATATGAGTCCCTGATGTGGCCAATGAAGCCCCGACCAGAACATTTACAGGCTTAGTTTGACCTTCTCTGTTCCTCTTTCTCAAAGGCCTGGTCTTTGCCCGAGCACTCATCGTCAAACATCTCTTTTTTCTGGCACAGTCTCCTATTTATTGTTGCTCAAGGTGCTGAATTTACTGGAGCAGCCAGTCTTAAATAAATAAATAAATTGGTAACCATGCTACATCACTTGTAGATGATTTCACATGCAGTGGAATGATTGATTTCAAGTGGTCTAAATATACTTTTATTAGCCTCTTACTTACTTACTTAGCACTGTTTGGCAGGTATCTCTGTCTGTGTGGTGCACTAATACAGTCTGTGCACGCAGCTCCATCACTCCACCCTCTCATCCTCATTTGGTCACTTCTGACTCCAAGAAAACCAACATGGTGTTGACCAAAACATTGATGCTGAGGCTTCAAAACGAGTCCAAAACCGGTGGGTAACATCAGTGATGGTGATTTAGAACATGAGCACACGGCTTCACACTGAAAAAAGAAGCAATTTAACTCATAACTGGCAGCTCGGCCGAGTCTGACTGCTGGGTCTCTTTCAAATTTATGACATGCATCCAGACTTTGTTCAATTCCTCTTGGTTCAGTCTTGATATGGATATGATGGACCCATCAGGCAGTGAGAAATAGGGTGATTTTTGGCCACTTTAAAGCTCCTAAAGGGAAAACAATGAGTGGAAATTGTCAGCTGTGAATGACGCAGAGAAGGAAAAACGTAAACTTCAGAGTGGAATGGACTGCTTTTCAGAAAAAGCAGTGATGAATCCTCTCTTTGTCTTTTTCGTGTAAGAGTATCAGTAACTGCTGTTTGTGTGCAGAGTACGTGTTTCTTGAGCAAACAGTATGTTGTACATACAAACATGTGTCATATCCTCACAGAGCATCCCAGTTTTCTCATGATTGTTTGATATGTGCTGTCCCTGCAGGTTTACTGAGGTTTGCTGTGTGTTCAGTGCAGGAATGAACAGCTCTTCAGCACTGAATCCTCAAACGATGACAAAAATGAACCCTCTCTCTCTCTCTCTCTCTCTCTCTCTCCCTCTCGTTTTCTTTTGCACTGGAGCTCCTCTCACTGGTGACCGCAGGAACTGACTGTGTGTTGCTTGAAAGCAGCAGCGGAGTGGATGTGACTGAAACACGGGATTATTTTCACGACGGTTTTAAATATTTCAGAGAGGAAGCCTTTCTCTGGAGGTATAAAACAGAAATAATCAGTTATATTTTTAATGAGTGCACATGTGCAGGAATGTGGCTGGTTGTACCTGCGCAGTGTAAGCGCTGAGGACTGGATGCAGATGGAGACTGGCTCTGCAGACTGAACTTTCCAAATCATCACAGTGAAGTTCTCCCCACCTTTTCCTTTTTTCCCATTTAGCTCTATACTGTACTGCCCTCCTGTGGTTCAATGAAAACACTGCAGCTCCACCATGAAACTGCACCTCTTTGTAATGTAAGCAGCTGAGGTGGATTATTGTTTCTGATTTCTTTTCTCACACATCTTGTATGAAGAAGTGAAATAGTTAAGCATGGTCCTGTGCATGTAGTGAAGGACTGTTGTAATGATCGTTGGCTCTGCTGCAAAGATTGCCCAGCAAGCTCTGCTCTGAAGAAATTTAAACACTATATTACTGAAACTGTCTGTTCACTTTCTAGCATGAGCTGTACTTCGTATACAAACTGAACTCGGGAAATGGGTTTTAAGTAACCTGCTGCCCAAACAACAAATGTGAACTACAGTCTTTGATTTAAAGGAAGGTTATATTTATATTTCTGCAGTTTCATTTGTCACATCTATTATGTGATGTGTTGTGTTTGTATGCTTTGAAAGTGTATATATGCCTTTTGTACACGGGTCAGTCTGGAAAAAGAGATCTCACTTTCATTGACAGGACTCTTACTCTAACTCCATCGGCTTACTGTGAGATTTATTCCTTTGCTGTTAAAATTCCACCTAAGCTTTAGAATTAGAAGGACAGTGGTGCTGTTTTTATGTTACAAAAATGAAACAACGAAAAAAGAAAAATGAGGATTTATCCATCCATCCATCCCCACCTCTTCCAGCTGTTCCAGAGAGAAAATAAGGTGTTTGCAGACCACTCATCTAGGAGGTGTCCAGGAAGAAGCCTGAACCACCTCAGCTGGTTTTGTTCAGTGTGGAGGAGGCATTAAAGACCACCTTATTAATGCCTCACCCCATCTCTAAGGCTGAGCTCAGACACCCTCTAGAAACATTTCTTCAACCTTAATACAGTAATACTACTATTACTACTACTACTACTACATCTATTGCTACTACTACTACAGCGGAGTAGAGCTGCTGCTCATGCGTGTTGAAAGAAGATGAGGTTGTTCAGATATCTGGTTAGGACGCCACCTAAAGCAGACCCAGAACCCCCTGGATAAATTCCATATCTCGTCTGGCCTGGGAACACCTTTGGATTCCAAGGAGGACGTGGAAAGTGTAGTGGATGTGAAGAACGTCTGGAATACAGACTTCAGGCAAATGCAAGATAATAATGGTAATGATGATAATAATAATAATAATAATAATAATAATAATAATAATAATAATAATAATAATAATAATGAGTAGTAGTAGTAGCTTTATTATTTAATTTTTAACATCCAGAGATGACTGGAACCACTGAAAAGTGAACAGGGATTTTTAAGGTGAGGCAGATGGGTGTGGACCTTTTTGTTTTATACTCGGCTTTTTTTCCCCTTGTCCTGCCACGGTTCTTATAGAAAGTCATAATAAGTAACCCTGACAGGAAGCAGAGATGATCCTGAGCTGTGTTTTTTATGTTTCATCCTGCGTCTGAAATGACCTGGTCCAAAAGCACACGTGAAAGAAGTGGGTCTACGATGGGCAGCAGGGGGCGCTGTGGCCGCTTCTTCTCCCAGGAAACCAAAAGAGGAAGTAACGTACCGTGTGTGACGGTCCCAAATAGAAAAGTGAAGCACAGCAGACACCGGGAGTGGGTTCAACAGGGGCCAAGGAGGGAGTGGGACCAGGCGCTGACTCCAGACCAGGTCGGTGTGATCACGGAGAGTGAATCTATCAGGCTGATAACCGGCAGAGGCGGGTATTTAACAGCGCAACGACGGCGGCTAGGTGCAAGTTAGCACGTGCAGAGCGTCAGACGAAGGAGAGGGAGAGTACGTAAAAAGTGACAGAGAGCGACAGGTGGGAAGTTTCTGATTAAAAACGACAGAAACAGGCAGTTATTTGTTGTAGTGAGCAGGTGTGGGAAGCAGATATAGGTGCAGCTGTCACTTTAAGAGGACTTTGTAAACTTTATTAACTGCTCGGTTAAAGAAGAAATCATAAACAGTCATTTACTTCCACTTATAACACAGTTACTCAGATTTGGGGAAAATATTGGCTGTAAAAAGCGAGTATTTCGTTCTGTAACTGCAAATCAGATACAAGAAGGAAAAATATAACAGAAAACTGTCCTAAAGCCTGGCAGTGATTACGTCCACAGCCCCAGTGTGAAGTATTATTAATAATGATAATAATAATAAATAGCAGTTTTATGGTTTCATGTAGCTGCTTCTTTCTGTAGTCATGCTGTTCCTGTGTGAAACACAAAAAACTCTGCACATTTAAACCATCCACTCTGTCCTGCTCACAAGACAGGCGCTGACAGCTGAACTGCAGCCACATGATGCCACATTTGGCCTGTGTGTGTGTGTGTGTGCGTGTGCGTTCCCCTTTCATGATGAATAGGTGATAGACCTCATGTCCCACTGTCCGGGGCCAGAGAGTGAGGTTTGTTGCTCAGAAACAGGAACTAGCCTGTTTATTTCTGCGCAGGTGTCTTTATTTATTTTTAGTGTGGCTCGGTCTTCTGTCCGGAATGGAGAGAATAAAAAGCATTTTGCTGTCATCATAACAATAAAAGCAGCACAACTCTCAGGCTCCTTTAGGCAGGTATTTAAATGTTTCCCACAGGAATGTGAGTCAGTCTGACCATGAGCTGAAGCTCGAAACAGTTGCATGACCTCATGGACGCCACAGCAGAAATCTTTCTGGATCTTTTTAGAGCCACTAAAGTGCAGACACCTCCAAACAAAAATCCAACTATTTCACCCACCAAAACTGGAGCTCAGACTTCTTGGATGGCCTGTTATACAATTAACCGCACAGCGGCCACATCATTGGTCAGATGATTGAATTATAAACACTAAAAAGACACCAACAGCACAGATGTGGTCCAGAGGTCCTGTCCATGGAGCACCACGCCCCTAATAATTCAGTCTTTCAGTGTAAACAAGCGGATATACTCTATATGGAAGAAGCAGCTGGTTAGCAGCAACTGAACTTTCAAAATAAGAGTGGTCAGTGATATTGCAAATTTAACCTCCTTCAAAAATCCTTGAATCTCTTTTGATGTTGACTGAAGCTTTTTTTTTTTTTTTCATGATTCAGCCATTGATTGATTTTCACATTTTTGTGCATTTTCCTTTCAGGATGGGGGACATAGTCGAGGACGAGGCGAGTTTCTACTCCAACGCTCAGGACTACTGGAAGGATATCCCACCCACGGTGGACGGCATGCTGGGAGGCTATGGCAGCATCTCCAGCATCGACATTAACGGGTCCAAGGCCTTCCTGCAGAAATTCCTTGGCGTAAGAACCTCTAAAAAGATTGTAGCATGTTTGAGTTAGCACTCTGTGTACAGGGAATTCATGGTTTTCAAACATTGTTTTCAGACATTGGTTGTTAAAATATAAAATTAATAATGAAATGAAAAACCGGAGAATAAGACCTTTCACGTGCCGAGCAGCCACTAATCCGACATGCTGATCTGACCCTTGTAGGGTTCTCCAGTGAATTATTATCATTATGCTTTGGATTATATGTAGGAAAAACTTATTATTTTGTAATCTGTGGATAAAAATGGGTGATAACAGCTATATGACCTTCAAAGGGAGCGAGTGCTGCTGTTTCCTTGTTTGTGATGCCGTTGAATTGTGCTTTACTTGGGTCTTTGTGTAAACCCTAGTCATCTTTTTTTCTCTTTCCTCTGCAGGATGGTGAGGGGAAGACTGGCTCAGGCTGCGCTCTGGACTGCGGCGCAGGCATCGGTAGGATCACAAAGCGCCTGCTGCTGCCGCTGTTCAAGACTGTTGACCTGGTGGACGTGACACAGGAGTTCCTGGACAAAGCCAAGACGTACCTGGGAGACGACGGCAAGAGGGTGGGAAACTATTTCTGCTGCGGCCTGCAGGACTTTGTGCCGGAGAGCGGGCGCTATGATGTCATCTGGATCCAGTGGGTCATTGGTGAGTCTGAGTCGGAAAGCAAATGAAAAATGGTGCACGATTAGATGACCTAAACTTCCATCCATCCATCCATTTTCTTCCGCTTATCCGGGGCTGGGTCGCGGGGGCAGCAGCCCAAGCAGAGAAGTCCAGACCTCCCTCTCCCCAGCCACCTCCTCCAGCTTGTCCGGGGGAACACCAAGGTATTCCCAGGCCAGCCGAGAGATATAATCTTTCCAGCGTGTCCTGGGTCTGCCCAGGGCCTCCTCCCGGCGGGACATGCCTGGAAAACCTCGCCCAGGAGGCATCCTGGTCAGATGCCCAAACCACCTCAGCTGGCTCTTTTCGATGTGGAGGAGCAGCGGCTCTACTCTGAGCCCCTCCCGAATGGCCGAACTTCTCACCCTGTCTCTAAGGGAGAGTCCAGCCACCCTTCAGAGGAAGCTCATTTCCGCCGCTTGTATTCGTGATCTCGTTCTTTTGGTCACTAACCACAGCTCGTGACCATAGGTGAGAGTAGGGGCGTAGATCAACCAGTAAATTGAGAGCTTCGCTTTTACACTCAGCTCTCTCTTCACCACAACAGACCGGTACAGCGTGCGCATCGCTGCAGCCGCTGCACCGATCCGTCTGTCGATCTCCGGCTCCCTTCTCCCGTCACTCGTGAACAAGACCCCGAGATACTTAAACTCCTCCACTTGGGGCAGGAACTCATCCCTGACTCGGAGTGGGACCTAAACTTTCCTCATTCTAATTCATTTTTTTGTTCTTCCCACCCTTAGGTCACCTGACAGACGACCACCTAATAGACTTTCTGCGCCGCTGTCAGAAGGCGCTGCGGCCCAACGGTCTCATTGTCATCAAGGACAACGTGTCATACGAGGGCGTGATCCCTGATGAGGAGGACAGCAGCGTGTGCCGCGATCTGAACATAGTGTGCAGCCTGGTTAGCAAAGCCGGCCTCCGCATCGTCCATCAGGAGCAACAAAAGAACTTCCCGAAGGAGCTCTACCAGGTCCACACGCTGGCCATCAGATAGAGGACAAGCGGCGAAGGGGGTGGGGCTTTTTAATAGTCTGTTTTCTATCATGGGTCGCTCTCTAACTGTGGGCTTTGTCTATTCTGGGGTCACTGCAGCGTGGGGTAATGATCACTCCTGCTATAAAATGTTTCTGCATCATCCACAAACGCCACTTCCTGTGCTGGACTTTCTCAGGACGTCCGCCAGATGCAGCTGCGTCGCTGTCTCCTGAACAGTTATCTAACGGACGTTTTCTCTGTGAGGATTTGCTGCTTTTATATCGCCTAGTATTTTTAAAAAGCTCACTTTAAGGAAAATGTGACAGAGATTTTTGTTACTTTTGGACATTTTATAGGAAAAATACACCAAACTGCAGATTAACGATCAATCAATAAAAATGATGTATTTATTGCAGCAGTCGATTTTTGATCTGTGAGGCTGGACGTTCTCCTTAAGGTGTTTTTTTACGTGTGAACGGTTAGCTAACTGAGTGGTTGTATCCGGGTTACCAGGTTTGTACTACAATTCCTGAAAGCCTGCCTAATGATGCACGGGAGAAAAGGGCACCACATGCATCTGGTGGACAGTGACACAGCATGGGATGCTGGGAGTTGGAGTGTAGTGGGATTGTATGAAGGGGCGGAGTCAGTGCTGAGAGTCATTTACCTCAGGGAAGCTGGAAGATAAAAATAAGGAAATGGAGTCAGTGTCGTGTTTCTTTGCTCTCTGTTCGCAGCACACAACCAAGCATCTTTATTTACTTTTAGAAACCTGTGGAGCTGTGTCACAATTGGCTGTGCAGTTTCACATCAAAATGAACTGATGCAATGCCCACATCAGGCGTTCAAGCACTACATGAACAATAATTCTCTTAATGTGGGATTTATACATTAGATCCAGTCACAAACCCTAATGAAAGCCTTCACATTAATCTGCCGTGCGCCTCCTTATAAACAACTGCATGTCGTGTTTTCACGGCTGATGATGACTGTGATTGGCCTGTTCAGTTCCATTGTTTCTTGTTACAGATGTCAAACCCACCGTCAGCCAGCTGTGGGGGCTACATCGTAGACTTGTCTTTGTTTGGCATGTCGGCATAGTAACAGCGAATAACCCCGGAGCTTTAAAATTTAGGCTGAGCTAGCCGCTCGTTGCTTTGGCTGATTACTCACAATGATCAACGTCTGCTGTTTTCATAACATTGAGTGGTCAGCAGCAGTACTGTGGCTTTTGCATGATTTGATTGGCTCATTCCTGTAATGATCAGTGTTGGGTAAGTTACTTTAAATTAGTAACTTAGTTACATTACTAGTTACTTCTATCAAAAGTAACTCAGTTACTTCAAGTTACTCGTTACTTTCAGAGTAACTAGTTACTAGGGAAAGTAACTTTGGTTTTACTCTGAATTCCCTTGTTAATGTGTTGCTTCCGTAACTGGATACCCAGCAAGATTGCCAGTCTTCTAGCTTGCTTACTTGCCACAAGTGCACTGTGCCACCTACCAATAGAAAGGAAAAAATAATGTGCATATTTCCACGAGAGAAATCCCACACCTGATTCTATCCTAGCCTGCTTTTTACATCCAACACAAAAACTGCAGTCGTGCTTTCGATTGTACTCAGAACTCGGAAATTCTGCCTTCTGAATAGGAAGATGTAGGTAACACCAGACTGAAGATGAGCTGCATACAGGGCTGGACTGGGACAAAAAAATCGTCCCGGGCATTTTGACTAGAGACCGGCTCGCCATTATAGGAAAAATCATTAAGCCTTTGAATGAAAATAAACACTGTTGTGACAGTGATGTACACTGTTCTGATGGTATATATGTATCAATCTATCAATTGTTTGTTGTAAGACTCAGATAATTATTTTTTTAAAAAGTGAGACATTTTAAATGAGAATAAGAAAGTATTTCTTTGTGCCCACCTCTCCCTTTTAATGCCCTACATGGACCCCTGGCAACACTTTGCTAGACCCGCCCCTGCACAGTTACCAGCTGTCAGCTACTTAGAAAAGGATCCTGGTGTTATTTGTCTCTCAGAAACAGTTCATAACTTCCCTTCAACTCATTCATGTTAACTAAAAGGTAAACCTGTTTCTCCATCACCTGTTCAACTCTGATGATTCAGTAAGGACATCTCCTGGTTTCATCTTCATGTTTCCCTCTCACCAGATAACCAAACCGATATCACGACCAGCAGGTTTACAGCTGTGGCTCCAGCAAACATCAGCTGATACTAGAAATTAATATTAAATAAATTCTAACAACAGCTGATCAAGCTTAAACGTGCTGCTGTTGTTTACCGCGACATCCGCTGGTTTCCTCTTTCTGGCGCAAAGTGGGCGATAAATAAACAAGAGAGAAAAGCCGATCAGCTGATCATTGATCAGTTTCATGATTGAAGTTGAATCATGAGAGGGAGGGGAGAGAATGAGAGAAGAAGAGGCAGCCGTGCAGCAAAGACAGAATAACTCCAGCTTTGTGTCTTTTTCATTGTAGCTGAAGTCCGGGACAAACTGTTCCTTTTCACCTCAATACGAAACGCGTAATAATTTCTCTGAATACGAGACGATTCCGTTTTTTACGGGACGGTTGGCAACTCTAATAATTAACCTTATGAACAAAATAAAGTTCAACTTCAGTAACATAGCACCCACCCAGCTGTATAGAAACTCCATCATGCTAGCTAGTACGCAGTACGAAAAAGTCAGCATAACGAAAATGAACTCCACCTAAACTTGGTTCATATCTGACCCAGATGGACTGCAGGTTATAACTTCTTACCTGAAGTTCAGTTCACCTGATACTCGGACCAGCGGCCGCTTCGGGTCTCTCCTCTTGCCTCCCTTTTCCTTCTTCCACCTGCTGGCTTCCACCACTTGCTAATGTTATTGAATCTGTGGAAGCTCCGCGACAGCCACCACACGAAGTAACGAATAACGAGCCTATTTAAATCCCAGTAACGAGTAACGCGTTCCCGGTTTTGGCATAATAACTAGTTACCGTGCTCGTTACCACAATAATAACGTAGTTACTGTAACGCGTTACTTAATAACGCGTTAGTCCCAACACTGGTAATGATCAGTAGCTATAGTCACTGGAGTGTTCATAGTCGGCTAATTTCAGATGCAGCCTGATGGTGGATGTATCTTGTATGAATTATTAATTTTCAGGAAGAATCCAGAAACAAAAACACTCTGGAGGAGTTTTCAGATCCAGACAGTTTATTGTGACGTATTTTACTGAATGCTTATAGCTTCATTTAAGAGTTTAGGACCTCACTGACGTACTTTAAGGCAACACTGTTTACTTGGTTTTACTTTCTGGTCAACACACTTAATAAAGCTCAAGAAAGGCAATAAATACTTCACAGATTACCATTATAACTCCTGTTCAGGAGGAATGAACATGTGCATGTATGCATCTGCAGTGCATACAGTTCTTCTCAAAGGGTTTATCTGACTAAAAGTTCACGCCAAATGATTTCATACAGGTTAGATGCAATCAGGCAAACTGATGTGATGAAATATTGTGATCACCACCTGCTGAGATTCTCCTGATGTCACAGACGATCAGAAATGGAGGCAGGAAGGAGGAGAAGAGCCACTTGTTCCTTAAACTGTTTCTGTAACTTGATTCCAGTTGTGAGATGCAATCCTCTCTGTCCCTGTTATTGGGTAATATTCAGTGATGCTGTACACCAGAGACTGTGTGGTGACTACAGTACTCTTCCAAAGAAAAAGCTAAAAACTATTGGGTATGTCGTTCACGGATCAGGGTTTAGATCTTCTACTGCTTGACTTTAAAATGATTCATATGTTGGGGGATCAGTGAGGTTTTTCATCATGACCTCCAGAGACTTCTCATGAATGAAAGTGTAGGAAGCACCAGATTTGGTTTGGGTTTCCACAGCAGGCCAACGCAGTAGAAAGAATTAAGGAAACTGGTCCAATGATCTACCGCAGCACATCTCTGCGGCTGCGTCACAATAACAGTCGACTTAGAAGCTCAAAGCAAAGCAGCCTGTTCAGGTTTTTAAAGGAGTGTGTAGAAAATATGCAGATGAAGCTAAAGCCCAACCCTAAAAGCACCCAAACCCACAAACAGAGCCAAAGTGTGAACTTTCTGTGGGGTGAAATGATCTCATTCTATGAAGAGAGCGTCAAACAGAGACTTTTGGTTATTCTTTCATTTGTTGGAATAAGTTGATTCTGACAGCTGGACGGATCCCAGTGTAGTCAAAAGGTTGTTGGGGCCGGGCGATCACGACCAGGTGTCGCTCTGAAACCGACCCGTCTTCTCCATGGTCGCCAGCATCTGCTCGGCTTCCTCAGCGGACACACCTCCCGCCTGCTGGAACGCCTCTTTGAGGGCGTCGCACACGCTGGCTGGCATCTGTTTAGCGTTGCTGCATGGAAACACAAAGAAGACCTGAAGTTTAGTTAAAGAAGAATCAAAACTAGCTTCCAGATGTGATCCTTAGACAATAAAAGACCAGGGTTTTTGTTTTGTCCCAGAATTGTATTTAAACTCAGAGTCTGAGAATACAACCTGAGTTTCAGTGGGGGAGGTTATCAGCGGCAGCTTCGAGGCCTCAGACTCACCCAGCGATGTAAAAACAGGCGTTTTTATTGGCGATCAGGTCCCACAGGAGCTCACCATTGTCCCTCACATGGTGCTGCACATACACCTTTGCCTCCTGAACAAACACAATAATGCTTGAAGGTCAAAACCTACCGAACTCCTGGACACTGGAAGTTTGATCATCTCCCATTTGCTGTTGTTCATATTGGTGATTATTTACAGGGTTAACAGGAGCGTGTTTCTGACCTGGTCTCGAGAGAAGGCCGTGAAGAGGGTGAGGAATCCAGCCTCCATCATCTCCTCCCACTCTGTCCTGAAGTAGAAGTCTTTGGACTTGGAGCGGCAGCCGAAGAAGAGGACGTTAGCTGCCGTGCAGGGAGAGGATGAAGAGGCGTGTCGTCACGTGAGCTCTGAGAGACTGTGGAGCGATTGGGAAATGTAATCAATCAGATATCTCACCAGTTTTCCCCTCAGCGGTCCTCTCCTGTAACACCGATCTGAAGGGGGCCACTCCCGTTCCAGGTCCCACCATGATCACCGGGGTCTCCTTCTCTGAGGGGAACTTCAGACTTCCCTTCTTCACCCACAAAGGCACATACACATTGCCTGGGACACAGATTAGGAAAACATTTTAATTCTTTAATTAGAATGACTTATTAATCTGATCTAATTATTTAAAGTTCTTCAGGATTTCAGCTGAACTTTATTTAATGAAGCCTATCCTATACCACAAGTAGTTTCAGGGTTACAGGCCCTTAAATTGCATGAGGTTTGTTCAAAATTAGAGCTTTGTATCCAAAATGAATTTTAAAAAGAGTCGTCATTTGATGCCAGTTCACTGCTGGAATTTGATTAATCAGCCCTAATCTAATCATCAGTGTATGTAGGTGGCTGCTAACAGTTACGGTGAGCATATGCTACAGATAAGGTGGAGTACCTTGTGCAGGATCCAGAGAGGCTAACCAGGAGGAGCAGAGGCCTTTTCGAGGTTTATACAGTTTGGTTTTGTAGCAAACAACAGCAACCAGGACCTGAATCCTGTTTGGGTGAGCCTGCAGGCAGACCACATCTTTACAGTGACGGCTATAACGCTAAAATATAAATACTTTTTAAATCTAATAAAGAAGGATGATCTACCCGCAGAGAGGAGGCGATGGAGAAGGAGCGAGGCTGGATCTCAGGGAAAAGGTCCAGGAGATAGTCCACTTTGAGTTCTGCTGTGGTGTGAGGGAAATCTGCCAGGACCTGCAGCAACAAGGAGCAGATCGGAGGTAAAACGCAGATGAAGACAGGTTTATTTATTACACAGGTCTGAATCCTGTTTGGGTGTAATAATTGCAAAATTGCTTCTAAGCTCCACCTCTTCGACCGTTACCTCCAGCGTGGTGCGTCGGGGTCGGTTGCAGTAGTTATGCAGCTCATCCTGGCCCGCCGCTGAGCTGAACTCGGCCAGCTTCTCCCGCTCCAGCTCGTTGGTGGCGAAGGTGGACAGCAGCTCGAAGAAGGAGCGGCGAGGCACAGCGGCGATATCCAGGTAACTCTCCACCAGGTGGCGCACTGTGCAGGGCTGAGGAAGCCTGGCTGGGACTGAAAGATAGACTCAGACTGATCAGTGATTGTCTTAAAATTATTTCCAAGCTGCTTTTAAATGAACACAGTGAAGTCACTGTAGCTACCTCGATCTTTTATATACAGATTATAGATCTGACTAAGAGTCATTAAAACATTCAGAGGTCAGATTTATTCAAAGGAAAGGAAGTGCATTGATAGGAAGGGATATTTAAGAAACAGGGACCGACCTGCAGTGTTGTCTGTGGGGCTGAGAGTGAACCGGGTCTCTGGGTCCAATTTCAGCAGCTGGCAGAACTGCTGCACATCCTCAGGGGCGTTACATGGGCGCATCATCACCACATCACCGGCAGCAAACCTGGAGGACAGCACCACAGCTGGAGATGGCGGCAGACCAACGAGGCTTACTGCTTTTACTTAAATACTGAAACTCAGGGTCGTATTCAGAGCAGATTCTGCTCCAAACAAGGCGTTTCAGGACAAAAAAACCATGCAGGTCTGAAAAGTAATCTTCAGGGGATCAAGGTTACGTACTCAATGTTGGACCCAGTGACGTCTAACTCAATGTGCCTGACATCCTGGAAGTGCGACGGCTCCGTCATCCTCCTGTTGAACACCATTCTGGCAGGAAATGGGTGAGACTGGGAGGGGACAGTTTGATCCATGGGAATCCTCAGCTGGACCTCCTCCTTCTCTTGCATGTCGTCCAGGAAGTGGAACGTGTAGGTTGGAGGAAGTCTGTCGCAAAAAAGACATAACAAACCTATAAATTAAACGTACGCTTTCTGAGAGAGGGACACGTGGAGCAGATACTCACGGCTCGTCTTCCCTCAGCGGGATCATGTCGGACAGAGTCGGGTAAAAAGTCGACACTTTCCCCCAAAACGAAGCAAACCAGGGGTCGATCACAGCGTCCGCTCTGCGTCAAACACACCGTCAGCTCAGCACACGAGCAACAAACCCTCCGCCATGTTCATGTTTACACGTGTCTCTTACCCGAGGTCATGCTGGTCATCAGCCAGCCCCACGGGCAGCAGCACGCAGGCACCGAGCTGCAGGAGGCGCTTATGGAGCTTCTTGGCCACAAAGTTGAACCTGCGGTGCACACAACATGCACAGGCTTTAACAAAAACCAGACGAGTCACTGTAGGCTAATGGTGAGAACAGCGAGCATAAATCCTGGACTGACTTTGGATACGAGGAGTCTCCCAGGCCCAGGATGGCGCAGTCGAGCTGACTCAGAGAGCCGACAGGTAAAGACTTCTTAAAGAGGAACCGCCAGAAATTCTTAAAACAAAGAACACATGGACGTCTCAGACACGGGTGAAGGTTTTCAGAATATAATTGGCTGTGCATGAAATCTTTTATCATTCTTCAGAAAAACCACAGAGGTTCTCACTGACCCTCAGAATTAGCTTCTTTGTTTAATATAACTTCACTACATTTAATGAAGCCATACAACACTTTACCTTCATATTGATAAGTCCAGGAGAAATCCACCTGTTATGTCCGACGCTACTGATAGTGTACAACAGTTTTAAAAAAGCTTTAATGTCTCTCTCAGCCGAGAATGTGTTTCATGTGTTTCGCGTGAATCTGATCTGATTTTAATCTGAGGATTCGAATCTGATTCATTCTGAAGCTTTGACCATGACTGACTGACTCAAAAACCTTATGGACAGACCTCAAAGATCCCTACATTTAGCAGGACGAAGAGGGGAAACACTCTAAACTTTAAAAAGGAAAACTCTTGGTTAATTTCAAACTGGAAAGACTTGAAGTAAAAAGGTAATTGTGCTTAAAAATAATGATATTTCCTTTTTGGAAGGTCACCTTTCACTCTTCCAGTTTTCATTTTTCTTACCTTCATGTTGTCGGGAGGGTCTCCCTGACCAGTAGTGGAGCAAACAAAGACGACCAGAGACTCGGCGATCAGGTCGGCCTGTTTGATGGGAGGAAAAAGGCACGCTGTGAGGTTGAGGAGGAGTACTCAGGAGCAGCTCTGGGACTAAAGTTGGGTATAAACATGTGAAACACCGACTGTGACCCCACAGTTATTCCACATTTATCGAGTCACAGCTCTGAAAACTTTAACACCCCCCCTTCCCCCCCTTATTTTTGAATAAGGTCTCACTCACCACATTGTAGTCGTCCAGTGGCATCACTCGGACCCGCAGCCGCCGTCTCTGTGCCTGCCAGGCGAGCCTCTGTGCCGTGTCCTGAGCTGTCCCAGTCTGACTCCCGTACAGAACGAGCAGGGCAGGATTCGACATGACTGCTGACAGACACACGAGAACAGAAACTCATCATGTTGTGGATACAAAAAAGCCTCAGGGACTAAATTAAACATGGAGCAAAGAGTTTGATTCTCTCTGATCCACTCAGCATGCAGTCCCACCACAGGAGTTAGGACACGTGTGGCTCATTCAGGCTAAGACCCTGGTAAACTCGCTCCTGGCTCATGTGACACAGCCACTTATTTTCCTCTTAACTGGCCCCAGATGGAGACTCAGGTTCAGTTTTCCTTGGGTGACCCAGGCAGTGGCGAAGTTCCCAGATGTGACAGTGATAGAGTTTCACTGTCAAGGTTAATAACCCAGAGTTTATTGGACAGGAAGCTGCATTTGTTCAGCTGCCTGCTATGTACATGTAAACAGATGAAGTTCTGAATGAATGTTTTGGTGAAACAAAGATGATGCTCGACTCTGGCGCAGAATAAAGTTTTATCTATTCTATAATAAATACTAGACGAAAACAGTGCCCATAAAGAGAAGACTCGAAACAAATAAACGTAAAGCAGAGCTCTGCTGTTAGTTTTCAGTAAAAATAATCAATTAAACAATACAAACCATAACGTGACTTTAATTCTAATCATCTGACTTTCATCCTTATAAGCATGAGACTGTCTTTGCACATGTACACATGTCTGTGTGATAAATACATGCTGACTCGTCAAACAGGAAACGTTGGCTCTGAACACATTGATTAGCAATACTTTAATTTTTCACTCAGAAATATATGTTCCGCATTTCTTTATTTGGGTCACAACAAACCATTTTCCGTGACCAGCAGGTATCTCGGTTACTTTTTACAGTAGATATAATGAAATGAATAAAATATAACAGTTAAACAGTTAAATTAGCAGGCGTTCACCTTCACTCAGGACTACATAACTGAGCTGCATGCTAACGTGCTAGAATACTAACTAACCGACTGATAAAAATCTGATCCGCTATTTTACTTATTTTTTTCGTCTATAAATCACATACATTTATGACCACAAGAAAACAAACAAATCCACTCACCGTCGCTGTCTTCGTCGACAATTACCTAGAAACTTATACAAATGAACAAAATAAACTGGTCATGATGACCCTCAACGCCACACTTTACGGCAGGCACGCTGTGATTAGCTCACAGGCCGACGCTGCGTTCAGAGCCCCGGAGGAAAATCAGAAATAACAAAGTTTACGTAAAAAGTCTTTCACAAGCAACTTCTGCTGTTTATTCTTTATTATTTCATTTTTTTTAACATTATACTTGATGAAGACATAATTTTCGTTTAAGTATTAATTAATAACAGCTACAAAGTGACTTATTTTTATTGATTTGTCTTAAATTTGAGCCTAAAACATCTTAAAAAAAACATATTTTTTTAATTAAATTTCCTGATTCATCCACTATGTAGCTTCATTATGTCTCATTTAAAAAATATATTAGCCTACAGTGCTTAATGTTGTCTTATGTCAAATATTAAACAGTGACTGTTCTGTGTTTGTCTCCACCTCGTGGTCAAGTAAATTTCCTGCAAACCTCCTCACTCCTTCACCTTGAACCACAACAGATGAATGTTCTGGAAAAAGTCAGAGACTTTCTTTTCTTTTTTAAAATTTTCTTTAATTCAATTCAATTCAATTTTATTTATATAGCGCCAAATCACAACAAAAGTCGCCTCAAGGCGCTTCATAGATACAGAGAAAAACCCAACAATCATATGACCCCCTATGAGCAAGCACTTTGGCGACAGTGGGAAGGAAAAACTCCCTTTTAACAGGAAGAAACCTCCGGCAGAACCAGGCTCAGGGAGGGGCGGCCATCTGCTGCGACCGGTTGGGGTGAGAGAAGGAAGACAGGATAAAAGACATGCTGTGGAAGAGAGACAGAGGTTAATAACAGATATGATTCAATGCAGAGAGGTCTATTAATACATAGTGAGTGAGAAAGGTGACTGGAAAGGAAAAACTCAATGCATCATGGGAATCCCCCGGCAGCCTACGTCTATTGCAGCATAACTAAGGGAGGATTCGGGGTCACCTGGTCCAGCCCTAACTATATGCTTTAGCAAAAAGGAAAGTTTTAAGCCTAATCTTAAAAGTAGAGATAGTGTCTGTCTCCCGAATCCAAACTGGAAGCTGGTTCCACAGAAGAGGGGCCTGAAAACTGAAGGCTCTGCCTCCCATTCTACTTTTAAATACTCTAGGAACAACAAGTAAGCCTGCAGAGCGAGAGCGAAGTGCTCTAATAGGGTGATATGGTACTACAAGGTCATTAAGATAAGATGGGGCCTGATTATTTAAGACCTTGTATGTGAGGAGCAGGATTTTGAATTCAATTCTGGACTTAACAGGAAGCCAATGAAGGGAAGCCAAAACAGAAGAAATATGCTCTCTCCTTCTAGTCCCTGTCAGTACTCTTGCTGCAGCATTTTGGATTAGCTGAAGGCTTTTCAGTGAGTTTTTTGGACATCCTGATAATAATGAATTACAGTAGTCCAGCCTGGAAGTAATAAATGCATGAACTAGTTTTTCAGCGTCACTCTGAGACAGGATATTTCTAATTTTAGAGATGTTGCGCAAATGGAAGAAAGCAGTCTTACATATTTGTTTAATATGTGCGTTGAAGGACATGTCCTGGTCAAAAATGACTCCAAGGTTCCTCACAGCGTTACTGGAGGCCAAGGTAATGCCATCCAGAGTATGAATCTGGTTAGATACCATATTTCTAAGATTTTCAGGGCCGAGTACAATAACCTCAGTTTTATCTGAATTAAGAAGCAGAAAGTTAGCGGCCATCCAGGTCTTTATGTCTTTAAGACATTCCTGCAGTTTAACTAATTGGTGTGTGTTATCTGGCTTCATGGACAGATAGAGCTGGGTGTCATCGGCATAGCAGTGAAAATGTATGCTATGTCTTCTAATGATGCTGCCTAAGGGAAGCATGTATAATGTAAACAGAATTGGTCCTAGCACTGAACCCTGTGGAACTCCATAATTAACCTCAGTGTGTGAAGAGGACTCTCCATTTACATGCACAAATTGGAGTCTATTAGATAGATATGATACAAACCACTGCAGTGCAGTACCTGTAATACCTACAGCATGTTCTAATCGCTCTAATAGGATATTATGGTCGACAGTATCGAACGCTGCACTGAGGTCTAGCAGGACAAGCACAGAGATGAGTCCACTGTCAGAGGCCATAAGAAGATCATTTGTAACCTTCACTAAAGCTGTTTCTGTGCTGTGATGAGCTCTGAAACCTGACTGAAACTCTTCAAATAAACCATTCCTCTGCAGATGATCTGTTAGCTGTTTGACAACTACTCTTTCAAGGATTTTTGATATGAAAGGAAGGTTGGAGATTGGCCTATAATTAGCTAAGACTGCTGGGTCTAGAGATGGCTTTTTGAGTAAAGGTTTAACCACAGCCAGCTTGAAGGCCTGTGGTACATAGCCGACCATTAGAGATAGGTTGATCATATTTAAGATCGAAGAATTAATTAATGGCAGGACTTCTTTGAGCAGTTTTGTAGGAATGGGGTCTAAAAGACACGTTGATGGTTTGGAGGAAGTAATTATTGAAGTTAACTCAGAAAGATCAATTGGAGAAAAAGAGTCTAACTTAACATCAATGGTACTAAGAGTAGCTGTAGATAATATTACATCTGTGGGATGATTACTGGTAATTTTTTCTCTAATGATAAAAATTTTATTTGTGAAGAAGTTCATGAAGTCATTACTAGTTAACGTTAAAGGGATGGTTGGCTCAATAGAGCTCTGACTGTTTGTCAGCCTGGCTACAGTGCTGAAGAGAAACCTGGGGTTGTTCTTATTTTCTTCAATCAGTGATGAATAGTAAGATGTTCTGGCTTTGCGGAGGGCTTTCTTATAAAGCAGCAAACTATTTCTCCAGGCTAAATGATGATCCTCTAAATTTGTGACACGCCATTTCCTCTCCAGATTACGAGTCATCTGCTTTAGGGTACGTGTTTGAGAATTATACCACGGAGTCAGGTGCTTCTGATTAGAGACCTTAGTTTTCACTGGAGCTACAGTATCCAGAGTCGTACGTAGTGAGGAGGTGAAATTATTAACAAGATAATCGACCTCTGTTGGGGTAGCGTTCAGATAGCTGCTCTGTGTTGGTACAGGGCATTGAAGATGATAACAGTGGGTGGATTATATTCTTAAACTTAGTTACAGCGCTTTCAGAAAGACATCTACTTTGATAAAGTCTACTCTCCACCGCTGTGTAATCAATTATTGTAAATGTAAATGTTATCAGGAAATGATCAGACAGGAGAGGGTTTTCAGGAAACACTGTTAAATGTTCAGTTTCTATGCCATATGTTAAAACAAGATCTAGAGTGTGATTAAAGTGGTGGGTGGGTTCTTTTACATTTTGAGAGAAGCCGATTGAGTCTAATAACAGACTAAATGCCATGTTGAGGCTGTCATTTTTAGCATCTACATGGATGTTAAAATCACCCACAATAATTATTTTATTTGAGCTCAGAACTAAATTAGATATAAAGTCTGAGAAATCAGACAGAAACTCTGTGTAAGGCCCAGGTGGACGATAGATGATAACAAGTAAGACTGGTTTCTGAGTTTCACAGCTGGGGTGGACAATGTTAAGCATCAGGCTTTCAAATGAATTAAAAGTCTGTCTTGGTCTTTCATTAATTAATAGGCTGGTGTGAAAAATTGCTGCCACACCGCCCCCTCGGCCTGTGCTTCGAGGTTTCTGGTAGTTAGAATGACTCGGGGGTGTTGATTCATTTAAACTAACATAATCATCCTGCTGCAACCAGGTTTCTGTAAGGCAGAGTAAATCAATTTGTTGATCAATTATTAAGTCATGTACTAACAGAGACTTGGAGGAGAGAGACCTAATATTTAATAATCCACATTTCACTGTTTTACTCTTTGGTTCAGATGTGGATACTGTACTGTTCTTTCTTTGTAATTGTTTATGTTTAAGTTGTTTGTTGCTGGTTTTTAGTTTGTTTTTTGTCTTTTTGGAAGCTAACACAGTTTCTATGGAGATGGGTTTTTGGGGGGGTAGCAGGAGGAGAGAAGCTGCAGAGAGGCGTGTAAGACTGCAACTCTGCTTTATAGATTATTAATCATTTGATACAGTCTCTGGTATTATGATAAATGGAGTGGTTAAAGCACTTCATATGCTGTCACAGGGACTGTCATCTATGGAATAAGAGCACTTTTGTGATTTATCTGATGGTCACTAAACCACTGAAGAAATACAAAATACTCTTTCATAGTCCGAGAAGCAGATTTTGTGCCGAGTTACAGGAAACAAGATTCACACTGAACAAACTGTGAGAACTTTAGATTTTTAATTTCAGTGTCACTCTGTGGAAGAGCCTAGCACACTATGTCCAACATATTATAATCATTTCAATGTATAGTATAGTGAATAAGTTTAGAAAAGGTGCTGTCACTGAGTGAAAATCCAGAATATTTCAAGGCTGGGCTTAGATCCAGGTAACATCTCTGATCACACTGCTCCAGCCTTCCAACTTCATCAATAGCTCGATAAAATGGAACTCAGGATTTAATCAAATCCAAATGTTAAACCCTCAAATCGACGCTAAAGGTCACAGTAAAGGTAGAAAAAGCTCAGACATGAGTGTGTAGTTGTTTTATAGCTCACGTTTATATACATACACTGTGTTGAGATATCTGCCTGTGTAGTTATAATCAATAAAAAACACCCACTCTGACCACAGGAAATGACACGTATGGATTTTATATTCATACAGTCTGACGATATGATCACATTGACACTGAGGTGGAATCTCTGACACTGAACAAACTCATGTGGAGTTATTAAAGGAGAGACTTTACTGAAGCATGCGAGAGGTTAAGAGCACTTGGTAAAATACACCAGCATTAGTGATGCTACACACAGACAGGTGACATCTGTTACATGGTACAGGTGAAACAGATGGACGAAAGGAAAAGCAGCAGTAAGAGGCCGAATCAGAGATGGAAACGATGAGCAATGAGGACAGAAATCTTTAAGGATCACCAGATTATACTGAGTTATTTAAATGTTAAGCTTTGGTTACAACACTAGAATTAAAAAAAAAAAAAAAAAAAAAAAGTCATAGAAAAAGGCACGCATCAGTCATGAAGGCAGTTAATGGTCAGTGAGTGGTGTCATCCACTCGGCTCTTTATATATCACATAAAATAAAAATTACACAACTTAAACAGAACAGACACAAATAAATCCACCAGAGACGACTGGAAACACATTAAAAAGATCTGAGAATGTCCTTCACAGAATACAGTTTGGTGATTACAGGAAAAGTGGCTCAGCGCTTTAAAAACCCGCTAAAAGCTTCTTGACACGAACCAGCAGCAGCTTCATCGTCATGCATACATAGCTGAAAGTGACGGTTGGTGAGGGAAGAGGGTCTAGTTGTGGTAGAGGCGTATGCGCTGGGATATGTTGGCCCGGCACAGAGGGCAGTTCTGCAGGGCATCGCTACACACCTGACAGCAGCACACATGACCACACGGCAGGAAGATCACCTGAGACTGCAGAGACAGGAGAGACAGTGAGTAATCTGAACTTTGAAGCCATCTTTCAGGCTGTGCTGGTTCTCACCATCTTGAATGAGCCATCAGCACTTCCTGTTTCCTCTGTACCCATGCAGGTGGAGACTGTTATTACCAAAATACTTAACAGTGGAAAAAACGTAAAAACTAACACCTCTCATGCCAAAAACTGCAGTTCCTCTAGTGGCCACACGAGGCTCCAAAAGCGTGTCAGTCCCATTGGATCTTAACTATACTGAAGCACAGTTTGCATTAATAGGGGCGTGGCCTCTCTGACAGGTGGATGGCCACACAGGCAGTGTAGCTGCTCGGCTTCACCTCAGCTAACTGGAGTCCCTGAACTGGACCTCAGGACCATGTTTGTGCTGTTGGAGCCTTTTCAGTGCAGTTAGCCAATAATAGGGCTGCTGTGAGGATGCTGTACCAACAGACTGACCGAGAAGCCTGAGCTCCAGTTTTGGTGAATAAAACTTGTTAAGTTTTACTGCCATTTAAGATCAGATCAGAAATGAGGGAAAAATCAGAAAATCCAGGTTTCAGAGCACAATGGTTCAGCGTTCATCCTGATAACACCTCCTCCTCATTTCTAATACATTAATGCTCCCAGCAGCAACAGTTGTAGTAAACCCCAGTAAATCATGTTTGTATAACTGAGATCATACCTGTCAGTCAAACTTGTCACTTTGCCCCTTTATTAAAACCCCAAACAGTTTTTTATGCTAAAAACATGTTTTGTGCTCTCAAATCTGACATCTGATCTCAGATCTTATAATCTCATTGAGACTAAACTCATGACCATTTTAGCATTTCTTACCCCGGTCTCCATGCAGACCACACAGTCTGAGCTTCCCGGCCCTTCCACGGGGGTAGGTGCTGACGGGGTGACGGGGGTCCCCGGGGTGAGTGGTGGGCTGGGCATTTGGATGTTTGAGGTGCTGGGAAAGAACGGAGGCGGGGAAGGAGATGGCGCAGAGGGGGTGACTTCCACTTCCGCCTCCTGCTTGGTGACTTTACAAGGTCCTGTAGAGGAGGAAACGGATCACGTGACTTTCCACATGCTAAACATTGAAAATCTAACATCTCTGTCCCATTAAACAGTTGCAGTGTGTCAGTGTTACAGTGTGACTAACGGTCAGCTGTGGTGTGATGTGTGGACTGTACCTTCAGGCTGGCATTCCCGGGCCCAGTTCAGAAGAGCTTTCTGGATTCCTGCTTCACTGATGCCCAACTGAAAACAAAGAATTCCATAAAGCTGATGATTTCATAAACCTGGATGTGACATGGCACCATGGATTCAAAAAAACAAAGCTTTAAAAGTTACACTGAGATTATCTTTAAATGCAACATGATCCAGTTGGAGTATAGAAACCTGCAGATGGCTATGTCAGCTACTCAGTGACGAAGGTAAATCAAGACACCATTCACCTTCAGAGTAGAGACCATCAAAACAGCACCTCCCTGTTTTTCTAATTTTACCCGATTTATGAAAATAACAACACCAAATGTATAGTTTAGTCTGATCTGTGAAAAGTAAGAATCTGTCCAAAACACTGCTGGATCAAGAGCCAGGCTGAGCCCTGTCTCTGGTAACAATCTCATCTTTAATATTCAATAAGGCAGAAGTAGTAACTAAATAATGGAGTGAAATAAACCAATTTTCTGTTTCATTACGCTGGAGATTGATTATTTGATGTTGATGTTCATACACAGATGCTGGTGCAGAAACTAGACCTGGGCCAATCAAATGGCTTCCAGTTAATATGACAGATAATCAAGATAAACATTTAAAAAAAAAACCAAAAAACAAATCGAGCAGCACAGACAGAAACTTGCGCTGCAGACGCACCTTCTTGAGGTCGGAGGAGCTCATGTGTTGAAGCGCCTCGGTCGTCACTCGATGATGAGCCAGGATGGGCAGGTAGTGCTGAGCGGACAGTTTGCACAGCAAGTTCACCAGCTCCTTCTCCACACCCGCTTCCTGCAGAGAGATTACAGCTTTAGGTGGGATGCCACACTCTGTTTCCAGATGTTGCAGATGTTCATCTGTGCTATGTAACCTGCATGCGGAGTGACAGTGGCTTAGCGTCCAGCAGCCTCTGGTACTGGATCATCCAGTAGTTCTGCTGGTTGGACTCAGACTTCAGCTCCATCTCAGCCTGAAAAAACACAACATGGGTTTTTGTTTATCCTCAGAACAGGAAACACAAACTCTACAAACAGGTATAAAGTTTATTTATAAAGTAGTTTTCATAGACATCTGGTCACAAAGCCATCATAACAACAAAAGGAATAAAAACATTAAAATATAATAGAAAATTAAAATGCATTTAATTGCAATACAAAATGTAAAAGTTAAAACTGAATAAAAGAAAAGAAACCAGAAATGTATTTGTGAAAGAAACAGGATTGTGAAACTGATTTTTCATGAGAGTTGAAGCTCAAAGAAGAATCAAATATAATGAAAAGATCACGAACGCTGGACTTGTGAGAAGGTAGAAAGAGTTTGACTGACATTTATATAGTTCAGGAGGACCAATAATCACACAATACCCAATCAAGATCATTGATGGAGAGATAGTCCGAGATAAACGGTTAACTGTTCATCCGCTAAGGCTTAAAAGACGCACACAGCAGAATGTCATCAGTATAGAAATGATTAAAAAAATGTCAGAAAATGACTGAATGACAACCACATAAAGGAAGGATGTAGAAAGCAAATTCTATTGGATTCAGCACTGAGAGTTGTGGAACTTCTTCATCTTATACTGGGACTTGCAAGACCTGCAGCCTTCATCCTCTCTCTGAAACAACCTGTTTGAGCTCCTCCCCCTTTAGGCCAACTTTCTTCTGACTGGCTGCCTCTCACAAACAGAGGGTACAAGTTGACTATGCTGAGCCCATTCTGTTTCAGGTCACTATATGAAACGGAGTACTAAGAGTAGACCAAAGCCTTGCTGTATGGAGGCTGACCTCATTATTTGAACCTTAATGTTTAATATGAACACCCACCACAGGAAGTGGAGAAACATGACAGGAAATTAGGAGAAGAAGAACAAAACCGCCACGAGATAATTCCTCACCAGAACCTGCAGCAGCTCCTGCTCTCGTTGGTCTCTCTGCTTCAGCAGCTGCTGCAACATGTCGCTGAGCGCCGTGCGCTGCTCCACCAGAACCTCCTGCACACAAACACACACAAGTGGAGTGACGTTACACACACATCATTATCAGCTGTGGGCAGTCAATGTTTGTTAGTACTAAGGTTTATTTATTCAACATTACAAAAACACAACAGACTTCAAAAATTAAATTTAAATATTACACAAAAAAAAAAAAATTGGATATCAAATTCAAAAGGCCATGCAGGACTCGAGTGCAATGTTATAATAAAATACCATAGAAAAAAATGCAGTGTGACTCCATCGTTATAAATAAGTTAAGTAAATAAAAAAGAACTAATATGAATGAGTTAATATGAATCTTTTCCTCCGCACCAAAGCAGACAGCAGTACAACCAACAGCAGTCGCGTAAACTAGCAGCACACACGTGACTATACACAGCAAAAATACACAACATGAAACAGTTTCATCAGTTTACTTTTGTCAGCATAAATCACACAGGTTGTGCTGTACTGTATTAAAAGCTGTCTGCTGCTGACAGAGAGGTGGTCCTGAGGAGGTGCAGAGAAGTTCATCATCATGTCATCAGCATAAAATCCAAGTTTGTACTTGTCTTATATGACTGAAATTATTTACATATAAAATAAATAGCAGTGGTCCCAGAACTGAACCTTGGGGCACACCTTTTTAGTCTTGCGTTTGTTTGTTTTTTGATAACCCTGCATTGACAATTCTTTGCATTTTTATTGATCACAGCTCGATCAGTTAAAAGGACTGCCCAATGTTGTCTGCCGTTTCGCTTTTAAGCTTTCTTCCTGAAACCTCACTGGTAGCCAGTTAAAACCTTAACAGTTTGTTTACTGTAGTTACCTCTGTCACTCGTTTTAAGTCGCACATTTAAAGCTGCTGATCGTTTTCTTGAAATGTTGAACTGCTGCCATGAAGCGATGACATGGAAGTGAAAATAAACATGGGAGGGCAAACAAAGAAGGCGGTGACACCCACCTGCAGGTTCTCAGCATCCAGATTGCGTCTTTTAATCTCCAGTTTAGTCAGCTGCATTAACTCACCCTCTATGAGATGGATCTGAGGGACAGTGGAGAAGCAGACATGAGGCAAGCAAGGAGAGGGGACATGCTGCCGAGGCTATAATAATCTATGAGAAGCAACTTAAACTGGACATCTTCATTACTGTTAGGATGAGTAAGATGAATCTGATTATGAGCAGATTGTGGGAAAAAGTAAAATGACGTTAATGCCCGGTGTCTTTTCATTTTCAGCAATTTTTTTTCCTTAGACTTGAATTAACTGAGTTTTTTGGACCTCTGGCAGAAACGAGCTGTAAAAACAAAACAAAGCAAAATAAAAAAACAAATAAAAAACAATGATGCATCGTCACCGACCTGGTTACGGATGTACCCATGAACGGCGTCTTTTTGGAGCTGCAGCGCCTGGAATGCTGCCTTCTGCATCTCCTCCTGCAAAGACAACCATTCAAGGCAGGTCACCGAGGTGGGTTACCGAGTCCAGCAGCTTTAAACAGAGTGGGGGTTTGATTTCTACTCATCCTACCTCCTGTAAGATCTGGGCGATAGCTTTGGACTTGTCCAGAACTTGGAGGCACAGCATCTTGTCAAACTTCCTGTCTAAATTCTCTAAACTGTTACATAAGGAGAAGAGATTACAACATCTTTCCAAAAGCTGTCACAGGTCTCCCTGTTTATGGTTTGTGTATATGTGTGTTTCTGACCTCCTGCAGGCCTCAGTGACCAGGCTCTGTCTGCGGTAGTCACTGGCCTCCTGGAGGAGGCTCATGGCGCAGCTGTCAGACAGCATCTTCTGCATGGCCGCTAAAAACAGAGAGCAAGGAGAGGGGAAAGAAAACACCACGTGAGGAGCATGCTAGCTACGTTTTTGTCTTTTCCAGCTCTATGTTTTCATTCTTAGAGTAGCTTTGCATGATTCACACTTCAAAATAATCCTTCTTTATCTCACACTTTAAGTATTAACTTTCCATGCCTCAGATGACCATATTAGGGAGATCCCCTCTCTATGACATCACAAAGAGCCAGAGTAGAAAAAACTGAGTAAAATTATGTGTTTTAATGCCTGAATGAGACAAGCTCTATACCTGCCACCTCCTTCTTCCTCAGTGAGTTAGCTTCTTCCTGCGTGATGGTGGTCAGATGTTCCATACGGATCCTGAGGGGAAAACATTTTGTTTCAGCATTTCACTGCAGACTTACAGGAACTTTCTATAACTTCCTGTGTTTAAAACGGCTAAGTCCTAAACAGGATGTGAAGAAACAATCACTATGACTTTATCGACAAAACATCTTTGTAATGTGTTGACAAGATATCAACTGAAGTCCAACTAGGACCACGCTGTACCCTCATGAAATATCTCACACAACTACCAGCACCTCCATCACAATACAGCATCGCCACTGGCTTTGATGGAGTCAGATTCCAGACAGGAGCAACGCAGCAACTCACGATCTGTATTCCATTAAGATCAGAATATGAAAATCTCCGAACTGGTTTGTAAAGTGTTCTTTTGTCCTGCTGTTATTTATTTTTTTACCCTCCCATCCCTGAAAGCACTTTATGCATCTCCTTCACAAAGTGCTCCAGAAATAGACAGCTAAGTGGGAAACAATTGGATGAGTGCTGCTGTGTTGTAGAGTCTTATTTCTCTTCCCTGTGTGTTATGGATCATTGGTCAGAACACTCACCGATCCTCCTCCATGGCTTGGAGGAACTCTGCACTCTTTTTCTGCCTGCAAGGATGCAGATGAACACACTGCAGTTAGCACAGACTCATCAGTGGAGACGCCATATTTAAAGTATCCGCAGAAACCCCTCCTTCAGACCTGTTGTTGTCCATCAGCAGGCTGCTGATGCGACTGCTGATGTTGTCTTCAGCTTGTCTGACTTTCTCCAGCACCAGTTGCCTCTCAGCCTCCTGAGCTCTCTGCTGCTTGCTGACGCCCTGCTCCACCCGCTCCTGCTCCTAAAAGGCACACACAGCATATAAAACAGGCAATTTTAGGAATTACACACAGAATCATCATCATCATCAGGGATGATTCGGTGTTAACAGAAAGAAGGAGCTGACAATTAAACCTCTCAAGAAGACTTCTGGGCGGTTGTTATTACCTGTCGGACTGAGTTGAGGATGTTCTCCTTGTTGGAGTTTTTCATCATTACAAGCTGGGTATGCTCCCTTTGCTTCTCCTCCAGGTGCTTCTCGAAGGCCAACTTCTCCTGCTGCTTCTGCTCCTGCAGGACATACAAACCAGTCAGAAAACTTTGAAACTTCAGCTGCTCAAACACGGGTTTCTCTTTATTCAGCTCATGTAAAAATAATGCAACACCTCTGAACAGAAAGCCTTATCTGCAGATTCTCAGCCCTCTAAATAATAACTACTGCTACAGTCTGCAGCCAGTTTCCACAATAATAATCTAAAAAAAACTTCTGTGGGGACAGAACAAGAAATTGTAATAAGAATAAATAAAATAAGAATATTTAATTTCACTGAAACAATTAAAACACAAAAAAGCAGCAAAGGAACTACAAAACTTATCAGAGTCTAGAAATGGAAATTAAACTGGGACCTAAAATCGAACCTTGTGGTGCACCACAGTAACGCTTCAGTTGAGAAGTTGGTGGTCAAAAAAAGTTATTTTCACAAGACAGCAGGAAATCAGATACGTGGACTGTCCTTTATGGCACCCCGTGTTTGAAACTGACCGAAAAAAATTACATCAAAACTGCTCTCTGCTAAGAGAAGGGCGCTTTTGTTCTCTTTGTGTAATGTACTCAAAAGTTTGGGGATAAAAGCTAGTAGTTGTGTTGAAAGATGTGCTATAACTTTGTTCTTCACCCTGGTGTTGCAGAAAAACGACACAAGAAATATTAAAGAAAACTTGTATGCCTCAAAGAAGTAGAAAAGGTACTAGATAAAACTAAGATATTAAAAGATGTTGAAGAAAAATGAGGAATGTCTTGTCACCAACCTTTCTCTTCTCGTAGTCACTAAATTTGTTCTGCAACAGAAAAAGAGGAAACACTGAAAGACACTTGTAGTATCTCACACAGAAATCCATAAACGTATCAAAGAAGCTGGTGTTCGTGTCCTCTACACACTCCACAAGAGAAAGCTGTACCTGCCAGGCCTCATCCAACCCATCCAGGCAGTCGGAGCTCTGCTTGCCGCTGTCGCTCTCCAGCACCGGCAGGAGGTACTGAGAGGGTGGGCAGTACTCCTCTCCCAGCTCTGGAAACCAAACCAACCAACCAGTCAATTCACCTTCATGCTGCCCAAACCACAACAATCATACAGCACATTTTTAGTTTACACCGTGATGTGACACAGAGAAGCTTAGATATTAAAACTTCTAACTTGTGCCAAAACAACAGTTTTGGTCTCTATAGATGGGTTCCATCTTAATAACTGCTGTTCATTAACCAGGAGGGCATATGCAGGTCTTTTGAGTTCATGATCATCCTGATGCTACGGTCAGCAAAGTGTACAATGCTGTTAAAGTGGTGGAGCTGCAGGCTGGACCAGGAATTCTCACGGCCTGATTAAAACAACATGAGGTAATGCCAAGATGAAAGTCGCTGCCTCAGCAGAAGTAACCGCACACATACGAGAGAGGGAGAAGTGAAACAGTAAAAATACTCATGCATATGTTCTGATTTCAGATTCAGTGTCTGTGTTCGTGTCAAATCTGTGAATTTTACTGAACTCTTTGTAGAATTTATTGCCGTTTGTTTAGAGTAACTGTGTTGTGGAAGACCTGAAGCTTTTTTTTTTTTCTTTTTTTGCCTTTTTCAGCTTTATTGACAGGAAAGCGGAAGGAGAAAGAGAGGGGATGACATGCGGCTAAGAGCCATGGGTTGGTTTCGAACCTGGGCCGGCCACTCTCAGCCATATCTCTCGTATGGCATGTGATCGCCCGCTCAACGCACTGAGCTAAACCGGCGTCCCGGACCTTAAGCTTATCTGATGTTTTTCTACAACATTTCTTTTATATGCAATATATTGTAAGCATCTGAAATCTTTAAACTAATTATTCATGTTCCATTCATGTACAACACCATCAGTTCAAAGACAAAGTCATAGCTTTGTCTCTTTTTCTGTGACAGGAAGTTAAAAACATGCAGACCGGGCACCCAAAGCCAACAGATATGATCGAAGTGTAAACCACATTCACACAGACGTGCTGACGCTAACTAGCGAAGGAAGAAGTCTACTGCTGCCAGAGCTGCTAACGTTAGCCACACTCGGCTCATATCACGTTTACATGAAGGGACGTGCTGTTACACCAAAGGCTGCACAGTTCCTGCACTATTTAAAAATATAATAAAAGTTTTTCCTTTTAAGACCTTTTTAAAGACCTAATAAATAAGAACTAACACAGAATCGTGTGGAAAAAAATGTTGTATTTTTAACCCTTTTTTAAATCCTTTTTTTTAAAACAGTTTTTTTCTTTATACTGGAAATTAGAAACAAACTCCCTGCTATCTTTCCTTTTTTCTGTGCACTTCTGCATTTTGAACCGAACAACAAATCAGCATCATCATCTGCTTACCTCATCTGTGACGCGGCACGGGAAAACACAGAAAGACCAACATTTTCATTTCTTGTTTCCTCAAATTTAAAACTTCAAGATTAATGTGTAAAAACAGATTTATTTATTTATCATTATTTATTTTCTATGAATTCTGAACAGACTGTGCCTTTTTTATTATTATTGTATTACTGATGCAAATAGATAAATACTCACTTGAAGCATGTTTAGAAAAGATTAAACTTCTGATAAAAACTTCACTGTTGTTACAAGAAACCATCAATCGATTACAATTTAGTCTGCGTCATCGCCACAGGCTCATTATTTCCAACACAGCAAAGAAGCATCAGCATCTGCGCCCTATGTGGTAAATCTAAGGAGCTACTAAATCTCAGTGAGCCAGTAGGAAAGGCAGCAATCAACAGAATTCTCACCTACAGTTTGAGGAAATAAGACATTTTAAGATAAATTTTCTTGACTGTGATCTCAGACAGGAACCCTGTAGGTTTACGTTTTTCTGCCGTTAATCAACAAATAAATGAGTCACCACGAGCGGCAAATCCTACCCGTGCACAGGAAGCGTTGGATGCTCTCTGTTCCCTCTGTGCACACAGACGAAGGTGGGAAGGACATCATGGCAGCATCAAGGCTAAAACTCTGTCACAGAAACACACACACACACACACACACACACTTATAAAACACCAGTTTGTTTTCAGCCTTCCTGTAGGTCTGAATCAGTGGACACCTCACCTCTAAGGTGTGGATGTAGGCCAGCGCTTTGGGAAGCGTCACAATGTTGTTGTCACTCACATCGAGTGTCCGCAGGCTGCTCAGAGAACCAACAGAGGACGGCAGCTCAGTGAGGCAGTTTCCTGTTAGAGAAAAAGAAAATACACAACTAGCTTCTTGTGACTCATCTCGCTTCAGAGCAAGCAAGCAGGAAGCATCGTACCCTTTAAATTAAGAGTCTGCAGGAGGCGCAGGTTCCCGATGGAATCTGGCAGGGCCTTCAAACGGTTCTTCTCCACATTCAGGATCTGACAGAAGAAGAAAGACCGCAGGTGGATGCTGACGACATTTATTCACACTTACTTCCCGTATAACTGGAGAGCAGGCTTTACCTGCAGCGCCGTCAGTTTCCCGATGTCCTCTGGCAGAGAGGTGAGCTTGTTCTCATGCAGGTCTAAAACCTTCGGAGGGTCACAGGAGGGTTTTCTCAGAAAATAAATCCAGCACTAACATCTGCATGCTAACTCTAACAAACTCTAAGGTAACACAGAGTTAAAAACGATGATGAGCTATGAGCCTCAAGCTGAGGTACACATTCGAAATGCAGTACGTTTAAAAAAAAAAAAAAAAAAAAAATCACGAGAGAAACACGAGGTGACACCCACCTGCAGGTGAGAAACAAGAGGATATGATGATGTCACAGGGTCCCAGGGCTTACCTTTAATGTAATGAGGGTGCTGATGTCAATTCCTTTGGGCACCAGATGCCGCAGCTCGTTGTTGTGGAGGATAAGTACCTGAATGAAAGAAACAGAGGTAACATTTTCATTGCTCTATCTGCTGTTAGTCTGTGAGGGTAGGCCAGTCAGAAGAGAGATAGCTAAAAAGAGGAGGAGCTAAAGCACTAGTTGAAGCTCTAAGTTCTGGAGTCTGAGGAATATTGTGAGTGTGAGATTTTTTGCAGAAACTCTTCACTGAGTAAATAAATATCAAACCACTTAAAAGCTCTGCGACTCTGTCTCACCTTCTTATGAAGCACTTTGCTGATGGAAAAGGCACTCGAGGGGGCCTGTGATGTAACACACAAAAACATTAGCTGTAGCCAGCACAATTTAATCACATCTTAGTCAATCTCAGGAAAAAAAAATGGGATAAAAGACTCAAAGAAAAGAATGAAAGAAAAATGCTGTTCTGTTGATGGTGGCACAGCTGGAAGTAATCTCTCAGCAAAAATACCAATAATAAAACACAGTTTAGCTCCAACTTGGCTTTTTTTTTTTAATAGAAGTCGAAAACTGCTAACTAATCGATTCACATTGTGACTCATTAGTGCTCCCACTAATGACTCCCTGCTCTCTTCCGTTTCTCTTCTGTTTGCAGAGTTTTTCCTTTGTTTAGGATAGATTAGGACTTTTTGTCATAACACATGTATAAATATATAAAATATATATGCAGGGTAACGAAATACAGTTTGCTTCTAATCAGAAGTGCAAGAGCAGTAAGTGCAATAAGAGCAGATTATATATAGATAAGGGTAGTATAAAAGGTGGGAATATTGATGAACAGATTATCCACAAATAGGTTAAGTAAACAGATGTTTATATAGCTATACAGAGAGCAAAAATACTAGTAGTTTAGAAGTATTAGTAGTTTGCTAACATAACAGAAAAAGAGAAATAAAGGCTACTGTTACTCATCAGGTTAATGTGTAAACCACAACACGATGGCTGTCAGGGATCAGTGCAGCTTTCCTCTCACCTCTGACAGCCCGCAGGCTGAGATGTCCAGGATGTCATCAGCACCAGCTTCCTTAGACTGAGGAGGATAAATAAGAGTAAGCGGGTGGATTTGTGATAGATATGTTAACACTAGCACCAGCAGCTTCTTCTTCTTACCCGGCACAGCTGATACTCGAGTCTCTTCTGGCAGTCCTCGCTGGGCTTCCTCTTCCTGAAGAATAGAGGCATCCTGACCCCGGGTGTTTTCCTTCCTGTTCCCTCCCCCTCCACTCAAACAAGAGTCACACGGAGGTCCGACGGACAGGTTGGAAAACCCGGACCACACCACCTGCACTCTAGGAGAAGCAGAGACATGAAAGGGAGGGAACGATTCCGCTCGTTTACAGCACTACATTTTTATCCCGGGACTAAACTATTTATGGTTTAGTTTAGGAGGTATATGAAGCCTTTCAGCTCACTCTCTGTCTGAGACAAGCTGTTTTACCCCTAAAGCCTTCACAAAGCTCTGTGTAGGTGTTAAAGGTGTTTCTGTAACTATGGATTACACTCCTCCTCATCCCACCAGTGTTCAGAGGTGAACAATCGCAGATTTCCAATGCAGATGTATTCACACAAGTAACGTTATTAATATGTCTATTACAATGCTCAGAGAAACTAGGAGACCACTTAAATCACCCATCCATCCATCCATCGATCTTCATCCGCTTTATCCGAGGCCGGGTCGCGGGGGCAGCAGCCTAAGCAGAGAGGCCCAGACCTCCCTCTCCCCAGCCACCTCCTTCAGCTTATCCGGGGGGACACCAAGGCGTTCCCAGGCCAGCCGAGAGATATAATCTCTCCAGCGTGTCATGGGTCTGCCCCGGGGCCTCCTCCCGGTGGGACATGCCCGGAACACCTCACCCAGGAGGCGCCCAGGAGGCATCCTTGTCAGATGCCCGAACCACCTCAACTGGCTCCTTTCGATGTGGAGCAGCAGCGGCTCTATTCTGAGCCCCTCCCGGATGGCCGAACTTCTCACCCTATCTCTAAGGGAGAGGCCAGCCACCCTTCAGAGGAAGCTCATTTCCGCTGCTTTTATCCGCGATCTCGTTCTTTCGGTCACTACCCACAGCTCGTGGCCATAGGTGAGGGTAGGGACGTGGATCGACCGGTAAATTGAGAGCTTCGCTTTTACACTCAGCTCCCTCTTCACCATGACGGACCGGTGCAGCGGCCGAATCACTGCAGCCGCTGCCCCAATCCGTCTGTCGATCTCCGGCTCCCTTCTCCCATCACTCGCGAACAAGACCCCGAGATACTTGAACTCCTCCACTTGGGGCAGGAACTCATCCCTCAGATTTGGAGGTGCTGATCCTCATTCCCGCTGCTTCACACTCGGCTGCGAACCGTTCCAGTGCGAGCTGGAGGCCCCCACCCGATGAAGCCAACAGAACCACATCATCCGCAAAAAGCAGAGATGAGATTCTGAGGCCACCAAAGTGAAAGCCCTCCGCCACTTGGCTGCGCATAGAAATACTGTCCATAAAAATTATGAACAGAACCGGTGACAAAGGGCAGCCCTGGCGGAGCCTATCACCCATCGGGAACGAGTCCGACTTATTGCCGGCAATGCGAACCAAGCTCTTGCAACGGTTGTATAGGGATCGAATGGCCTGTAGCAATGGGCCAGACACCCCATACTCCCGCAACACCTCCCACAGGACACCCCGAGGGACACGGTTGAATGCCTTCTCCAAGTCCACAAAACACATGTAGACTGGTTGGGCAAACTCCCATGCACCCTCAAGTATCCTTGAGAGGATAAAGAGCTGGTCCAGTGTTCCGCAACCAGGACGAAAACCGCATTGTTCCTCCTGTATCCGAGGTTCGACTAGCGGACGAACTCTCCTTTCCAGCACCCTGGCATAGACTTTCCCAGGGAGGCTGAGGAGTGTGATCCCCCTGTAGTTAAATCACCCATCAGATCTTAATACATGAAATTCTAAAGCTGGATCGATCTGCTCCCAGACCTGCATCAGGGCCCCGTGAGCTCCTGGTCACACACCGACCACAACATCCCAGACATTTTCAGCTGGATTCAGGTCTGGTGAATGTGAGGCTCAGTCAGTGGCATCGATGTCTTTGTCATCCAAGAATGTCCTACATAATCTGACTACATGAAGTGAGACATTGTCCTGCACCAGCAGGAACCCAGGGCACTCTGCACCAGCATGAGGTCTGACAGAGGATCTGAGGATTTCTTCCTGGTACCTGACAACAGTCAGACTACCACTGGCTGTTACATGTTCTGTGTGACCCTTCAAGCATCACTGACCCACTGCCAAACTACTCATGCTGGATGATCTTTCAGGCAGTATATCCCTTGCTACCCAATCTCCACTCTTTCACATTGCTCATATGTACTCAGTGTGAACCTGTGAAGGGGCACCCACGGTGGACCTGCCAGGTCTCATGTTTTCTGGTGAGGTCCCACTAAAGCACATCAGGCCCAAACAATTCAGCTGAAAACATGCGTGATGTTTGAGGTCAGAAAGACCAAGACAAATAGCTAGAAGACAGTAAAAGTGGTTTGTTTCTGTAAATAAGATCAACGCTTTATGTTAGAAATATAATAAGTAAACTACACCTGCCACCACCACAGCAGCTGACTGCATGAAATTAAAATAAAGACCCTCTGTGGATAACCAGAAGTAAATAATTCAATTAATAAATTAATTCATAAGTCGTTAAATGTAGCTGTTTGAAAAATACAAACATGGGTAAATAAATTAATAAAATGTGACCTCAAACACAGTTAAGCTCACTAGAAAAATGAGAAATAAATACAAATCTTCCTATTTACCATATTTCCTTCATAAGACTTTACCAAAACAAATAAAGACAAAACAGTAAAGACTGTAACTGTGTGTGGTGACTCCAACTGTAAAAATGTTTTACCTGTACTTTACATTTTCTCACCTGCACTTTTTAGGCCAGTTAACTGGGTCTCTCATTCTTTATTCATCCATCAGAACATCTGCAAGTTTTGTCTCTTCAGCGCTGCTTTCATTTCTCAGCCCTGGGGTTTGATGCTTGATCTAGTAGCCACATATTGATTCCAAGATGGCGCGGCCACGTCCAGATGCCTTCCTGACCGCTCCACTCCGACTATCCACTTTTCTTGTTTTTTACTTATTTTTTGCTCTGGTTTACATCCCAAAATCCTCTAGTCTTATAGTATACGACAGCAGATCACTTGTAAACATCGGTGACAAGGTTGCACATCTAATTTTGGACACTTTTAAACCCGACCCATCCTGGCCGCCAGAGATTCTATGCGGTGCGGAGAACAACAAAGGACGGGCCGCTCATCCGAGGCGTAGAACAAAGAAGCGCCGGGGGAAACGCGCTGGCATTAGGAACAGACTGAGACAGCAGGCGCATCGCGCACCACTGCCCAGTATCCTACTGGCCAATGTACAATCCATGGAGAACAAGCTCGATGACCTAAGAGCAAGAGTCACCTTCCAACGTGACATGAGGGACTGCAACATTCTGTGCTTCACGGAAACATGGCTGACCCCCACCGTGCCGGACCAGGCCGTAACTCCGTCGGATTCATTCTTTGTGCTCCGCGCGGACAGAACGGCAGAGTCGAACAAAACCAAAGGTGGAGGAGTGTGTTTCATGGTAAACAGAAAGTGGTGTGATGCCGGGAGCATTTCTACTCTTTCCAGCGGCTGCTCGCCACATCTGGAATTCCTGAGCATTAAGTGCCGCCCATTCTATCTGCCCCGTGAGTTCACCTCGGTCATCGCCACGGTGGTCTACATCCCACCCCAAGCGGACACAGGTATGGCTTTGTCCGAATTACATGATGTGCTGAGTTCGCTTCAAAAGAAGGACCCGGGCGCAGCCTTCATTGTAGCAGGAGACTTTAATAAAGTGAACCTCAGACAAGTCATGCCAAACTTTTACCAGCATGTCTCGTGTCCAACGAGGGGGGATCGAATTTTGGATCACTGCTACACGCCATACAAGCAGGGCTACAAAGCTGTCTCACACCCGGCTTTTGGGAAGTCTGACCACAACGCCATCTTCCTCATTCCCCAGTATAAACAAAACATACGGAGGGAAGAAGTAACCACGAGGGAGGTAAAACGGTGGTCTGCCCAATCAGAAGCTACGCTACAGGACGCACTCAACGACGTCGACTGGGACATGTTCAGAGCATGCGCAGTTGACATCAACGAGTTTACGGAAGTAGCAGTATGCTTCGTCAATATGCTAGCAGAGGAGATTATCCCCACTGCGAGAGTCACCACATTCCCAAACCAGAAACCGTGGATGGACAGATCGATCCGCACTGCAGTAAACGCCAGGACCGCCTCCTACAACGCGGGTCTCGCCACTGGCGATATGAGCGCCTACAAAGCGGCCTCATACGGCGTGCAGCGCGTGGTGAGAGATGCCAAACGCCAGTACCGTGAACGTGTGGAGTCCCGCTTCCACCAGGGCGACACACGGAGTATGTGGCACGGACTACGCACCATTACGGACTACAAAGCCAGGGACACTGCGCCGATCAACGCCGACTCTGCATTCACCAACGAGCTGAATCAGTTCTACGCCCGTTTCGAGGTTAGCCAGGCGGCTAATGCTATCTACCGCCTGACTACCGAGGACAGTGACGTCATCAGCGAGAGACCGGTGACCAGCATCGCGGAGCATGACGTCCGAGCGGCATTGAGGAGAGTGAACACAAGGAAAGCGGCGGGGCCAGACGGTATCACTGGCCGTCTGCTGCGCTGCTGTGCTGACCAGCTAGCAGGTGTGTTCACTTACATCTTCAACGAGTCCCTGGTGAAGTCTGTGGTCCCCACATGCTTCAAAAGATCCACCATCATCCCTGTGCCCAAGAACAGCAAACCCTCATTCCTGAACGATTGCACTGACCTCGGTAGTAATGAAGGTGTCTCCATCCCAGACACCACAGATCCGCTGCAGTTCGCCTACCGATCCAACAGATCCACAGAGGATGCCATCGCCCACGTCCTGCACACCACCCTCAGCCACGTGAACAAGAAACAGGGTAACTATGTGAGAATGCTGTTTGTTGATTACAGTTCAGCGTTTAACACAATAGTGCCCTGCAGACTGTTCACAAAGCTCAGGGATCTGGGACTTAACAGCCGTCTGTGTGCATGGGTGTTGGACTTCCTCACTGGCAGAACTCAGGTGGTGAGGGTGGGTAGACGCGTCTCTAACAGCATCACCATCAACACAGGAGCACCTCAGGGATGTGTCCTCTCGCCACTGCTCTACTCCCTCTACACTTCAGACTGTGTGGCCACCCATGGTTCCAACACCATTGTGAAGTTTGCTGACGACACAGTGGTGTTGGGTGCCATCTCCAACAACGATGAGGCGGCCTACATGGACGAAGTGAAGAATCTGGCATCGTGGTGCCAGGACAACCACCTCCAGCTGAACGTCGGCAAGACCAAGGAGCTGGTGGTGGACTTCAGAAGGAGTCAGCACAGAGACTACAAGCCCATTATCATCAATGGAGCTCCAGTGGAGAGGGTGCAGTCCTTCAAGTATCTTTGTGTCCACATCTCCTCAGACCTGACATGGTCTGCCCACATTCAGGTCCAGACCAAAAAGGCTAGGCAGCGCCTGTATCACCTATGACAACTGAGGAAGTTCAGGGTCTCTCCAAAGATCCTCAGGATTTTCTATACAGGCGCTGTGGAGAGCATCCTCACACAGAACATGACATCGTGGTTTGGGAACAGCTGTGTGAAGGACCAAAAAGCTCTCCAGAGAGTGATCCGTACAGCAGAACGCTGCTGCAGGATTGCTCTCCCCCCGCTTCAGGACACCTACACCAGGAGATGTCGGACTAGAGCAGCGCAGATACTGAAGGACCCGTCCCATCCTGGCAACAAACTGTTCCAACTTCTGCAATCTGGTAGAAGGTTCCGTATCATCCGGGCAAGGACAGAGAGACTCAAGAGGAGCTTCTATCCCCAAGCCATCCGGGCCCAAAACACACACACACCCGCCCTCTCACATCATCTATAATTGACTGAGACAGGACTCTCTTCCAGACACTCTAAACCCAGGCACAATGTACATTCCAAATTCCTTTAATTTTAAATATGTTTATATTGTCTATTCTGTAAAATAGTCAGATATCTATTCATATTAATGTACAGAATTCACCTGCTTGCTGCTACTACTGCACATTCACCCAATGTGTGTGTGTGTGTGTGTGTGTGTGTGTGTGTGTATATATATATATATATATATATATATATATATATATAATGTTCTTCCTCTACCCCCCCCCCATTTTTGCACATGTCAAGGAGCGTGTCAGGCTACATTTCACTGTGTGTTATACTTGTATAACTATGCATGTGACAAATAAAGAACCTTGAACCAAACAACCAGGTTTGGTCTTAAGTGGGCCAGACCGCTAAAGCTAATGCCTCATAACCTATTTAAAATAAGAAAGTTCACCTGCAAACTGCTTGTCTTTTTTTTTGTGTAAAGCTGATGATAAACAGCTTGAGATGTCTATGAAAAGTAAAATGCCTTAGTGTTTTCACATTCAGACAGTTCAATGTGAATGTGAATGCAGCTGCAGTTACACTTTCAAAATAAATCCATAAAATTACAGACAAACAGAGAAACATCTGCTATTTAACATAACACATTCTGGCACTTAATGGTTTACTTGTGTTGGAAAAACAGGGCGTTGCCTGTTATTTAATGGGACATTTACACCTAAAAAAAAAAACAACCACCTAGTTTTTTGGGTTTTTAAAAATATTTTACTTTCTCACTTTTATATAATATGCCTCTCCATGGATGATGTCTTTGTCAATAAAAAGGTTGCAAAAGTCATGATTCACACATCTATTTTTAAGGATGAAATACAGTTAAATTCTAAAATTCATGTCCCTCTCCTTTGAAATTTCCACATTGTGCAAAGCCATCCAGCGGGGAAATCCTACCAACCATCTTGGTACTTCATCCTGGTCATCGTGCAGCTGCCAGGAGCCACTAGTAACAGGATTTTAACACTAATGGTTCATATAAGTCTTCACTTTAGGTTGACTAACCTCCAGATCTGAGAATTGTTTTAAACCTACACTCTATTTCATGGCCAGTAGGGGGCGACTCCTCAGGTTGTTTAAAAAAAAGTCCAATTACAGAAAAATCTATGGGAAAAGGATACAACTTCTCACTTAGTCAATGACATACGTAAACACTTTCCTGATGAGTTTATGGACTCAAATAGTAGTTTAAAGTTCTAGAGGAAATAACGAGAAGTTCATTTGGGAACTTATGGTCCCATTAGAGCAAAACAGGCTGACAACGCAGATTAGTGATTGACAAAGTAGGCAAGTGCTGTTGAACTCATCCAGAACAGGGCCCTATGGTGTACACTCATTTAAAAAGCTAAGCTCATCAGTGGGCTGTTCCATAGTGCTTACTTCCATCATTTTATACAGATTTTCACATTGAGGCAATTGAATAGAAATTCAAACTAAAATTACAAAATTATGTTTTACTTTTTAAATTCATAAACAGCTACACTGATTTACATTGTATATAATGGCATTATTTGGTTTATTTATTGACTTATTTGTTTATGAATAGACTTTAAAGACGTGGTTGCTCAGTTCATTCTTAGATGTTTCACAATGACATATGTGATCTGTATGATCACAGTCACGGGGAGCTTGGTGTATGGATTTTCCCACAGCTGAAGGCCCTTGTGGGTGTGGCTTTGGGGAGGGGAACGGAGGATTACCGTAAACTGACATGACGTTAATCAGTAGAATTAGAAAAAGATAATAAACCTCAGTAGACTTTAAACCTGATGACAACCACCTTTAACCCACCTGTGCTCACCTTTTGACAGCCGACACGTTCAGCTACACTAAACTGTGCTGACGGATAAGCTAACATGCTAAATGACAACATTAAACTGTAGCCTGTTGGAGTGTGTCAACAGCAGGAAGTGGAGTCAGAGTAATGTCAGGTTTCAAACTCACCGTGTGATTATTACAGTCTCTCCTATTCTTCGCTGTTCTCAGGATAAAAATGTTTAAAGGAAGCTCCGATGTTCGCTAACATGTGAAGTAGCCGGTCCAGTTAGTCGATTTTAACTATTTAAATCTGAACTCCTCCCCACTTTACCCTCGTAGCTCATAAAAAGGAAGCCATACGGTAATATTTCCACTCAGATCGAATGAGGCTGACTGCTGCTAACCTACACGAGCTGATTAATGCAATCAAAACAAACAGTTAACTGCATTTTTCTTCTTCTCCGCCCCGTAACCGGCTCCAGCGTGATAGCAGGAGCTTGTCGCCCCCTATAGTTCAGACTGCGCATGTGCACATACGTCATACCAGGTCGCACTGCCGCTGATATTTCAAAGAGTGGTGTAGACTTCTTGTTTTTGCTTTGCTCCCATCTTACTTACTTAATTATAATAACTGAAAAAGGTGTTTGATTATGTAGATTTTCAGTCATCCAGTTTAGGGCGGTCTTATGAGTCCTATGAATTGCATACCTGGGACCCTCCACCTTTTGTCTTAAAAATGAAGACTCCTCTTGGAGGAGATGTGAAATATCTTTACTAACTTAAACAAGCCCAGGTCCTTTCCTATTTAAAGCTCCCACAAAAAAAATTAGTCTGCGCCGAAGATTCAGGCTAAATTTGGCAAAAGGGCATTCAGATCTAAAAACGTTTTTAAACAGCCCGAAGGCTGAAAATGCTGTGTCTGAATATTTGTTACCTCTGTTTTTTGGCCCGATAATTTAGAAAACACGCTCCTTTAAGGTAGTGCAGCTTCTTTGCACTTACCCCGCACGTGAGCACTTTGTCCAGCAGGGGTCGCGCTAGGCACGTTTATGCCACACCGAACGAAGCCCGGCTGTTTGCATGTGGCAGTAATTATAATCTCAGAGGTGTGCTCTTAAAGCATGATGTTTTTGATTGTGGTTTTAAGCCTCACCCTCTCTGCATGCTTTATAACTCCACTGACTAAACACACCTGGTCGGTTTAATAAAAATATTAACATAACCAGATAACCTGCAGACCTGAACCCGAGCAGTGTTTATCACAGCCCTCTGCAGGTGTGATGTATGACTCTGAACCCACAAGAGGCGCCCCCGCAGCTATAAATAACCACATAATTAAGGGTGTTGACAGGGAACTGACACTGTGGTTAGAGCTGCTCTCCCCGGAGCCCCCCTTTAGTTTAAAAAGCTTCACACACACTACAGATCCCCCCTCCAACAACACCAGCGTCCTCAGAACAGGATCATGTGTGGGCTTATTACCAGAGGAGGTGTTACATGTGAGGCTTGTCATGGTCTTATTGTGCATACTAATGAATCTTCAGTGAAGGAGGGGAGACTTTTAATAAACTTAAAGTCAGAAATTAATTTCAAAGGTTCATAATTACCCTAATCCATAGACTGTATATAAAAGACAGGTGAAGCGAACTTAAAATAATAATAATAATTATAAATATAATAGACATGCAGTTTACTTCCTTACTAATTTATTTCACTTCTTCTTTTCCTTCCTACCTTCCTTCTTTTCGCTTTCATCCCAAAATCCTTATTTCTCTTGCTCCTATACCGTCCTTCATACTTTTCTACCTTTTCTCTGTTCCTCCTTTTTCTCATTCCCCCTTCAAACTTTCCTTACTTACCTTGTTCCCAACTTCCTTCCTTCCTTCCTTCCATATTCCTTCCTTTTTGAGTCCGTCTGTCACCCTTTCTTCCTTCCTTCTTTTCTCTTTCTTCCTTATTTTCCATGTTCCTAATTTCCTTCCTTCATTCATTCATTACCTGTTGCTCTTTATTTTTTTTCCTCCCCTGGTCCTTTCCATTTGAACTGTAATTTCCTTAATTTTTACATCCTTTTATCCCTTCTTCCTAAATGCCTTCCTTTCTTCCCCTTTGCATCCTTCTCCATTCCTTCTTATACTTTCCTTCCTTCCTTCTTTGTTTCTTGGTCCCCTTGGACTCCTTTTATTTCAGGATTGGCTCTTCACATTCGAACAATAAATTAGAAACACGCCCATTAAAATACATAAATAAAATTAGATTTAAATAAATATTTAAAATCTGGAGCCTAACTCTGTAAGTTAAACTGATTTGTGTTATTTATTGATTCTGTTTTTATTTAGTAATAAATCCCTGTTGTTGTAAGAAGAATAATTTCTCTCTTGAAGCAAAGCGTCATGTGACTAAACGACTGTTTGCAGTCACAGTCAGGAGATAATTATGGCATATTTAGATTTTAGATCAGCAGTCATCCATCTTCCTGACCACAGGCAGGAGCCACGCCCATTTCGTGACGCAGAGGAGGCGTGGCCTGGCTGGTTTAAATTGGGGAGGAGCGCTCCTCCGTGAGCAGCTCAGTGCGGGAACAAAGCGCAGGAGGTGCAGGAGAGAGAAAAAGAGAGAGAGAGAGAGCGCTCAAACATCTGCAAGAAAAAAGCAGAAGACTGCATGGAAGAAAAGCGGAGAGGAGCTCCTTCACAGGAATACTGAGCCGAAAAGTTCCCAGCTGTTTGACCTTTGGCACAAACATTAGGTGGACGAACAGAGATTCAAGTTCAAAGCGCGGAGGTGAGTTCACGAACCTGAAAGGACTATTTTACTGTCAGCGGAGTGAAATTAAACGAGACTGAAATATTTACCGTGATTTAAGCCTCAGATTTGATGTTTTTGTCTTTAATATTTACACTTTCTCAGACACATTTCTTTTCAGACAGCATTTTTAAAACTTCTGACTCTTCAGAAACAAGCAAACGCACAAACACCGTTTTATCTTTGCTCCAAACCGCATGATATTCTCAGAAAAGCATCAACACCGAGTCTTCATTTCACACTGCAGCATGGCAGTTACAACAGGCAGGGTCCAGGACATGAAACCAAAGTCTTTCCAAGCTCATGCGCCCGTTTTTATTCTATGAAATGACAAAAATATGAAGTGAAAACAGGAATGTGCTGCTTCATTTATGTTCACAAAGTGATGAAGTGGAACCAGAGAATCTGCTTTGTCCTACTTTACTCTTTGATATAAGAAGTGTTTACTTCATATCTCATCAGACTTGTAGGAACACACGCTCATTTATGGTTATTTAAAAAGGACTGTGCACATGGATTTAAGTTTAGATGCTATAACACTAGCCCTGCTGTCCTCACTACCTTAATATATTCACCCACTTTTAAAACCAGTCTCAGATCTCATTTAACCTTTTTTGTTAAACACAACTGCAGATTCAAACTCTAAAAACAAATAAAAAATGTTCACCCTGAGAGGCAAAGAGATAGTATGATAGACTGTATGTAAAAGATGGCAGTAGCCACTGTGACATCACTCATTGGTTAGTTGCTATAATCATCTTGGTGATTTGAAATCAAGTCGTTAGCCTATGAGCATCCTCTCTTTTATCGTCCTTTTTTCTTTAATTGGATCATAATTTATTAAAAATGATTTATTCATCATTTTTGGTAAATTTATTGATTGATTGATTGATTTAATCATTTGGACAAAGTGTTGTTGGGTCGGAGATCGCAGGAGAAGCAGGTCGCCCCCTGCTGGTCATTATAAAGAGTGCAGGTTTAAGGTTCATAACTTCAGGTTTCAGATGTTTTACCTGGCCTGTGGTTTGCACCAGCAGTGACGGATGGAAAATCGAAGCTCTGGGATCAAACGTGTACGAGTGTAGCTGCAATTTGCTCATGAACGTCTAAGCGTGATGTTTAATCTTTACTGGATACTCAGGATCATTCCTCATAAAAGAATGTGCATTTCTGTTTCTGCTTCACATTGTGACTTTTATGGAACAAAACAGCCCGAGGAGGTTGGAACGACTCGAGCGTCATGTCCTGAAGTCTCTGTTTTTCATTTTCATGCCGCAGCGTGTAATAAATGCTCGGCACTGGTAATATTTTGGCTGGCTTTGTTTATGTGTGTGGTATGAAACATTTTGTGACTTTGAGCAAACACTCAGTTTTGTAAATGTAGTTTAAAAAATGTTTTGGTTTTTTTTTTTCAAAAAAAATTGGAAAACTTGTAGAAAAATGTGGGCGAGTGTACTCTAACTCAGCACTACACACACTCTATTTAGAGCTCTTAAAATGAACAAAAGCCTTTTAGGACACTTTTTTTTGGTGTCACACAAACACACACAGGTTGGAGCTTCTGATTGGTAGATGACCCCCTGTGCCACCTGAGCCATAGCTGACCTACACAAAGGCACAACTATATAACACATGAAAATTTATGACTGCATGTAGGGCTGTGCGATATGACCAAAATCTCATATCCCGATATAAGAATTCTATCGTCCCGATAACGATATAAATCACAAAAATGTAACATTTTCTGTAAATTCTGTGAATCTCGGGCAGCTCGAAGTGTTTCCAGCTGCGTACATTTTTAGACATAAGTTGTAAAGGCCGCCGTTTTCTTTGTGAGTATTTATTACACGGCGTGCTGCGGGGAAAAGCCTGTTCTAACGTTTGAGTCTAAGGTTTATTTTTTAGCGCCTGGCGGCTCTTTTTTTAATTCTCATCCGTAAATAATCTGCTCTTTCACGTGATTCAGTTTATTTTGAAAAGTCTCAACAGGATCTTGAGCTTTATTGTGAAAGGTTTATGCGGAAAATAAACAAGCGGACACGCGATAGTGTTACCGTCGTTGTTGCTAACCACAACGCATAAAAACAGGCGCTTGTCCGTCCGTAGTGTGGTTATATTAAATATAAGAGAAAGAGAGAACTTTAAGAAATGAATATAGCCACTACAGTGACCATCAGAACGATGAAAAAATATTGCCGTAAACAGTTTATTTTGCGACACCACAAAACAAACGATTGCGTAAAATGAAACGATAGACGTTTTTATATCGTCATCCGATATATATCGTTATATCCAACAGCCCTAACTGCATGATGATTATCCTGTTTTATAAATGAGTTTAAACATAGAATACCCAAAAGCACATTTTCAAAAAGCCGTTTCACGGCCTCTGCTGTAAGTGAATGAGTTTTAATTCTGTGTAATGAATCGTTCAGAGAGGAAAATTACGCTCAAGTAAAATATCTGCTGACTTGTTCATTCAAACTTATGCTTTAATTCAGTTATTATAGCTAAATATTTTTATTCTGACTTCACAAAAATAACAAACACAAGCTTATGAAAAAGAATCAAAATCAAATGATCAGAAAAGCTCCTAAAAATAATTAACTAAAAATCAAGAGTTGCAATAAATGTAAAAAACTATTGGCATGTATGCTTCATCCATCACTGTTGGTGTCAACGATGCTCTTTATAAAAAAGACATTATTGAAAAGTGAAGCCGCTTAAACCTGTGTTTTTTCTAATGACCAGCAGGGGGCGACTGCTCTGATTAAACAGTCTGTGGGAAAATGACGCAGCGTCTCTCAAGATCTTCATGATGAACTTATGATCTTGGTTTTAGGTCATATTAACTATGGGTCCCATTAAGAGCCAAAAAAGGCGGGAAAACACTCAGAACAGGACTTCACTAACGAGGGACATCACAGTGGCCATGTCCCTCTTTCATATACAGTAAACCTGCTCCATGAAAGTGAACTTTCATCACGTCGTTACAGGCGTGTGTGTGTGTCGGTGTGTTTAAGTGATCTGAGCTGTACTCGTTCAGCTCTCAGCACCACAGGAAAGTCTCTGTGGGAGAATCTGCAGGTTGTCTCTGAAACTGTTTTCCTAAACGAGTGACTTACTGAATAAATTCGACCGAATTTTTATTAAAAAGGATATTTCTATCAGCTCTTGCTTCTGCGGCAGAGCTGCGTCTTTTTAATTTGACTGAAACTGCGAGCAGGATCGCTGCTGCCACACGAACCCGTGCCCTCGGTGTTAATTAAAAAGAGGCCTGTTTTAATGAAACGGTACATCTCTCTGTGAGAGTCTCAGGAGAAGAAACTGGATCTGTGTGACCAGCGCGCCCTCGCTCGGGCTCGTTTAGTCACTTTTACCCCCTCAGACTGAAAGCAGCTTATTTGTTAATTACACCTCTGAAGAGTGTGGAGGAGGCTTCACTGAGCTGCTTTGAAAAAAGAAGGAAGGAAGCACTTCATAATTTCAGAATAAAACAACTCGTGCACAGTTTGTCCTGTCAGCATCCAGCGGGCGCTAAGATGGCTGCAAACCATTCAGGGCATCCTTCCTTTGTTCCGTTTCTTTCTTTCATTTCTTCCTCCTATACTGTCTTTTACTCTTACCCTTCCTTTTACCCTCCTTCTTTCTTCCTTCCTTTTCATCTTCTACTCTTATTCCCCTAGCTTTTCTTCTTACTTTCTTTACTTTACCTTCCTGTTTTCTTCTTTCTTTACTTTCTTCTCTTTCACTTCATTCCTTTTTTGTCCTTCCTGTCAATCACTATTTTCCCCTCTATTGTGCTTCCTTACCTATCTTCCTTGCATTTCCATTCACTCCTCCCTCCTTGTTTAGTTGTTTTGCTTTTCTTCCACTTATCAAGCCTTCATTCTCGCCTTTCCCCTTTCTTCTATCCTTCCTTCCTTGTTTTCCTTCCTTTTTGACTACCCCATTTTCCTTCCTTTCTCTTCATTCATTTGTTTCTTTGTTCCTTGCTTCCCTGTCCTTATTTTTCCCCATCCTGCATTTTTACCTTTCTTCCTTACCTATCCCTTCCTCACTTTGCCCTTATTGTCTTACTTACTTGCCTCTATCCTTGTTATCTATCCTTTTTTCTTAGCTTGTGTCCTTGTTTTCCCCTTTCTTCTTTCTTTGTTCCTTAGGTTCTCTCCTTTCTTCTACTGAAATTTCCTTTCTTCGCTCCTTTCTCCCCCCCATTCTTCCCTTCCTTCCTCCCCGTCTTCTCTAAACCAAATAAGAAGCCAGTGGTGAGATGTCAGGACTGGGGTGATGCTGGAACCAGTAAAAAGCTGAAATACAGTCCTAATGGTCACAAGGTTAAATGGCAAATAACTATTAAGTACTTAAATAAAAAATAAAAAATAAAAAAATCAGGCAAACACAATTTAAATGGAATAAGAAACACTGAGTGAAAGAAATAATTAAAAAGATTGATTAAAAGGGAATATAACCCACTCAAACTGGGAGTCCTGTGGACTGTGATGAATTACTAGATGACATATCAGCCATAACCTGATACGCCCTGTGACACATTATACTCTTAAACCCTTTCCTTTTAGACTAATTGAGGTCCTCCAATCTGCACAGAACGAAGATTTTTCTTAATATGAGGGACATCCGTCAACTGCCAGGAAAAAAAGAGATGTTTTCAACCCCTTCGGCCTGAAACTGGATCTGATTCACCAGTTTGTGTCTCTTCATTAGCCCCTGTGTTTATTCACTGCTCCATCACACTCAGCTATTCCTTTACCGGCGATTCTTTAGGATTAAAGAGCTGCTAATAAAGAAAGAAAAAGCAAAGGTGGGAACAGTTCAGTTTGCTGGATGTGATCATAATGTTTGTGTGACGCTCAGCTTCACCGAGAAGTCACACAGATACTCACAGCCTGAATGTTCTGGCCAGCTTTCAATCTGATTCCACTAACTACAGTCTGACACCAGAGCCAAACATCCGACCAAAAAGACTCGAAGATGAAGACTCGTTTGAAGAGCCAAGCTTCAGCGAGTGTTGTGGTGGTTCAGCGGCCATGCAGCAGAGCTCACCGGCAGCGGTTTGAAAGCACGTAGTGTTTGCTGCTGACACCCCGAGGGGAAGCTCAGAAAGTAAAGCCCACACAGGTGAGTGTGAAGCTGGAAATGACATAGTCAGACCTGCGTGTGCAGGAAGGAAGAATCGGAAGTCTGTGCAGCGTTTTATCAGGCTTTAGAGGAAACTAAGAAGTAGACGGGAAAGCTTTCAGCAGGAAACGACAAAATGACATTTCCGGTAAACAAAATGGGAAAATAAAAACCACCTGACTGCACCAAGGCAAAAATCTGTAAAACACTCCTTCTTCTTTACGAAATCACGATGCCATTCCAGAAGAAGTTCCACTTCAGGAAACACATTCAGGAAACCACATGTCCTGTACATGTTACATAGCAGCAAAACCAGAAATATGTTTCAGAAATCACATTTCTGCAAAAAGGAACATTAAAAAAAGTAATTAATATTAGGAAAATATGAAAATAACATCAACAACACAGAAACCTAACGAGAGAATAGTTCAGAAAACACGACATTCCAGAACTTTTATGAGAATACAAAAATACAACAGCAAAGCATGACAAATGTTTCAGAAACTGCAATGTTTCCAGAAAACCTTTCAGATAACTTGCAAACAAAAAACTTCACGCCCAGATTACACAACAAAGCAGATTTTCCATAAAGCATCCAGAAATTTTCAATAAAGTTTACATTCCAGAAGATGATAAAACATTCATGAAAACACAATGACTGAACCCAAAATGTGACAAACGTCCTGGTAAATATGGCAACATAATTACAGTTTACACAGAAGCAGCTTTTGTTTAGACAAAGATATTTACTTTCTGCAGATATATCGTACGACCTGCTGCGTATAAATCTGAGTATCTGTAGCCTGAAACGTCACCGTCTCAGCAGTGAGACACGCTGAGGCTTTGTGTGCTGCAGGAGATGATTAAAAGCAGGATTTGCATTTTAATTGGATAAGAATTGTATCATAGAGGTTTTTGGCAGCTGTCTCGAATCTTCTCGAATTAACACAGGTGTTAGTGTGATGATTGCATTGGCCGCTGCTCCACAGTTTTGTTTTGGGAATGTTTGGACATTTTTCAGGTTAAAGAGCTCTGTGTGTGTGTGTGCACGCGCGCGCATGTGTGTGTTCTTTTAAAGGTTTCAGACTCATTAACTGAGGTTTCTTATCCTTTTTAGTCTGCATATGAGCCGGTCAGGTCTGATTCACCACCTGAATGATATCCAGAGGACAGGGTTGTGTTTGGATGCTACTGTAGAGACAAACTCGTGACGATGTACAGGTTTTTCCTCTCACTTTATTTCACAGGGGTGGGAGGGGAGCTGTTATGCTTTGCAGACTCGGGCCGCTAATTGATTTCACGGCTGGTGATGTGCCGCCCAGAGGAATCTGGCACCAAAGACAGGAGACAGAAGGAGGAGAAAGAGATGTTTAGGCACATGGTCACATTAAAAACACCAAGTGGGAAAAGATCCAGAATTATTGACCTTGCGATGACCTTTTGGATTTATGCTAACGGGAGAGTGAGGTCAGAGGTTGAACTTCAGGATAGGTTTAGTAATGAGTTGGTCAGCTATAAATGCTTTTGATCCTGGTTGGATGAAAAAGCCCACTGAGGCGGAAATGGCTCAGTTTCCATCAGTTTGTAGCTAACAACAGTTGGTGCTACATTATGACAATGATCAGTATACTTCACACTTATTGGACGTCACTTTAATCGCCTCAAAGTTGAGATTACTTTTACTTTCTTCTGATTGGGTGCCACTCATAAACACATGTGGGTGTGGCTTCTGTCTCTCTGAGATGACCACATCAGGCACGTCCCTGTCTTTTGCTTTTACACCCCTGATAACTGGCTAAGAAGGAGAAAAATAGCTATCGAGACCAAAGCAGTTTATTTCTGCTGTTGAATTTGAACATGGGAGTCTATGGGGATTGACTCACAGGAGCCTCAAGTGGGCATTTGAGGAACTGCAGCCCATGTAGCCCCAAATATCAGGACAATGTACTGATTATATACAAAGTGAATTTAAAGTATACCAGTGATGCAGGTTTATGTAATCATTCTTGTCTTTCATTGTCAGCAGACACATCAAGAAGGACCCGTCGGTTCATTTCCAGCTTCTTTAATTCTATTTTTGGAATCTAATAAAGCAGCTTTGCATGATTCATAGTTCAAAATAACCCTATCTTATACTGGGCCTTCAGTTCATCTTGTCTAAAACAAGCTATTCTGCATCCTCCCCCTTTAAGCAAGCTTTCTTCTGATTGGCTGCCCCTCATAAACCCATATGTGTAAGGTCTGACATCAAACAGCCAAGAGTGGAAAAAACAGTGACAAATGAGTGTTCAGCTCACAGGGATTACTTGTAGAAACACTGAGCTCATTATTTGAAACTCTGGACGTGTTTAATGTGAAAATCCAGCTTTGGAACAGGAGATTCATGGCAGGAAGTAGAGAGGGAAGCACAGAGCCCAGGTCCACAGATTTGAATGCAAACCCCTGACTGTGCACTGTTTAGTTTTATGTCTTTCTGTTAGAGAAAGTTGTTGGATTTAGTCACGCTTTGTGTCTGTGGTTTGTCCTGCTGTGCACTACAAGCTATTTAAACACCTCGAGGAGAATTTAAGGCTAAAACGATGAGCTCGAGTTTTCACCCATTTCAAATGTAAAGGTTTCATTTGTGGATTAAATAAATGGCCTCACTTCTCATTCAGAGGATCGACTCATTCATGACTGAGCCGTCACTAATAAGAAGGTTTGGTCCCAGCGCGTGTGGCTGTTTGTGGTTTGAACGTAGCCTTGGGCTTCTTAACATGGTGTTCCTGTGGTTGATTAGAGCCAGGTGTCTACTCTAGAAAATGAGGGTATTGAGGGCAGCCCGCCTCGCCGCAGAGGACCAGCTGCTGCTTGCTGCAATCTCAAATGATCTTGTGGGAAGGCTAGTCGTAAAGCTAAACATGCCCTTGCTGAAATTAGACGCTCTGGAGGACAAATTGTGCTGCTGTTGCTCATTTGGAAAATGAAATCTAGCCCTGCAATTATTTTATGTTGTTGTTGGCCCTAATTATAAATCATGGAAGCGGCTGAAGAGGCAGTGTTGCTGACTCATTGCTGAGCGGCACACACACTGCTGTGGTTGTACTCAAAAGCAATATTATTCCCAGCTGTGCATGAAATCAGCTCAGTTCTGTAATGGAAAAACGAGAGTGAGGAGGAATATGCTGAATGCTGCCCGACGGTACATGTGTTTCCGTAATGTTTAAAAAGAGATGATGAAGGAAAGAATTAAATCAAGGCCCAGATCCTGCACAGATTCCCTGCTCGCGGGGCTCGTTTATCAGGTTCAGAAGAGTGTGTGTGGTTTTGTTTTACCATCTTTGAGCTTGTTTGGGGAATCGTTCTTATGTTTGTGTATTACATTCATATTCAAGGATATGCTCCTGCCTCATGCACTGTTTTATGAGCCTTTAATTATTCAGGTAAAAGTCTCACTCCATAAGTGGGCCCAGACCTCCCTTCAACCTGTCAAGCTCCTCTCAAACTGAGGGTAGACCCTGGGTCTACCCCAGCATCTCCTTCCATGCATTTCTTTTTGGTCTTGAGGAGCAGCGTCTGTACTCTGAGCTCCCACCCTCCTCTCTAATAGATATCCAATAGATAGATACCAGATACCCAACTTAGTCTCCAAACTAAGTACAAACACTAAAAACTGTGGCTACAGAAAAATATTCAACTTAGCTTTGTTTGGAGGAGAAGAAATATGTCATTAGTTGACAGTTGATGTGTCAGAGGACTTCTGGTGGTTATACAACAAGAGGCAGCTGTGGCACAGGAGGTAGAGCAGGTCATCTACCAATCAGAAGGTCGGTATTTCGACCACGTATCCTTGGGAAAGAAACCAAACCCAGAGTTGGTCCTGATTCGCTCATTGGAGTGTGAATGCGTGTGAATGCTGGATGGAAAGCACTTGTGTGTAGAGAAAAGTGCTTGTGTGTGTGGGTGAATGAGACATGTTGTATAATGTGCTTTAAGTGCTCGAGTAGAAAAGAAGCATTTACAGCTAGTTTAGAAAAATATCATGGTCCAGTCCAATCCTGGTTTTCTCACCCTGCCATGCTGTCCCACACTGATCATCAGTTAGGTGGCAACAACTTCAAAATCTGAAAGTAATTATTAATATTAGAAAGTGAGTCGCAGCCTCAGGTTTGGAGTTAACATCACTGACACGCTTTTATTTGGTCTCATCTTTGACACCTTTTTTATATCTAACCTCCAATGGTTCCTCTTTCCTTTTACCCTCCAGTGGCGATGGTGAACAGCAGGGTGGAGGCACCCACAGTAGCGGTGATGGGCAGCAGCGGTGGGACAGCGGGCAGGTCGTGTGCAGGATGCGGGGGTCGTATCGCGGACCGCTTCCTGCTCTTCTCGATGGAGCGATACTGGCACACGCGCTGCCTCAAGTGCTCCTGCTGCCACGCTCAGCTGGGCGAGTACAGCAGTACCTGCTACAGCAAAGGCGGCATGATCCTCTGCAAGAACGACTACATCAGGTGAGGCTTTTCAGAAATGTGAAACGTGTGTGTGTGTTAGTGTGTGTGAGGGAGGTGCAGACAGGGGTTTTGTGGGCATCTCTGGGAAAAACTGAGGGCTGGATCTGGAAAGCTGCTGAGGAGGACCCTGAGACACAGCAGACTTTGTGCATCAGGCCAGTAATAATACAGCAGCCTCTCATGAAATAAATAAAGCTCTGACTGTACGCTCGGATTACGCCACAATCTGCAATAAGATACGCTGAATAATCATGAGAGGTCTGCAGTGTGTTGGAGGAAATTCCACATTCGGTCCAGCCGTAAAATGGGATGTTTATGCAGGTGCATATAAATGTCCCTGATTAGTATTCATGCGGTTTTTGCACTGGTGTGACTCCAAATTAGAAGCTGGACTCTCACAGGTTGCTATGCATTCATGACTGGCTCATGCTTAAGCTCATTCAAACTCATCCAAACTGAAAAAAGGCTTCACTGAAGGCAAAAATCTGCCTTTTACAAAACAGACTGGTCAGTCGAGTCACAATCAAACTATGCTTCTAAACTAACAGGGAGCTCTTCAGTTGTTGAATGATGCTTTTTTTTCTCTTTTTTTTTTTTTTTTTTTTGACAGCTTCGGGAACGTGTGCCAAGTCGATACACCAGTTTGGTCTCAGGAAGCTCAGGTGCTGAGATGTGATGGCTTCTCATGTTAGAACCTGCAGTTCCTCTAGTGACCACTTGAGGCTGGCTCAGGCATTGAATCAACCCCATAGACTCCTGTGTCAATGTGTCTAACTTTAGAGCAGAAATAAACATGTTTACAGCCTATACATGTTTTTGGAATGTGCCTGTTCAAGCTTCAAAATACAAAACCTCAAAGCAGTGCAAGATAGCATGTTGGCAGTGTCCATTTTTTATATACAGTCTATGATTCCTGGTCATTGTAGCACCCTCTAGTGGTCAAGACTTTACTGTGGTTCGTCCAAAATAAGATTAGTGATCCCATGAACTACGTTTTGTTTTATGAATGCTGCTTTGTGATGTCACTTCTAGGGATGGGCCATATCATACCGTTCACGGTAATACCGGTATAATGTCAGGCAAACGATAAGAAAATGAAATATTGCGATAGAATATGGGTAAAACACGCATGTGCAGTGCCTTTGTTTTCATGCGCACATGGCGGAAAAAGCATGACGGCAACAGAGAATGAGAAGGGCGAAAGTGGATCGTTAAATGAAACGGATGAACCAAAATTGGTTTGTAAAAATGCTACAACTTAAGTGGTGTGGAACTGGTTTAGCTTTCGTCCGTCAGATACACAACAAAGCACTATTTTTGGTAGAGCATGCTAGCGGGCCGTCGTTATTACGTGTTGTTTGGAAAATACGGCACACTTAAAATCAATCCTTTGATTTTTCTGAAAATCGGCAGTGCCCCTTATAATCCGTGTGCCTTACGTATGAATTCTGGTTGTGTTTACTGACCTCGAAACGATTTTATGTCGTACACGGCGCTGGAAAATCTGTCAAATGTTTTAGTACGACTTTGCTAAGCTACGAACCCGCACCGCTTGATGAACTGTCGGAGCATTACGGCTATCGTAGGCAGGAGCCTTGCGGAGTGATACGTACTGTGCTTCAACATAATATTACCGTATTGTGTGTGTATAACCTCTTTTTAAGTTTTGTGGATATTATACATGGTTATGCTGAGGATATGTCAGCCAGTTTCCACTGGAAATGCCTTTTGGTTAAACTGTCAGCAAGGAATTTGCATTTGCACTGTTAACTTTTTATATAACTTTAATGCACATAAAAAAACAGCTGCTTGTTTAAGTGAAAATACATTGATGTTTGTTTTTGGTTTTTTTGCACTAATAAAGTTGTGGAGTTGTAAAGTATTTTGTCTAGTGTCAATTATATCGTCAGTTATATCATTATTGCAAATTTTCAAATTTATCGTGATAAATATTTTTGGTCATATCGCCCTGCTCTAGTCACTTCCTATTTTGCCTTTTTTGATTGGCTGAATGCTTTTGAATAGTTTTTTTTTTTAAAATTCAGCTCATGGCTTTTGTTACTCTTGTGGAAATTGAAGTCATGTGTGCTTTTAACTCTGCCAATACCTCTTATTTTTGGCCCAATCAGCAGTGATGGAGCACTTGAGAAGCAGTCCAGTCAGTGTGAAAGCTCTCCTGCTTTGATGGCTTTTGAGAACCAGCGTACATTTTGATTGGCTTGAAAGCGAAACGTTCACAGCATCATGTGGCCGTTTTGTACTGATGTTCAAGTGCTAGCTTTTTGGCACCTGACACCAGCCCTAATTTTCACAAAAAAACAAACAAAAAAAACCTGCGTGTGTTTCCAGCCGCAAACGAGCTGAAGAAACGTCTGATTTAAATCAGATTTAAATGTGGCAGGAGTGCAAATAAAGAGCTCAAAATATGTATAAATAGTCCTACAGTGGATTTCGGCTAATTTGTGTTTGAGTGGGGAGGACCTCCAACGCCATCCATCCCATGAACTCAAAGCTACAGACACTGACCAACAGACAGGAAAGCCATGGCTAAATTATCCAAACCCTGAGCTGAGGTGGACTTACCTAAGGTCTGGTTTGGGGTCGAGTCCTTAGATTCGTCATGCTGCTAAAGAAAGATGAGCCTTAACTGAGACTCGGGAGGAATGTGTGTGTGTGTCTGAGGGTTAATTAAGGAGGACAGGGATCCTCTCAGGCACACTCATTAAATGACTGTTTGGATTAAGATAAAAAATTCATTACTCTGTGGAGTCATTGAAAGGGGAAGACAAAGAAAGAGGGAGAAAGAGAGAGACGCCAAAGTGGTCAAGTGAGTATCGCAGGGTTTCACGTGTAGCTTTAATAATGACAGCAGCTTCCTTTAAAGGTTCAACACAGGCACTGACCTTCCTCCAGGTTCAGACTGATGAGGACCGGCTGCTGTGTGCCGCCACACTGAAACGACCCGGAGCCGATACCCTCTCATTGGACCTTTTATGGGTGCTAAATACAGACTATATATAACTGATGCATGAAGACTTAAAACCATTTACAGCTTTAATCACAAACTTTTGTTATTACCCTTCTGCCCAAGCTTCAGTGGTGCCAACATGCTGTGTTTATATAAGGCAGGGGTGTCAAACATAAGGGCTGGAAGCCAGAATCTGCCTCACAAAGACTCTAATCCGGCCTGCTGGACTGCTTTTGAAAATATGAAGGAGGTCATAGGTTATTGTACAGTAAAACCTTCAGTTTTATAATAACTATAGGAGTCTTTTCTGTAATTTTATACATTATTTCTTACACTTGAAGCCCAAAGAGTCATCTGACAGATTTCTTTCCTTTACTACATCAGCATGTAGAAAAACTGACATTTACTGCTGTGATGGCAACTTTTTTTCTGGCATTAAGATATCTTGACGTATTTGGTGGCATTGAACTGATGTCTTAACATTTCAACATTTCACGGGTACCTGAAATAGTAGAGACGGGATTTGAGAACCCACGACATCTGCTTTATGGCTGTTGTGTTGATGCATGACTGTTTGGTTTCATGTGCAGGCTGTTTGGACACAGTGGAGCCTGCAGCGCTTGTGGACAGTCTATACCTGCCAGCGAGATGGTGATGCGAGCACAAGGCAGCGTTTACCACCTGAAGGTGAGCGTGATCTTCTACCAGTCCAGCGTTGTCAACCTTACATGTTTTCATCTTTTCAGACGGGTGAAACTTTTAATCCAATTTATTTGTTTTTCTTTAGTGTTTCACGTGTGCAACATGCAGGAACCGCCTGGTTCCCGGCGATCGCTTCCACTATGTCAACGGGACAATCTTCTGTGAGCACGACCGGCCGGGAGGAGGCCTGCTCGGCGGACACTCAACTCCACTGCAGGGCAACAACATCATGTCTGACCAGAAGGTGAGAGGCAGTTTCTGGACTCAGACTTTTTTGAATAGTGACATCATTTTCATTCAGGAAGATTTTCATGAAGCAAAAATGTGAACTTAATTGCTGATGAATTGGCGAGTATTTTTTGCTCCATCCCCCTTTTTTCAGAGGCTTAAATAGAGTTTGATAGTTCAGTCAAAAGTTGCTTCATCAGCAGCTGAGAGTAATTTTCTCCGTGTTGGGGAGAAGATCTGGAGATGATTCAAAATGTGGTGTTTGCACCTGGAAGTAGTTTATGTGGACTAACAGCATGCAGATAAAAAGAGTTCTTAATGAAAATGAAACAGACCAATCCAGTGGATTGGAATTTTGTTTTGTTGTTTTCCAGTCAGTTTAACTTTAATGCAGACTCATGGATGTTTATCCAAGCTGGTGATTGGTTTGGTTTATAACCTCTTCTCTTTACTATCTACAGGTCTGCTGAGGAAGAGGATGGAAAACCAAATGTGTGCCTTCTCCCCCACCTTTTTCCTCTTCACCTTCTCCCCCTCGCTGTAAATCCCGCCGCTGGTCAACCTCCCTCTGATCTCGTGGACCCTTGCCGCTGGTTCAGATTTTAACTTCCCAACAGACTCTGAAGATGACGAGGAGTAAAATCTGAAAGAGGTCTGTTGGGATTTCACTGATTAGCTGTGGCCTGGCTGAAAGAGGAAAAGTGGAACTGTCCCATTTGTGTGATTTTAATTTTCCCAGCCAGCCAGTTACTGTGGACATTGAATGAGGAGAAGACAATGAAAGCAATGTGACTCCTGCAGGAGGTGAACTATATTTGACCACATATTTGAGTAAAACTCGTTTGGGTCTGTTGTGTCGTCATTTTAGCTACTCGACGTTTCCTTCGACACGCTGAGAGACACCTGGACACCATAACATCTGTACTGACTTAAAGACGTGTACTTCTCTGTGAAATATTCACATTTTAGCGAGTTAGTGAAGAGAAATTGCTCCCTAGTGGCAGTGTGAATGTCACAGACAATGGGATTGATTTCTCCATGAATTTTAAAACTGTCTTTTCCCAGTTAAATCAGCTCGTTCTCCTCCACGTCTCATATCAGTGACTCTGTATGACCTGTTTTAGTCTGTGCAAGCTGCTTTGCAACCCACCTCCACCTGAGCTTCTCTTTTTAATGCCATTTCTGACTTTTTCAGTGTCATATCTGCTGACATTGATACCTGCTCTGTTCTATATGTGAAGGGAGATGTACTGCCATATATATAAATGACTACAAATGGAAACCAAGAACAGTCGTCTTTTGACTGTAGTGTCAAAAACAAGGACGGACCCTTTATTTAACTTACTTTATTAAAGACTGGCCTTGATTTTTAATTCTTCCTGTTCTCAGGGAGAAGCTACTATCACTGAGTTTCTGTTGTGGAATAAAACATCAGCTTATGCATATGTGCAGTTCCTGGCTCCCAAGGTGAGTCAGTCCCTATACACTCCCATGTTATAATGTCCAACTTTGAAGCAGTTTCCTCCTAAATAACAGGTGTACAGTGGGGTTCATTTGTTTATAGCTGTTTGGATTTTATTGAGGCTTAAAATAACTGGCTTGCTCACTTTTAGCTGACAACGTGGCACAGCACCTTCTCCTCCAAATATGGTCACTTCCAGCTCCAGAAAACCAACATGGCGGAGGCCAAAGAATGATAAAGTTAAAGTTACAACAGTGGGTGACATGGCAGTGGCCAAGTCCAACTTTTCCTTCTACTAAGAAGAATTAAGAGTGTGAAGGTAATACTCTTCTAGCAAAACAATGTTTATGTTGTTGTTGTTGTACTGATGGCATTAGTGCTGTGGAAGCTTTACCATGTGAACCATTGTAGGATAAAGTTATAGTGCGCTAAAGTTGATTCCACCTGTCTCCGTGTGCTGATGGCGATTAATAAAACAGCTAAGACTGATTATTTGAATAAAGACTCATCTGACAGTCTGAGTTAACCACAATCTGTGCCACAGTTTCATTTTCTAATTTTGTTGCCTCATGTCCAGTAAACATGATAACAACAAAGTAAAAATGCTAACATCCTTCATTGATTTAGGAAACTGTATTTAAAGCAATATAGTCTTTAAAGCAGGCTTTGTTATTTATCTCCTATCATGTTTGCCCTCGATGTTCATGTCATACAGAGTAGATGAACCCTGCCTAATTCTCGTTATGTGGCTCAGCCAATCAAAAGGAAATTGGAGGGGGGGGGGGGTTAAAAATACAGTGTTTCACTGTTTTGTTTTTCTATTTCTGGCTCTGTGTGATGTCATGATGATGGAATGAGCCCTGCCCACTTCTCTTTACATGGTCCAGCCAATCAGAAAAAAGTTGAAAGGGTGGACTTGTTTGAGCGATGCTGCACTACGGACCAAAATAAGATAGTTTAGGCTTCAGGATGCTCTAAATACTCAGTTTCAGACAGGTTTTACTGCTCTAGGATCTTTGCAATATCATAAAAATGGAATCAGTTCCGCCTACATCTGTTTACGTGGGACAACAAAAGGATGGGAGGAGCTAAAACAGCAGCTAAAACCTCTCACTTTCAGACAGGTTTTTCTACTCTTGGATCCGTGTGATGTCAGAGGGAGAATATCCCTAATATGGCCACCTCAGCCACAGAAGCTTCATCGCCCTGCAGTCTGGACCTTCTGTTTCTGAAGGGCAGTCCTTCAGAAGTGGTTGGGCAATATGTTTGCTGGCATGATCACAAAGCAGCCTAACCAAGCTTCAGTTAGTTCTTTGTTTTTAATGTCAAACTGCACAAACAGTCATCCTCACGCACTCTGTAGATATTTTTTATATGTTGTAGTTTGAAGTAAAAAATTTTCTCAGTACATAAGCAAAACAAGAAAGTCAAGATTCTAGAAACATAGTCATTTCTACACAGGTAAAAATTTCTCTTAGATCAACTAGGAGCACAGCTGCTACTGGGCGTAGCACGGCAGCACCCATGATGTACCTTTTTCCTAGGATGCTGTATGAAAGAAGTATCATCTGGAACATGTTTAAGCTTCATGCAGTAACCGTGTTTGGAAAGATTACTCAGCTGCAGTGACGTATACTGTGCAGTTTAAATGTTTACTGCAGTACTGTTCACATTTTTACTCTTTATACTGACGTGGTTTCATTGTGCTGACATTCTCTCTGCTGCAGTACAAACCATCATTTCTCTGTTGATTCTTGAGTATTTGGAGTCCTTTCAGAAGAACTAATAATAATAATAATAATAATTCAGTCATTCGACTCACATGTGACAAGTGTGTGATTGGGCTAAAGAGCTAGCTCTGGCTGCCTGAGACTGAGGGGTAAGTAGGGGAGAAACGCTTGTGGTTCTCAGACAAACATGGCTGATTACCCACAGGAATGGGATTTCAAAGGCCTGAGCTGAGGCCATTACAGAAGCAATTAAAGTGGGATGCGCTGGAGGCCTACGCGGGCTTTAGCTGCACTCCAGTGTTGCAGCCTAATGAGGCCTAATCTGGTGAGCTGGTCTAATTAAAAGGGAGGGTTGTTTTTTCCTGTGGGCTCCAGGCAGCCAGCAGTTTGTGGTCTCCATAGTTGTCTGAAACAAAATAAAAAAATAAAATACAAGAGCGAAGACTTACATTGTTTTCAGCCATAAAAACGTTCGGATTCCTCTTTTCTGTGTCCCTTCAAATTAAAACTTTTTTTTACATGCTCTCTGATCCTTCCAGGCTCTCGGCTCTGATTGCTTTCTGGCATGAAAAGTGCCTTTAAATTAGCCTTTTTAAATCTTTTTGGCATGGAAACTACAAGATCATCTCTTCCACGCTAATTTTGGGATCTCTCGTCCCCCTTTTTTTCCCCCTGTATTGTTTTATGCAGCTTTCTGTGGAGCTAAATTAAAGGCTGGAAGTGAGGCACACAGAACGGGCAGAGGCACACATGAGTAGCCAGCTGCGACTCCTCAAATTAACGGGGCCCGGAGAAGTCGGCAGCTCCCTCTCACAGGGTTAGTCCAATTAGCTTCACATTCACAGCAACAATGAGGCTTTTAATGGTGGTGATTCAGAGAGCTCTTTCATAATGATGGAGGGCGAGTGCATTCCTCTGGTTTTTCACTCATGACTCTGCTGTAAGCCCGGAGTCTCACCAGTTTCTCCCAATTCAACCTCAGTCCTGTTTAAGCTAGTCAGGCTGTAGCTTCTTATCACAAAAAATACAAAATACAGCCTGTGCGATTATGTTTTTTTTCTCTCATCCTTTTTCAGTTATGTATGTTCCCAATAAAGATGGCTAATGTTTCAAATAACAAGGTCAGTGTGTGAACAAATAATCCACTTGAGCCAAAAGCTCAGGCTTTAATTTAATAAACACACAGTTTATTAAAATTTTTTCTCCTCTTGGATCTTAATGATGTCAGTGAGAGGAACACACAAGTCCCACCCACTTTCAATTACAAGGGAGGCTGGCTTTATGTGGAGGTGAAAAAGCTTATTTTGGACAGAGGCTCAAAAAAAAGAGGTCATAGAGGCGAAATAAAAGTTTCTAACAAGAGAAGCCTCTTTTTCTTATGTCAAAACTGAATTTAAGATTTAGTGGTATCTTCATATTTTATCCAGACTCCAACCTTTCGGGCTGAAGATAAAGCTGCAGTTCCTCAAATGGCTACTTGAGGTTCAAAAGTGACTCGGTCCCCATAGACTATGATGTTAAAATGTTTAGCTTTAACTAGGAATAAACATGTTTACAGCCTACTATATATGGAGGATAAACATGTTTATAAGACACCTGTTTAAACAATACGAAGCATTAACATTTGCAAGTAACAGGGAGGGGATCTTTTTAATATGGTCCTCACAGGCAGAAAGAAGTCCCACCCACTTTTATGTTACGAGGGGTAGCCAATAAGAAGAAAGTTGGCTTTAAAGGAGAGGGGGGAGGGAGCTAAAACAGTAATGCAAAGTTGTTCTCGTACAGTAACGTGTGCTCCCAGTATTGTGTATATAGAGACAAGAGGAAAGAAAGCAGTTCATTAACGGTGGAGTGCCCACTCCAGGTTAAAGTTAAGGACTTCAAGTATCTCAGGGTGTTTTTCTCGAAGGAGGGGAGCACTGAACGGGAGACTGACAGAAGGATTGGTGTGACATGGGGGCATGATTTCAGTGGTGAAGAGTGTAAAAGGGAATCTGTTTCATTACATTCCCGCTGCCAACATGAACATGAGCTTTGTGTCATTACCAGAAGAATGACATCACAATAAAAGCAACCAAAATGAGGCCTGGGAGGTCGGTCATTCAGGAGGGGTTTAGAGTAGAGCCCCTACAGCTCCACATCGAAACCAGGACCAGGTGAAGTGTTTCAGGGACTTCCAGCTGGGAGAATTCTCCAGGGCAGACCCAGAAGACAATAAGGAGATTACATCTCTCAGCTGGCCTGGAAACACCTTAGTGTCCTCCTAGAAGACATGGAGAGAGCGGATGGATGGATGGATGAATGGATGCTATTTATTATAAAAATTCATGTTAGTATTAAATCATTTATTGATTCAGCTTTGATTGTGTGACAGTGACTAGTGGAAAAGTGAATTATTTTGATACAAAGATATGCTGTATATCAAAGATGTCAGTTTCCTTAAACGTGCATTCTTTTCTGGAAAATAAAGACTCGTTTTGTTGGTTACACCTCCGTTCTCAATACTTCATCCCACACAAACTCACTCACAAGCTGGCAACACTCGGCCTGCACCCCACCCTATGTGACTGGCTACAGGACTTTTTGACTGGCAGGCCCCAGTCCGTCAGGATCAGCAACAGGACTTCAGCCATCATTATTACAAACACTAGTGTCCCACAAGGTTGCGTCCTCAGCCCCATCCTCTACACCAGGGGTGTCAAACTCAAATACACAGTGGGCCAAAATTCAAAACTGGAACAAAGTCGCGGGCTAACGTTAATATTTATTGAAATATATTTATTCCTCCAGATATAAGAATGAATCTTTTCTTATGGACTCAAACATGTTTTGCTGAAAAACTGAATATGGAACAAGCAAAGCTTAATACTAAACAATATATATATTAGCTGTATAATACCAGTAGGCCAGCTCTAATAGTAATTTGGTATGGCTTTGCGGGCCAAATGTAATTAGGCTGCGGGCCAAATTTGGCCCGCGGGCCAGAGTTTGACACCTATGCTCTACACCCTGTACACCCACAACTGTGTCGCCTCCAACAAAGACAACATCATTTTGAAGTTCGCGGACGACACTGTAGTGATCGGTCGCGTCACTGGAGGGGACGAAGTGGCTTATAGGAGAGAGGTGGCCGGTCTGGTGTCATGTTGTGAGGACAACAACCTCACCCTCAACACTGACAAGACAGAGATGATAGTGGACACGAGGAAGAAGAGGAGGAGGCCTCACCCACCGCTGTCTATCCAGGGCCTTGACGTGGAGAGGCTGAGCAGCTTTAGGTACCTGGGCATCTACATCACGGAGGACCTCACCTGGTCACTGAACACCACACAGCTGGTCAAGAAGGCCCAGCAGCTGTATTTCCTGAGGAGGCTGAGGAAATTTGGTATGTCGGCCAAGATCCTCGGCAGGTTCTACAGCTGCATTGTGGAGAGCACACTGACCAGCTGCATCACTGCATGGTACGGCAGCACTACTGCTATGGACCACAAACACCTGCTGAGAGTGATAACAACTGCGGAGAAGATCATCAGAACTCCGCTGGCCTCTCTGCAGAGCATCTACCATCGCAGAGCCCAGAGGAGAGCTGCCTCCATCCTCAAAGACCCCACACACCACTTCTGCCCTCGAGACGAAGGCTCAGAAGTGTGAAATCCAGAACATCCAGACTCACTAACTCCTTCTTCCCCATCAGACTCTTGAACAGCTGACCCATTTTGAACAGTAATAATAATTTTTTTTTTTGCACATCTGGTCATCTTACATATTAAGCCAGCATATTAAGCTATATCTCTTTTGCACACATCAGTTTCAAATCTCCATATTTTGTCTCCTTTTCTGTCTTCAGCTATTTATTTGTACTATTTGTATTTATATGTTCCATTTCTATTGTATATATTAATCGGCATCTGTGGGTGGACAGCAAAGAAAGAATTTCATTGCACAAAGAAATGCCTTTTCTCTTGTGACACATGACAATAAACACTTTGAATCTTTTGAATCTTGAATCTTTCAGTGGCCAGCAGGGAGCAACTCCCTTGAAGGCTGTGCAAAAATGACCCTCCTCCTCTCTTGATCTATGACTTCAGTGAACACTGATGTGTCCATGGTCTCAGTTGTTAGTTTCAATAATCCGTGATGAACCAGGATATGTTCAAGGGCTGGTTTCAGAACACCAAGATGGCGACAAAGAAGCCTGCAGATTGAAGCTTCTCAGAAGGACTTCACTGTGTTGTGGTGGCTTCGTTCATCCTTTATATGCAGTCTGTGAGAAGAGTCCAAGAATAAAAACAGGAGAGGTGGATGCAGAGCAGGTTCCTTTTAATTCCTCCAAATCCCACTCTCCAGCATGCTTCTAGTGTTATTCAGCAGCACATTTTTCTTACTGGGGCTAATCTGGGTGGTGGGCAGAAGTAGGCGTAGCGCTGATTACTGCGGTGCCTCACTGGTAATCCTGTATCTGTGGACAAAGATCCCATTGTTTCTCCATTTTCCCCAAGAAATCTGCCCAGGAGATACATGAAACATGGCCATATGTTGAGAATAGAAACATTTAACTTTAAAATAAAGTTAAAATGTAAACTAAAACACAGCCTGATCAAATCTAATTCTGCTCGGTGCAAAGAAATCACCAAAACTTTGTGTTTTGTTTAATCAACAAAAAAAACAAAAAACAACACAATTTCTGCCAAAGCCTTTGGTGATTTGTGCCCATAATATGATGAAGTGTCTGTTCTCTAAAGTGTAACAGAAGCATAAGGAGAGGAGGATTAAAGAAACATAAAATCGCTTCACAGTACTGGAACATGCTTCGTTCTTCGTGTGTGGTGTAATACGAGGACAAATGTAAGTCATACCCTCTGAAAACTTTCATTCTCCTCGTCTCACATCTTTGCAGTGCTGCTAATTGGTTCTTGAATTCGTCTGGCTAATTAGTGAGATGCAGATGAGGCTTGATTGGCTCGAGGCCGGCATGGAACTCGCACTATGGAGGGAGGTTGGGAGACCCCCCTCTTTCCTTATCAAGATATGGAGATAATTGCAATTAAACTCATTTGCATGCATTAATGAATTTGTCTTATGCTTTTCAAGATCACAGACGTGGAGTAAATAATTGATTTCCTATCAGCACGGACAGGCTGAGCACGTCAGGCTGCCTTCATCACAACCGTGTGAAGTTACCAAACTGAAAGCTGCCCGTGCTGTTACACGACTCTCCTCTTTATATTCTTTATAGGCTTTATATTCACCCACACGGAGTTTATTCATATTCACTATAAACACAGAAATATGAAAAGGAGACATATCAAAAGGCTGGATTAACATAAATACATGAAATCGGTGTCCAGTCTTGTGGTGTAACAAACTTATCGTATAGCTCAGTGAGCCACTTTGAGATGAAATATTAGAGGAACTTGTTGAATAATTTCATAAGTTGTAGGATGAATTTCCACAGCAGGAACTTTTTCTGTGGAAAAGAAACTGTTTGAAGGACTCAAGGTCTCAATAAAGTGATGGTAGCTGTTTGAAGGAGAACTGAAGTCAAAATTAGGACCTACTCATCTGGCACCGTAATCTAAACATTTTTATATCTTCTTCTATCATAAACAGTCTTGGTCTCTGCCAGTTCTTCTCTTTTAATATTGTTAACACTTAAGGTTTTCATTATTAGGGGTGTGGCCTCTTTGACTGACAGGTGGATGGTGCTGTTGCCTTTCCACAGCACCTGTTGTCACTTTGATTTCCACCAAAGGTGACACTGATCTTCTGGATGATGGATATCATTGAAATTTAACTGACTTTGTATTTTACCCATGATGATGATAATTATTATTATTTTTAGCAGTGTAGAATAACAACATGCCAAACTTTACTCCAACCAAGAGAGACATTAAAGAAAATCACCCTAGAGACTTTGAAATTATCACAGCATACATGTTTACTCACACACTGAAATACTCGATCTTTTTTTATTGGCAATAAACTAATACTGGACTGTAAAATAAAACTGGAATATTGTCAGATTGACCCTTTAAGACCTGATCAGTAATGGGAGATAATGTGAACAATGATTATGTCGAAATGAGGGCTCATGCCAAAGTCTGGAATGCATTAAAGTCAGTCGCACAAGGAAGAAAAGGTTCAAAGACACGAGTGTCTTTGACAAGGTCCGATAATTACAACCAGAAGACTGCAGCTCCAAACTTAAATGGCACTTCGTCTTGCTAAGGTCAGTGTCCCATTTTGAAGATTTAAAGATAATGGATTTAAAGGTTCCTTCTTTGCTCACCTTTTCACAGAGTTTGGCAGTTTTTGGTCAATCTGGCTGATGAATAAACAAACAGTGTTGACAATAATCTCACAGTGAGCTCCAGAAGTTAACTCACAAACCGTTGAGCTGTTTGAATCATCCGCTGAGAGTCCATTCAAGCACCAACAAGCAAGCAATGATGGTTAATAAATAAGGAAATGAAGATAATTTGATGTTTGAACATTCAATTTAGAGCATGAACACCTGCTCTAAACTGAATCAGGTGAGTGCTGACAGACTGTAACAGAAGTGAAGAGCATCAGTGTTTTGGTGCCATATGCGGAACTTCCTGCATCAGTGAGAAGTGCCACCCTCAGGAGGTTTCCACACATATTGTACACAGAGTTTAGAGCCATGTGATGAGTACACCAAACATGGACTCAGCAGTAGGTCTCCACTGATGTCACAGCCACTCAAGCTAATTGTATCTTTGCCACTAAAGCAGAGTGACACTGTGGATTCGCTGGTTAGTCAGTCAGAAATGTCTCAAAGAAACTGGATGGATCACCGTGAAGTTCAACGCTGCTTGAGCTCTTAGCATCCACCAGGTCAACAGCGACTCACCTAGGGTGTGTGGTCAGATTAAAGTCTATCCCTCTTTTGTAGACTTTTAATGTATTTGAAACAACCAAAAACAAAACTTAACATAAAATCTGAAAGCAACTAAACACTGAGGTACCACTGATGGTTAAAACATGAAATCCACACCTTCCTGTCTCGTGTTTCTCTACCGAGGATGAATGGTTCAATCCCTGCTACCTGGAGTTCATTGAGGATGCAAAGCAGAACAAGGAGTGTCAGTTGATGCCAAAATGTTGGAGTTATATCTAAAATAGTGTGGGTGCTCCGGTTTTACAGCTTTTGTCGATGTTTTTTTTTAAGTACTTTAATGTGTAATGGCGAACAAAGTGATGCTAAAACAATTATGAAAGGATGCAAAACAACCACAAAAAGATATGTTGGCTACAGAAGACGATAAATGACCACTAAGGGGTGCAAAACATCTTCAACAGAGTTATAAAAAAACACTACAAAGGGATGCAAAATGAGCACACACAAATACTAACTAACTAACTAACTAGAGCAGGAAAGAGAGACATAATGCAACCACAAGTGCACATGTGCTGGAAACAAAAGATACTGACTGTGAAGGGATGCAAAACACCCACAAAAAACACAAACTAAGCACAAAGGAAGGGAAAGCAAAACTCAGGAGACACAACAGAAGTAGAATTGGATGCAAACTACATAGGGACTCAAAATGAGGGTTAAAATGTTTTCAGGAAAAGTTGATGCTGAGGGTTCTCTATGGGCAGAGGCAGACCTCTAAGATAATCCAACCACATCGTGAGGTTAGTCATTAATACGTTGCACATGGTTTGGATTACTCGATATGGATATTTGGTGTTCAGGATACCATGAGTTCATGAACTTGTGAGTTTTTAAAGACTTGAAGACATCCTGCACTTGAATCATGATGATAAATGTACAGCCACAGCTCTAACAGTTGGTATGATATGAAATGGATATGATGTGAATTTGAGTCTGAAGCAGACATGTTTTGGTAGGTGACAGAGGGAGGGGGGATGGGACCGTAATTCCATCCAATCAGAGTACTTTGAATAATTAAACTGATCAACTTAATTAGCTCAATTAAGTTGATTTGACCACAGAACATTGCCATATGGTGCAAGGAAACAAAAGAGGGGGGAACTAATTAAAAGTAAAATAATGAGGATTTTAATTAACTGGTTCCCCAGACGTCAGCAAGCAGGGATGTGGAGTTGTAATTAAAAAGTCCTGTAGTGCTGGCAACATCCTCTCCCTCCCTGTTTTAATAACGGCAAGGGCTCCATCCATCTAATTAAATCTGTAAATGAATTAGTAACATTGAGGGTCCCTGCTTGAGTTTTACACCCAACCTCCCAGAGCAAACCTTCCAGATACTTCTCATAATAAAAAGGAAGGAAATGAGGATAAATAGAGGCTTCCCCTGGACAAAAAAAGGAAAGAGAAGCAAGTTCAAACATTACACTTAAGTATAATGTGTGCGCATGGCTTCTTCTGACTTAAACCCAAACACATAAAGCTTGGAGTGAGGCAGTGGGCTCAGGTGACCTTGTGTAAAGGAGATATTGATAGCTAAACACCATATGCAGATTACGATCAAGAGCCTGATAACATAGAAAAATATACGGCTGTACCATCTGCTGCAGCCACGTCGTATAGGTACTCTTTAAAATGTGACCTTCAGGCAGATCTCGAACTTAAAGAAACACTTGAAAAGAGAAAGAAGCCTTTTTGAAATGTAAAGTAAACCAGAAATTATTAGAAGTGACAGGAATGAGTGATGACTTCTCTTCTCGGGAGGAGACAATATATCACCCTACCTTCCTCTGAAGAAAGTCCTAACACCTTATGTAGTGTTATGTGCAAATACGAACAGGTTAGATTTAGCTGAGAGAAGTGCTTCATTACATAGAGTCGTCATGGACAGCATGGATGGTCTACTGAACAGGAATAAGGAGCAAAACATCGCGGTCCAAGAGGTCATAAGGCCAGAAGTAACTGTTAAAATACAAAGGGGCGATAAACATCCACAATGTAATTCAAAATAACTACATATGGATGCAAAACAACCATAACTGGATTCAAAATTATTGCCAAGGGATGCAAAAGGACAAAATAAAGATTAAAATAAATCAAAAAGTCCCCAAACTGACCTCAAAGAGATGCAAAACAACCACAGGGAGATATCAGATATGTACAAAAAGATCACATTGACAACGAAAAGACTCAAAATGACTACAAAGAGATGCAAAATGATTCTGAAGGGATGCAAAACAAATGCAAAGCAATCTACAAAAGACTACAATTGGAAGAAAAATGAGCTTAAATAAACAAAACATAACAACAACAAAACAAACAAGCACAATACAACTTCAACAGGACAAGAGGCAATAATAAAGGGACACAGCATTACCTTAAAGAGATTCAACAAATTCAAATGGAAGCAAAATTACACCAGACAGCTGTACTGCAAACCCAGATTAAACTTAAACAAGCTTAAAACCCGAGTTTTCAGTCACAAAAGTCATCCTTTTCATACCTGGCTAAACCACCATGGTAACTTATGCTGGGGCATCTCCTGGTTGGGAGCAGGTAATGTTCCAAATTCAGTTTGAAATCAGCTGGAAGTGCCATCATCATCATCTGATAACATCTCTGATTGGAGTAGATGGTGTTCATAGGGATCATTCTGTGTGAAAACAGAGTAACCACAAAAGGGCACAAAATGACTACAAAGAGTCTCAAAATAACCACGAAAATACTTAAAATCCAAAGAACTTCAAAAGTTATAACATTTCATAAAATAAAGCAAAAAGAGCACAATTGACACAAAAATGTGTTACATGTGATGGAAAGCAAAAGAAAACGTCCCCACAACAAACCACAAAACAAAGAAATTTAAAAATAAAGCACAAAATGATGAAAAAATGAGAACAAACAAGCACAAAATACCTTCAAAAACGCACAGAACACAAAAATATGGTTTAAAAAAAAAGACAAAACCCACATAATAAGAGAAAAAGCCCAAAGAAAGATGACAAAACAACCACAAAACAGGGTTTCCTGTTTCACATCATTCTGTTTTCAATCAAACCAAAAGTTGTCAACGTCGTCTCTAACGTTGATGAATAGGTTTGAAAAGCTTTAAACTAGTTTAGCAGCTTGAGTTATGGCTGCTGTCAGCTGCAGTCAGAACACTAATCTAATCTGGACTTATTATAGAGATCTGCTGGAGATGACGAAGACGAGCTACACAGCGACAACCAGAGGAGGACGGCATCTGTCCTTCAACAATCAGCCCGTCACATTTGCGTCTTCATCAGTCTTCGGCACCCACTGTATGTTCTTCGCTTTGTTTACGACTGCATGTGCCGTCAGTTGCTTGCCTCCTTGGAGGGGCGGAGGCGAGGTGCCAAGCCGGTCCTCAGTAGGCCCACCAGGAGTACAGGCTTTCATTAGCACTCTGTAATTAGGAACAGATGCAATTTGCAGCACGGCACTCGGCTCTCACAGTGACTCAGAAACCTGCACACATGGAGGCAAACTTAGAGGTAACGTACCTCCTCCACTTACACAGACCTGTGCCCTGTTTCACCTCCAGCAAACTCACAGGTCAAAGTGTGCAGATGACCTGCAGGAGGACATCGTCCCATCTGTTTGAAGTCTGTTTCTTTATAAAATACAGTTATTTAAACCTACAATAACCCATGTTTTACAATTTTTCTGAGCCCTTTAGTGTCTTTAGCTCAGTGTTTTGGACTTTTTGGCTCATTTATAGCTTTGCTCAATTTCATCACCCTCATCAACACAGATGTCATTAAAGAACAACGGAAAAATAAAACAGGTCAAAAAGGAGAGCATAAACTGGTCACAAAGTATAAAAGACAGGAGCAGCCTCGGTTGAAACATATTGAAACCTCAGCATTCTCATTTTGGGGTTTATTGTCAGCCAGATGTGACCACATTTGGACAAGAGACGATTGCTGCTTGCCGCACAACTAAGGATTTTACATTGCCACATTGCATCACGCTCCATTACCTCCAACCCTCAACTAAATCTAGTGACCATTTGTAGTGAGCGGTAAAAGGATCACAGAGACCAGAAGCATTATTTGTAACAGTTACAAACATGTAACATGGGAACAGGTTCTCTTTATTTCTTGATGATGACTTAAAACTCTGGTAACAGTTTCAATGTTCAAACATTGCCGCAAATGTCAATGTGCGAAAAAAGGAAAATTGACTAACAGACCATTTATCAAAGAAAACATATACTGAGAAGTATATTTGATATATGAAGCTAAAATTTCTTTTTTTTACAACCGGAAATGTAAAGATTGGTGGATTTGAGATAGAATGATCCTAATACAGTTTAATCTGATCCATGTTTAAGCCCCTCGTGAATGTTTCCTTACCACCTAGTGGCCAGAAAAATGGCTAATGTAGCTTGAATATATGCAGCTATTCACAGTATAGATATACATGAAAAAACATGAATATCAAAAAATATGAATATCAGACATTCGTGAAGATTATTAGCTTATTAAAATAGTATATTAAATGATTTTAAAGTTTTAAAAAATGAGGCCAGTGCATGTACATGTGATCCCTGTCAGATAGAGGTTCAGCATACTGCTCTAAACAGTCAGTTTATGTCATTTTTTTTAAATCCCTGGGACCATACGATGTCAGCAAGAGGGGGATGTTCCTAATAAGCCCCACCCACTTCTGAAGCCATTCAGAAGCAAGTTGGCTTAAATGGGAGGATGCATTTTGACCTGTGAAGGATTAATTTGAACAGTGAGTTATGCAAAGCTACTGAAATAGAGTCCATGAATAAAAATATGTATCTAGAAATGAACACAAGAGCTCCCCTTTACGATGGCAGAAGCTCTTTGTTATAGCCTGTTCATTACATACTGTTATGAAGCACTTAAAAGGAAAAAGGTCAAATCAGAAGTCCCTGTGAACCATTTAAAGCCTGAGATTTGCAGTAGCGACTGTACTTTGCACATAATTATCCACAGAAGCTCCATGAACCAGTGTTTCCCTCTTAAACTTTTCTTTAATTAACTTTTTCTTCTTTTTCCAGTGGGTCATTGCTGGAGCCTGCACCAACACGCCTGCAACTCTACACCTCTGTCCTCCCACTGCCCCCACAGCCTGCACTACACTTCCCAGTTCCCCTCAAATCTCTGGTCCAGATACAATATCTCTAATATCCCTAATTGCCTCATTAAACTGACACACAAGCCAGGACCACGGCTGAGGCAAGGACCCTAATTAGACACCTAAACACGAAGCCAAGGGCGTTTTAACGGAGGGGCACTTTGGGGAATGTTTTAATGAGGACACGGTGCTGAGAATAGCTTTAGAGTCATTTGTTGACGCAGGAGCTGCACCCGGTGGCCGGCACTCCCTAACCTTGTTCACACACACTTACACGCACACATCGACAATAACGACAAAATAGACCAGGCTAGAACCCCGCTGGTGCCCCCTGTAGGTGGCACTGCTTCTTACACATGAAAACATCAAAGGGCTTTTTTTCTTTTTTTGGTTTTTAGTGGGTGTGAAGTCATAAAGGTTCATCCTCTGAGAAGCCTGAATGTTTAAAGATTCACTCCACTCACTGTTTCAGTGTTAACTTTTAATTAAGTTCGGTAAATGGACTGTTTTTAAATAAAGTCCTCACACCGACGCATCCGTTTCATTTCCATATACAGTTTCATGTGTAAATGTTAGCATGTTATATTTAGCCAAGGGCAGCGCCTCATTATATACTCACAGAGCCATCACAGGCAAGCAACATGGCTGTTCTACTGAGCAGATGTAAAGAGCAAAAACACAAAATCCAAGTGTTCAAGAGGCCAAAACTTAACTTCTCTTCTTGACATGAAACACAAAATAACAAAAAATAACTGCTGAAAGATCAAAAAGCAATCCAAAATAACTGCACATGGGTTCAAAACAATCACAACTTAAAATGATTGTGAGTTGATGCAAAATGACAACAAAAAGATTTAAAAATTAATACAAACAGATGTAAATAAAGCACAGAGAAAGGCAAGAGTACTATGAAGGGATCCAAAACAACTGCAAAGTGGTAGAAATACAAAAATGTAATTCAGAACATCTTCAAGAAAGCCAAAAAAGGAAGCAAAATGAGTAGTAGCAGGCACGAAACAACTACAAAAGGATGGAAAACAATAACAAAGGCATACAATAAAACAGCCAAAATAACTACAAAACAACTAAAAATTGCCACAGAGACATGCAAAATAAACACAGAGATTCAAAACAACATCAAGTGATCTACAAAAGACTACAAAGGGAAGCAAAATGAGCACAAGTGAACAAAACATAACAACAGGATGGGCAACACAAACTAAGGTAAACAAAACAGCTGTAAAATAATTACATATAGATGTAAAACAACTCATGATTACAACAAAATTACGCAAAAAAATTCCAAATGCCTAAATAGGAATCAAAAGCAACAGCAGGAACAAGCAATATGACAACAAAAGAATTCTGAATGACGTCTAGGGTAAACAAATTTACCGCCAGTGAAAGAATACAAAATGAATGTCAGCAGATGCAAAACTATCGAAATTATCACAAACGTGGCCACAAAGGTCTCCAAGAAATCTACAATAGACTAATAAAGGGACACAAAATGAGCACATACAAATAAAAACTGACTATAACAGGACGGGAAGCAGAAACAAAGAGGCACGTTAGAACCATAAAAGGATGAGGAACTACATATGTAGTATGTAGTATGTACTATATAGCATGTATATATCTATTGTTTTTAATTATTTTTTAATTTTCTAATATAGCTCTAATTCATTTTTCTCGCTGGCTCTTGTGCTGCTGTAACAATGTGGGATTAATGAAGTCTATGTGTTACAGTGGCAGAAAATTATTACAAAGAGATGTAAAATATTTTTAAAAGACTACAAAGGGAGGCAAAATAGAAACAAAATAATTACGAAAGGATGAAAAGTAAAAGGACTGGGTTACACAATGTTTTTCATCCATTAAACATTATATTTGTTACCAATAAATTAGTTTTGGGTGCTGAAATTCCCTCCAAATTCTTTAGGCAAAACAAAGTGGCCATCAAAGGAAATTCTAGTTTTTAGCACCAGAGGTTGCCTCAGTTTGATCAGAACAATTTCAATGCCGAATTTTTGTGCAATAATAAGTTGTATCTTTTAAGTGAGGCCTAGCAGACAACTAGTAGCCACACCTCTAACTATAACCCGTAACAAAAGTCAAAACGATGCTTTGAACAAAGTGGAGTTGTTCCGAAAGGGGAAATTAGCTGCGGAGACCAAAACCATTCTTTGCAGGAGGCTTTAAACATGTTTATTTCTGATGTAAAATGGGACGTTTTAAAAACGGGGTCTGTGGGGATGGACTCACTTTTGGAAGCAACCTTAACTGGACACTAGAGGAATTGCAATTATGAACTTGCAGGATTAATTTTTCAGCTCTGGAAGTTGAAACTTGGTGAAAACTGATTTAAAAATGTCACATTAATTTCCCAGAGACTTACCCCAGCCCTTACTCTAAAGCTAAACTCCATTAAACTAGGTCTTCATGATTAAATGTAATGATTTACATCATAGGGACTCACTTCCTGACCTCAGAAGCAAGGACAGGTCTCCTTAATGAGACTGTTTAAACAGCAAATTTAAAATTTCCCTGTAACTTCGGCTAATGTCAGAAGGTAAAATGTAGTTTTAATGAAAACCTCTCATGTCACTGCAGCTCTTCCTGCCCTGCACAGCTGCTCCATACATCTCTGCTGTGCCTAACGAAGGAGCCAGCGGGCTAAAGAGCAGATAATAAGGCGATAATAAGGAGGTCATTATTTCCATTTCCCTCCTTGGCACCAGCCACCTCTGTCCTTATCTGCTCCGGCAGTGTCGGCAGCCTCTCAGACAGAGTCCAGGTCTCGGCTCGGGATACCTCAGAGACGCGTTCAGTGCGACTGCAGCCGAGCAGAGGGAACAAAGAGCCCATTCACAGGAGGAAAACAGGAAACAGCCATGCATCATGCTTCCTCGCAGACTGTTTTTCTGCAACACATTCCCACTCACTGAATCTCAGTTTTCCCACACAGATCAGCTCATATACCAGGTGGAGTTTACTCACAGTTTATTTAAAACCCAGCTTAAATGTTTATGAATTATTAGATTAAGCTCTCATGCTGTTTCCAGAAAGTAAACACTGCAATAAATTTTCTTCTTGTTTAAACCAAAACCAAATTAGTGAAGATCAACATCCTGCTTTGATTTCTATGTGTCAACCTGTAGCCATGTGAGCTGGCCTGACTCTTAATTCATAAATAAAGCCATTAAAAATGAGCAAACCTGCAGGATCCAAAGAGGCACGTTTCATATTTCCCCAGGATGAGGCCGCCATCTGTTGAGTAAATAAACCTCTGCGCTGGGTGTGAGGTAATGCAATTTAATTTGATGTAATGTGATAGTCATCTGTAGGAAATTGCTTGTGAGCATCAAAAGCCACCGAGGCATTATGAGAGAAAGCAGCTGGGTGACCAGATGAGTCTGCAGCTCAGGAGCAGGGTTCAGTTTCTGTAACATTTCCTGTCCAAGTTCTTCACCCATCAGCATGGTGTGAAATAATCACGGCTTGAAAATACTGAGATGGAATTCAGGCGTCCTTCTGTTGACTTTATCCAACAATTCAGGAGTCAGTCTGTTTGAAATGCAATGACTTTACTGACAAGAGGGACACTGGATAGCCTACTCACAAATCAGATCTTTCTGTAGAAATTTACCATCAAAGAAGAGCTAACTAGAAGTTCATGCTATTGCTCGGGCCACAATCTAGAAATGTTATTCTATATATGTTTTGTTAATACAAGCAATTCATTTGTGTAGTACTTCAAAGAGATACAGAGTGCTTAAAAATTTAGACAAAATTCACTAAATTAAGTCAAGTTAATAAATGTGTAAACCACAGACTGTATATAAAGGATGGACATAGCTACCCATCGCCATATTGGTGTCTTGAAATGTGGTGTTTTGGATGTGATAAGAGAGAGATGGATCTGACTATGAAATTTTATCAAACCACATGCTTATTGGCTTATAACTTGTCAATCAAAGGTTACTAGCCAATGAATGTACCATGGATAATTCTCTATTCTGAATCTTAGAATGACCAAACTTGACTAGCTTTTCCACAGGACTAAATTAAACACAGTAAAAGAATAGAGTCAAGTTATCAAAATTACACCAGAAGCATTGCACAAGCACAAATACCTGACCTGCTTCTGACCACAATAAACAGTTCGCTCCTGACCATGGTGGTCACAAGCATTTATTAGCAGACCTAGTTATTGGGCAGGTATTACTAAATATATGGTTTGTGGGGTCACTCCTCAGACTGGGCAGGATTCACTAAAAACAAATGAACAAACACAGATTAAACACAAAAAGATAAAAATAACTTAACTGGCTCAGTTTGTTAACAAGGCTGACTAATGTTGGCTAATGAGTGTTTGCAGACATTCCTTGGAGAGAACTGGAGAGGAAGTCAGGAAGTTTTGGTTTTGCTCTTGTGGGTTTTATGAATATAAAATGCAGCTTCCTCTTTTAAACTTATGAATCATGTACAGGATCATTCATCATTATTACAGCAGAAGACAGCTGAATAACTCATTGAGTGCTGCAGTTGCTGTTTTTGTTTTCAGTTCCTCTTTAGTCACAGCCTGGAGTAAGTGCTGTGGCTCTAAATAGAGCCAATAAAGTTTTGCTCACGTACCAAAGCAACATAAATGAGAAAAGCATACCTAAATGTTGCTGTGTCCACACTGGTTGCATTTTTTCTCAGCCCACTGCTGAGACAGGCTTAATTGACTCTCAATACCAAGACCTTCCAAAGCCTCCCCCTCCTTTCAGCGCTGACATTAAATTTAACGTGTTTATTATTAGGATTAAATGGGCCCCGTGTTGGATCGGCCTGTGGGTTTGTGCAGCTTTCATCCTGAAGGCCACTGAGAACATTTAAGCCCACATATGTGAGCAGCTGGGAGTTTGGTTTGGCTGCGCTTGTAACACTTGTGTTAGCAGTAAGCAGCAGTAAGCTGTTTGCAGAGACGGCTGCAGGAAGACTCGTCTCATAGAGGGACAAGGACGAGAACCTATTGGTCTATCAGGAGCTAAATCAGTCACTGACTTTGACATGGACGTGATCTCCTCCACCTCTCAGTAATCTTATTTTTGTCACCCAGATGCCTGCACCTCTGAAATGTGCCAAGGAAGAAGTGCAGTTGCTGGTTAGTAAAAACTAAACTGAGAAGATTCTTAAATATTTAAATGAATTAAATGGTAATTTTTGCCTTCCAGTTATATTTTCTTTGTGAAAATTATAGATACTATAATTTATCCTAGAGGTCAAGTCTTATAAGAGTTCTTCCCTTATAAACTTTTAAGCCAAGCAGGCGAAAAGCCTATAAAGGAGGTGGTTGTTAACCTAACAGTAACCCTAAAGGGGTCAAAAATATGGCCAAACTTCTTTTGTTCTGCACTAACGACAAAAGAAAAGGTCAAAACATAGACTGTATTTCAAAGATGGGTGTAACTACCACCAAGCTATTTATTTGTTTTCTGCATTTTGGTTGTCCTGTTTTTTGGAGCCGCAGTAATCACATTTAGATGAGAGGATGGAGCGCTCACATAAACTCCACAGGTGCATCACACAGGCACAGATACGTGCCAGTTAATGTATCCAAATAAAACCCTAGAACTTCACCCAGCCTGGAGGTTTGAAGTTCTTGGATGGTCTGTTGGTAAAATTAATTTCAGACTTTCTAAAAAAAAAAATTTTTGAGCCACCATCTGATGACCTTCGGTGTGACTGCAGGGGTTTTTATATTGGGGTATCATACAGTGTCATTTTGTCAGACCCTGTTTGTGCATGTAATTAATATTAGCCACTGATCACAAATACAGCTGCTTTTCTGAAGAAAGCAGTCAGGTTGTAATGATTACATTCACACATGGATAAGACTTGTCTCAGAAGTGCTCATTTACACCCTGACTGGTTTTGTATCCAGAGAGAACATCCAGATATAGATTTAAAAAAATGTTTTCCAGCTTTAACAGGTGGATGTGCCCCTTAATCACTAAAGAGGAAACATTTAGACCACTGAAGACTGATACGGACCTCCTGTTGTATCTGCCCTCACCCTGCACTGATCGACTGAAAGTGAAGAAAAGAAGTTTACTTTTCCACTTTGGCAACAAGTAAATGTTGATGTACAAACAAGACTTTTTGTTTTGTGGCCTCTGGTCTTTTCCCTGAGGGGCAAACATGTGCATGCTGAATGTTAAAAAGCTTTTCCAAATCCTGGCAAAACGGTCTAAAAACACCAGCAATAAAGGGCAGTTGTCCTGTTGGCAGGCACAGCTGGCCACCGAGAGGGCACTCTTTACTGACTTGGCTGATAGAAATCTGCACTGACATTTCCCTCTCCTTTCTATCTGAAAGAGGCCAGGACTGACATTACAGCTAAATGTTTCAAAGGCCCCAGTCAAATTGCTCTTTTTTGATATGCAGTCAAGGCCAGCGCCCTCGAGACCCGCAGCGTGGGGAATCATATAAAAAGAAGAGATGACAAGGAGTATCTAAGATGGAGACACTTTTCAACAAAAGCAGGGGAGGAGTGACCAGACCTCTGTGAACTTTATGAACCCAAATAAATACTAATATAAACCTGTGATGGCTTTGAAAGACAAACACTTTTGTTTCTGCTTTCTACTTGCATTTTCGTATCGTCCCATACATTCTGAAGAACTCTGACACACAACCATATCAGGTGTTTTTGATTTATGTGTTTAAAAATAGACATCAGCACCACAAAGATGGATAACATATCCAATTCAGTGGCTGTAGTGACGTCTGTAAAGTCCAAACTTTAAGCTGTAATAAAACCTAAACAAGCGTGTACAGCAGGCTGTAAACATCTTTATTTCTGCTGTAAAGTTTGACACGTTAATATGTGATTATGAAGGACTCACTCGCTTTTGGAATCTCTAGTGGCCTTATTTGTGTTTCGGGTGTAACGATACAGAATTCAATTTGCATTGACCAGAGACCGACCATGAAATCACTGCTGATGGATCCTAAACTAAACTTCTCTCAACTTTCAGGTGAGTAACTGAAGCAACTAGTGAAGAGTGAAGAATAACCTTTACTGACATATGTCACTTCCTGTGTGGATGTTTCTTTATTCCCTATGGGTGACGCTTAGCCATGACGGGAAGGAACAACTTCTTTTTGAAACAAAATGGATCTGGGACGGGCAGCCATTGGAAAGAGAATAGAATGCTTTGGGTCATGGTCCAAACCCCACCCTGCCAGGACCCTGTCAGAGCATCTTGTTCAGGTGTATCTCGTGTTCTTGTTATTTTACTTTTGACATGAAGTGGTTTGGCTGGTCAGTAGGAGCAGGAACATCATCCTTTAACCCAGGGGTGGGCAACTCCAGGCTTCAAGGGCCCGTGTCCTGCAGGTTTTAGATATCAACCTGGGTCAACATGCCTGAATCAAATGATTGGTTCATTATCAAGCCTCTGGAGAACTTTAAGACGTCTTAAGGAGATAATTTAGCCATTTAAATCAGCTGCATCGGATCAAGGACACATCTAAAACCTGGAGGACACTGGCCTTTGAGGCCTGGAGTTCCCCATCCCTGCTTTAGCCCATCCATGTGCGTGCGTCTGTGCTACGATGCTGGTTCCGCTTGACATGAAGTACCTCTACCTGGATGTCCAGTGGACATCATAATCCTGTAGGAGTTCGAGTTTGATGACTATCTAAGGCTCTGAGGGTTTTATTTAACAGCTGTGGACCTCTGATAAATGCACTCTCCTAAAAACTGTGTGTTCCTGTTTAAGAAAAGATGGTGGTTTGGGTTAAAATGAGACTGTTCAGAGCAGAAAAATGAAGAGTTTGTAGTGACAGGCTTGTCTGACAAATACCAGAACCTGATATGCTGCTAAAGGACACCTTGGCAGCTTTGGCAAAACAATATTATTGGATGGGGATGATAACAGGCTGGTTATGTAGATCCTGTCTCAGCAGATACTCGACATTATGAGTGTGGGATTTGGATCTGAAGCAAAAGACATCAGGCTGTGCCTTTTGTCTGGGCTCTTTGACTTTCAGACAAGAAGTGCCACCTCCTGCAGACTCTCTGGCTTTGAGGCTGCCTGATCTCTTGAGCCCAGAGGCTGTGCCAGCTGTTTGCTAATCCACCTGGATGTTTGATCACATCTAAAGCATGGCAGGGATATTTAAGCTGCTGTTTCTAACCTATCCCATGACATCCACACTGACGTGCTGTCTGCGGTCAGCTGCTCCACACTGCTCTCTGCTGGTCGGTGATTACTAAGGAGATCCAGTCTGTTCACACTGAGAGGACCCTTAAAAATCATGTTGCATCCTCCTGACTATTAGCATATTATCATATTATGAAAGTGTTACATCATCATACCATCCAGTGAGAGATGATGCACAGTTTTTCCACCACAGAAAGACCTTAAGTCCAAGTCTGTGAGCACTCTGTGAATTAACACACATTTTCCACTTCCCTTTCATCCTTTTCAGATCTCCCACTTTAAAACCCATAAATCATCATCTTTCTCCACCTTGCTGACAGATTGCGTCATGCACTACTGCTTTTCATTTGCTCTGCTTCTCCCAAATGTTCTTCTTTTTGACCCAAACACCTCTGGATCTCTCTGTCCATAACACTCTTTTTCTCCCCTCCATGCTTCCTCTGTCTGTGTTCTCTCACCGGTCTTATTATTTTCCTTTTATTGGTCAGCTCTGTGTTCTTCTTCGCAGCTCTGCCTAAAAGGCTGACATCCCAGAGTCGCCTCTTCACTGTTCATGTCAGGACTGGTGTTTTGCAGGTACCATTTAATGAAGCTGGCAGTTGAGGACCTGTGAAGCGTCTCTCTCTCAAACTAGAGACTCAAACTCGGATGTACTTGTCCTCTTATTCCTTCTTCTTTCTCTATTCTGGTCAGAGCCGGCATGCACTGCTCTGTGAAGGGAGTACACACCATTTGTATGAAATCTTCAGGTGTTTTGGCAGCTGGATAGCCATCATCTGCCAGAACAAGACGGCGGGATTGGTGAAGATGCAGCAGCGTCTTTGAGGATTGTGTAGAAGAGCCACCTTACTCTTTGCATGACTTTTACGAGTGAAAAGATGTTTGTTCTGCAAAACAGGAGTATACTTAAGTGTTTCCTCCACGTTTCAATCCATAAACATGATAAGGTGGATATGTGGAGTGGGCTGGTTGGCTGTGCTGTCATATCTTATTTACAATATAGAAAACATATCAGATGTTTAACCGACACATTTTACAATTTCATTTTGAACTTGATCATAGCAATGAGTCTCAACAAGGATAACAGTAGACTGAAAAAGGAAAGCAAAGAAGTCAAGAAACATTTTGCAACTAACAGAGTGACCGGGCATAAAAAGTAGCATCTTAGACAGTTTCTCATAAGTAAAGATGGGTAAGTGGTAAAGTGTGCACAAAAAAACTGCACCTACGTGTTATGAAACAACTTCAAAATAATGATCCTGATCTAAGTAGATAATATCCATCCATCCATCCTCCCTCTACCACTTATCCAGGCAGTAGCCTAAGCAGAGAAGCCCAGACCTCAGTCTCCCCCACCACTTCCACCAACTCATCTGGGGTCTGTCCCAGGGCCTCCTCCCAGCAGGCCATGCCCAAAACACCTCACACAGAAGGTGTCCTAATCAGATGCCTAAACCACCTCAGCTGGCTCATTTAATGTGAAGGGGTAGCGGCTCTACTCTAAACCCCATCAAATGACTGAACTTCTCACCCTCTCTCTAAGGCTGAGCCAAACCACCTTTCAGAGGAAGCACATTTCCACTGCTTGTATCCAAGACCTCATTCTCATTCTTATTTCTCTTTATCCAGAGCTCATGAGCACAGGTGAGCGTGGGAATATAGACCAGGACAGCATCCACACCACTCTGTACAATGCACCAACCCCTGTATCAATCTCACCCTCCCCTCACTCATAAACAAGACGCCGAAGTTCTTTAGCTCCCTCACTTGGGGCAGCAATTCGTCTCTGATGCGGTACACAATATCACAAGATTTTGAGAATCTGGAGAAATCTCAGTGCACAAGGCATAAAGCCAAAAATCAACATTGGATCCCAGTGATCTTCATGCCCTCAGGCAGCACTCTTTTAAAAACAGAAATGATCCTGAAATTGAAATCACTGAATAGGTTCAGAAACACTTCAAGGCATCATTGTGAACACAGCTCACTGTACTGTCCACAGTGAAGGTCAAAGCTCTGTTGTCCAAAGAAGACGCCGTTTGTGAAAGTGATCTAGAAACAGTTTTTCTTCTAACTCTTGCTAAACCTCTTATTTCCTGTTTTTCATTAATGCCTGAAAACTAAACTTCATTGTAACACTTAGACGAGCAAACACACTGATCATTTTATTGGAAATGAAAGAATGTGGACAAGTTTTCACTGTTTAAAAGAAAAAACAAAACAGAAAAACAGAGGAAAATCTGGAGTGTTTGATTGGGACCTGCAGGAGCATTTGGATCTGTAAGTGGTTAATGACGCAAGACTTAACAAGAAAATCGCTTATCCAGATTTTATGCCGGAAACAAAGCACCCTAAAAATCCATGCACACAAATATGTTGACACCGTGGATGTGTGGTGTGGTCACCGGTGTAGAAACAGGTTTGTGGTTGTCCAGGTGCTCCTCTGTCCTCAGGGGGGGAAATGCATCATTAAAGTTATTGAATAAAAAGAGAAAAACAGAGTTTCTCCTTTCATAACACCAATTGCTTTGAGCAGTGTAACACACACAGCGCACGCCGGGATTTTGACAGCTCCTGTGTGTGTGCCCTTTGATTGATGAGCCCGATTCCAAATGTTTTTTCATCCAAATCAGTGGGAGTTTAAGTGCCTCGTGCATGTTAATATCAAACAAAACATTAGCCCGAGCGGCAGTCCCGGTGTGAACTCCCTCTCTGCTGATTTCATCACTCATCTCTGCGAGGCGCCACATGACTTCAGGACACGCTGGGACGAAGGGAAGAAAGAAAGGCAGTCAGCAGTATAGGTCGGTAATTTTGCACACATGCTGTTTGGAGATTTCTGCAACTGTCTGTGGAAGCTGTCGGCCTGCACGCGTGACCTAGGTCAAAGGGTAACCAATCGAGTTCATCCAAGAAGAACCGAGGAGCAGAAAGGTTTACAAATTTGGCAAATGGGAGGTCAGTTATAACCTTACAAATTAAAGACAAAAGTCATAAAGATGCCCAGCAGCCACAGATGTGAAGGTCACAGAGCTCTCAGATGACTGACAAGCTGGCAATTAAACAGAAGACAAAGGACCTTTGCATTACAACAATAACGATGTCCGCTGCTAACCCTATAGCACCAAGTGCATCACATACATACATAATGTCATTTATTGCGAATAAGGTGCAAAAAAAGTCAAACTCTCCTACATCAAAGAAAACAATGACTTTCACTTCTCTCACTGCTTCTCTTCTGTTTTGCCCTCTGTGAAACCGAGGATCTGTCGGCTATAGCTGTGGGAAACTGAAGCACTCCACTGGACTCTGTGCAGTCCAGTCACAAACTAACTAAACCCTGATGAACAATGATTCAGTAGCTTGTAGAACCACCTTCAGCAGCAATAACTGCATTTTTCTCATCAATCTCTTATATGACTGGTGCCTCTTCTTTACTCTGATGCTTCAGCTCCTTGAGGTTTATGGATATTTGTTTCTGCATAGCTCTCTTAAGATCCCACTCCCACTACAGCATTTCAAGCAACTCAAGATCTGGACTCTGACTGGACCATTGCAGCAGCTCCATTCTTTTCTTTTTCTTGCTTGGGTTCCCAGTCCTTTGGCTACAAGAAGAAAGCCCAAGTCATCAGGCCTCCACCACCGTGCTGACTGTTGGTATGAAGTGTTATGTTTGGACAAATATCTCCACTTTGATTTTGTCTGTTTTTTCTATCCAAAGGCCATGGTTCCAGAGGTCTTCTGGTTCATTCAGATTCAAATTTGCAAACCTGAGCTGTGCTCCCTTCTAAACAAGCCATATTTCAGTCTTTTTCTAACTGTATTCTCATGAACTTCAACATTTAACATGCTGGCTGAGGCCTGCAGAGTCTGAGCTGTAGCTCTTGGGGTTTTTTTGTGCTGTCTCAGAGCATTGTACAGTCTGAGCTTGAAGTGAATTTGCTGAGAAGATTGTGGTATTGTATGAGGTAACATAAAGGCTGGATCTTTGTGATCTAAGAAATTCCAAACTATTAAAGCATCAAGATGCACAGAGCGGATGACAAAGGCAGGAAGTCAGACATGATAATGTAAAAAAATCTGGCCAATTTTCAAAATAAGAAATCCCGTAAAGACCTAGTGACACGTATCCGGTGTTTTCCCAGATAACGAGGGAACAGTTACTCCTTTCCCTGCTTCACATGAATTAATGACAACTTCACACCCCAGTAAGATTTAAATGGTGAGTTTATTTAAAGTTCACACCTTGTATAGTTGTACACATGTTTGTTTCTGCTGATTTGTCCTCAGACTCCCATGACGGGAGGCCGGATTCATCCATGAGTGGCCAATAGAGGAACTGCATTTTTATTTTATTTTTTTCTTTCTTTCAAAAGTCTTTTTATTAGACAAAGGTTTCAGTGCAATGTATAATACAAAGTACTACCAGATTGTCTGGGGGGAATTGTGCTGACATAGTCTGCACATAGTGTCTGATCTGTAATGTAAAAATGTAGCAGCAATGCAAGATTTGTTCGATAACTAAGAAAAAATTGCAAATTGTCCTACTACATATAAGTCTGCAAAAGATTTTAGACCCTTTCTGTGCCAGATGTGAAAAACACTGTCATTGAAGGAACAAATGGGTGGTTTTCTGCAATTGGGCTTTGAAGTTAGAAAGCCCGGGGACCAAGACTCTTCCTAAACTGAGACCAGATTCTAAGAGACTGCTGGACTACTCTATTATTACTACTGGCAAGGCCAGAGGGAATGATGAGCCTAAAGTTGCGGGTAGAGAAATTTTCCTGCTCGAATAAGACTCCATGGTGACCCAAACTGGTGATGCCGGGTCAAGGTGGTAGTGTCTCAAATACAACATACACATGATATTGGCGGCCCAATAGTAATATTGCAAATTAGGGTGGACTGAACCTCCCTGGGTCTTTGAAGAGTAGCTTTTTTCAATTTTGGATGTTTACATTTCAAATAAATGAAGTGATTAAGGAATCCAGAGATTAAAAAAAAAGATTTGGGAATCAGGATGGGAAGGCATTGAAATACATATAGGGATTTTGGAAGTAGCATCATTGCTACTTTCACTTACATCACTGTAAATGGAAGTAAAACTCCAATTTAATCCCAGACAGCACTCAGAGACTTGCTGCACCAGTATTTTTTGCACAGTTTGTATTTAACACCATGTGTTTGATAGAATTTAAATACCACAAATATCATTCTTTGCAGTCGATGTTTTGTGTTAAAAACTCCTCTGAGGTCAGCTTTGAAGAGGCAGCCTCTTGTCTTTTACCAGAAAAACATCCAGCCACTCAGTGTGGACAAGCAACTGGGAGCTGCCATTAACTCCCCACAGCTCCACGAAAGAAAAGCCGCATCTGAAATCCGTCTCTGAGTAGAAGCAGAGGGCTGGAGAGCTACTAATGGCTTGATGTGGCCCCCTTGCTGTGTTCATTTCAGAGCAACCCAAGCTCATCCTATCCCTACTGGGCAGATAATGCAATTACACCCTCGCATCTGCAGGGGGCTCCCTCTGCCTCCATCTCCACCTCTCCTCTGTCACTGAGTGTGTGCGGTGTGTGTGAGCAGAGAGGTAGGAGCTGCGACTGGTAGGTCTCATGCTCGAGATTTAAGTTAATCAATCATCGTGCCGCCTTAATGACACCCTGCTGCTTCCCTAATGTCTTCTGGCAGAGGCAGCCCGCCGCTGGCATGGAGCTCATGCCGGCACACATATGGTCGCCTCGAGTGAGTGACAGGACCCCTTTCATGTGTGCTGCCCTGCACGCCGGATGCCATCAGCCACATACAGCCGCAGGACTGAAATGGTGTTAGAGGAAGGGGGGCAAAGGAAAGAGAAGGAAGAAAGCAATGAAAACAGTGGAAGAGTACACGGAGGCCTCCCTGAATTTGAAATGTGAAAGTGAAGCTCACAGCTTCTATGCTGTGAAACCAACACTTGAAGTAGGCTGGAATGAAATTAGAGAACCGGAATATTTCCAAGCTTTTACAGACAGGAAACAATCAAATCAAGAAAGAGAAAGTTCAATTAGAGTTAAACACATGAGCCAGAAAGCTGAAAAAGAAAAATCAGGAGGAGCTTTCTGATGAATGTCTTAAAGCAGCTCCAGAAACCATTACATGAACATGTTTCCCAAAACAATGATGAAACGTACGAGTTTATTGGACCACCTTTAGCTTTGATTCATTTAAATAACCTCATCCAATATCAACAGTGATTTCCATCTAGAGTCGCATTAAGTTGTCACTAAGATCCTGCATTGATGATGGGAGAGTCACACCGTTGTGTAAAATTTTCTCCAGCACAGACTCTCAGTGGGGTTCGCGTCTGGACTCCGTGGTGGCCAGTCCAAGTGTGAAAATGATATCTCGTGCTCCCTCAACCACTCTTTCACAATCCAAGCCTAATGAATCCTGGAATTGTCTTCATGTCCCTGCCATCAGGGAAGAAAAACAATCCACTGATGGGAAAATCTGGTCACTCACTGATCTGATCAACTGAAGCAAACCCAGATCCCAACACTGCCCCCCCAAGGGATCTCAGAACTTTGTTGCAGGTGGCTGATGGCTCGTGCTGTAAGCCACCACTTCAGTTCACGGATGGTCATTCACTCCTTAATCCATCTGCCTTCTCAGTCCAGAATGTGAACACTGGCATCATTTACCCTTTAGCCCCAGAAAGCTGATTCTGTTCTTCAGGACAATGATTGACTTCTTCACTAAAGAAGTTTCTTGGATGAGTTGGGAAACGTTTCTTCCACTGAAAACGTCCAGATCAACAGAATTAACTTTCTGGGATTTCCTTAGCTGGATGATTGAGCCCTTTACCTGTTAGGTTCAGGTGTAAGGCCGGTCTTGTCCTGTTGAGGTGGCTCTTCTGTGTTGTGCCATTTGTGTAGCGGCTTGTGTAGTGGTTTCACCAATGCACTCCTCACCACACTGCACTATGTTGTTCAGCTTCTGTTTTGATGTTTTGTCTTTCAGATAAATCAGAATCACCTAAAGACAATGATCTGAATGACTGAGAGCCACATCCTTAGTTGTTTTCTGTGTTTGATGGAGCAAATAAATTGAACCTTTTATTCTGGGACCCAAGACTTTAAAAGTTTTTTCTTCCTTTTCTTTTAGAGCATTGTCTGTGTTCTTTTCTCCTTTTTAAAATTAGGTTGCCAGTATTGTTTATATTTGTGTTTTTTAATGTGTTATACTTCATTCAAGTCTTGCATTTTAGGTCGTCTTTGATTTGGGGTTGTATGTGTTTGGGTTAGTGTTCAGCTTGCTATTGATATAACTTGCTGTTTTTTCATTTTGTTCCTTCCACCTCGGTGTGTTGTGTTTTGTCTGTCACTGTTCCCCATTTTCCTCTGAATTCCCTTTGCTAGGTTAACCTTATTTCCTGTTTTCTTTTGGTGGCGGTTTGTTCTCCTGTATCTTGTGTAGTTTAACTTCCCCTTGTTCACTTTCTAGATTTTTTTCAGCTGTGTTTAGTTCCCAACTATTTCATCTTTCCTCGTTACCTCTGGTGCATTTATCTTTTCAGTCTTCCTTTGTCCCTTGTTGTGTTGTCTGCACACCCATGTGCCTCCTCTCTGTGTTTTTTGGGGACTTTGTAATTCCTTCAAATGTTCAAAGATGGTGCTGCCACATCCAGACCGCTCCGCACAGACTGTGCTCTTTTTTAGGTTTTCAAATTTATTTATTGTTTGTTTCATATTCCAGAGTCAGCTTTTTCCACAGTCAACAAGCCTTTCAGGACACATTTCAATGTGTGTTGTACTTGCATGATAATGCATAAAGAATCTTGGAAAGCTTGGTTTAAATTCTCTCTTGTTTCCTACAGCCTGCATTTGAGTCTCGCAAATTAATCACAGGCTTTTCTGACAGAATGGACCCAGCGAATGCACACAAAGTTATGCAAACAGACATTCCAAAAATGAACAAAGTAGGACAAGGCTATAAATATACACATGAGGTAATCAAGGGAAGTCTTGATAAATTCTATAAGTACTAAAAGAGAATACAAACAGCATCATAGGAACCGAAAACACAGAATACGAATAAAAAACATGAACCCAGATTTACACAATAAACAACACTTAAAAAACAAAAACTTTGAAGAATGAATAGAAATCAAAATATACACAAATCCAAAACTTTAATAAAAAAAACAACAACAACAACAACAACAAAAAAAACACGACAACTTGGATGGCTCATCTTTTATTTTGTAGTTATGGTTTGACTTTCAGCATTATGAGCCTTTCATCTTGTTTGCATTGTAGTTCTAGTTACTGCTTTTGTTTATAGAGTTTGATTAGTCCCCCCAGAGTTTCCCCCTGTTTGGTTCATTCATGTTTCTCTGTTCCCTGCTTTCAGTTATTCGTTTTCTCCTTTACTTTGGTAATTATGTGTCTCTGGTCTGTTTAGTTTTGCTTCCTACCCGGTAAGCCTTTATTGTCTACATCCTGATTATCCTTCTGTGTGTATAAATAGTCCCGTCTCCTGCCTAACTTTGTCTTAGTCAGTTGTACTCACCAGCTTTCTTCCATGTTTATTCTTTGGACTGAGTTTATGGTTTCCCTCTTGGCTTTTTTCTTTGTTTTGCTTTTGGATTGAGCAAATAAAAGGTAGATTTTGGTTACTCAGTCTGTATTTGGCTTATTATTCAACAAGCCATCTTTGAGATTCAATCCAGAATTCTTTGATCATGATGTCTCTGCTGCTACTTATATCTAACCTGTGCAGTGAACCTCTGAACATGACATTAAATACAATTAAAATAAACGTAACCATTAAATTTAATCTTTCCAGTTTATCAAATATTGAAAGTAAGGTGTTTTCTTCCTCTCTTTCTCTGATATTACCACACATTAATCTTTTTTGTCACTCTTTGAGTGGGCAGTTTGTGTACTTGCTGATATGTTTAGCTTTTTCAAACATTGCATTTGAAATTATCTGCCACTTATAAAAAGTTACTGAGCTAGCCCCATATTGAAGTACCGTGTTGGTCTGGACACATCAGCACATGAATGGGATGATAAGGGTTAAAAGTGTGTAGGCATGACTGCACGATGACTCACCTGCCTCTGTCTCGTCACCTGGAAGGACTGCCGGGCTGCAGTGCTATTAAGAATGAACTTGGTTGACATCATTTTGTATTAAATTGCCCGTCAGATTTAATCACACATTAAATGAAGGTGCCGGAAGACCATATGGGATCATTTCGGCAACAACTTTAACACCTGAGAGCGTATATACGGGGCAGTGTGACTAGATAAGTGAACAGAGGTGAGACTGAGGAGGGCAATTAAAAAGGAAATGTGGAACCGGAAATGTGATAAAAGCAGGAAGTGAACCTTACAAGGGTGTAAAGTGAGCCAGTGTGGGCATGTGGTGGTCTGTACCACCCTGTTAAGTCACCTGTTTTACTCTAAATGGGACCACATTTTACAAAATAAGAATCATGTTTTATTCAGTAAGACTTAGCCGGGACAGTGTTTACTGAGGTCAGATAATTTCCTTAATAGACAATCAGATTTTGGCTGAAACCAGAGTACTCGCCCCCTGCTGGCTGTTAGAGAATGGAGCTTCTTCTGGGATTTTGCAGAAGATAAAACAGGAGAAGGGTTTTCTTAATGCATATGATGATGAGCTCCTGACCTGGAGACTGTGAGAAAACAGAGCATGCATCAGTATTTCCACATTAAATGAACTCCACAGAGCACAGCCACACCAAAAAACAGCAGCACTGTCACATGGAGGACTCCATGTGAAGTGACATTTATCCCAGTCTGACATGGCAGTTGCCCCTAAACACCTCCTGAACCCAGAATATCCTCACATCAGTGTGAAGAGCCTTTGGAAACAGTTCACAGTCAGTTCTGATGAGGCCTAAACCTGGCACAGCTCAGACCATCCACCTCTCATCCATACAGATCATCACCATCAGCAGCAGCGGCAGGAGCAGAGCCGGGAGTCCATTTGCATGCAGGCGGTTGCAGGAGTCGGAGGCCCATCTGTCCACTGGAGCGCTTTCTAATTTATGTTAGTTGTTGTTGTCAGCGTTGTCTTCACACCCTCCTCTTCAGGAGAAGTGACGGGGAATGAGCTCTGGAACTAAAAGAGCAATCCATCATCTGTAAAGCTCTGCTCTGACAGCACACACAGACTGCTGTTAGGCTGAGGGGAGGGAAACTACCAGCCCAGAGTGGGTTCACACAAACACACACAGCAGATATACATGCATATTAATAAAGCCTTCCTCTGTTGGCCTCATGTAGAACATCCATAAAACAAATCAACCACATTTTCAGATGAATTTTTTTTAGTTAAGATATAAGAATATACATTTAGCACTTCTTAAATTATATTTCATTTTCAAATTAAATTACAAAATATATATTATATAAATTATTATATTATAAAATTATGTTATATAAACCCACTTTCTGCCACCAGGCTTCTGACTCGCTGGACTGAAGTAGGTCACTGAAGTGAAGAAGACGTGTCTTATTTTATATTTTGCTTGGAAAATGGGGAATAGATGCAACGATTTATTGTAGCCTGTTTGTACAATTCTTGTTAGCTTGAAAGTGAATGAGCACCTTTATTCTTTGACACGGCCTGATCTCTGGGGCAGCTTCTGTAATTTCTTTAAGTAGTATCAGGAATAGTTCCCCAGCCTTCTTTAAGGATATTCAAAGCTCTCAAAGCTTGGACATTTCTGCCTTTTCTTCTGTTCTCTGTCAGGATCGTTTCACGCTGCTTCAGTAACACTGAGACCCGTCTCTGGTGCGTTTTTACACTGACAGTGTGTGTCGGATCACTGTCATGCTGAAGAATGAAGCTGTTGTCAATCAGACGCTTTCCAGATGGTTCTGCAATATCTGTTGGTACTTTTCTGCATTTATAATTCAGAAACACAAATGATGTTTTTCCTGTGACAGGCTGCTATTATCCAAGTACCTAAAGATTTTGTAACTTTAGGGTTTCTTATAAGTTTGGACAAAACACAGGTTCATCCCTCGAGTTAAGATGCCCGGCTTGGTGAAAGAGCAACCAATGAAAGAAGTTTAGAAAGCCGGGACAACTATTGCAAGAGCACTTTTGAGGAAAGTTTCATTAAAGTCTGGCTGGACGAAAAATATAAAGAAATGACTTAAGACTTTTGCACACCAATGCACTTTTTAAATTTCCAGAAAGCTTATTAATCTATGAGAAAATTATGTAATAAAGGAGATCTCCACATAAATGTATTGTTTCCCTGAAAAAGTTAATATATTTTTAAAAATAATGAAATAGTAATGATCCTGGATCCATGTAACACACTATCAGTTTCAAACCTGGTTGACAACATTAGTTATTTATAAAAAATAAAATAAAAACCTCCTGGTCCGGACCAAAAACCTGATGTGGTATTCTGTGAGTGTGTATAAAACAGAAGACAACATCTGGTTTTTCATCCAGACTAAAACAGCTACAGCTGTTAAACAGAAACATTTTTATTTTTATTTTTTTTTAATAAAGGTCAGGAATCAGATAGTGTTTAAAATATTTTATTGACCCCAAATTTCACATTACAGGCACAGGCCCAGCCCACAGTTCAAAAACACTTTTGTTCAGCGATGCTGGAGTATAAAAAGTTATGTACATGTGCTGTATAAAGATATACAGCGATATGATGCTGCCCCCTGCTGGAGGTACTGCAGTCTTTCAGTCACTTCACATCCTGAAGGTAAAGTCAGGCCGCACATGTGTCAGACCACATGCTGCCAGGTACATTTAAGGAAGACGAGAAAAAAAAAAGAAAAAAAAAACAACAACTTTATTTTAGGTATGCACGTCCCTTTGTGTCAGAAGAATAAGTGTCCTTGTAAGTGTGTCTTAAATAAAACTTTAACACTGTCTTCATAAATAACTCTGTAACACAGAGAAATGAGTAGCTGTAAGAAAAAAGAAGTTTTGCCTCAAACATGCAGTGAAGACAAGGAGAAAACGTTTGCTCCCAGTTAACCCACAGACGTCTGGAAGGAAAATTGGACTGCCAAGCGTCAAGAACCTGGTTTAAAACACGCGGTCGAACTCTGTCTGGCTCGTGGTCGCCGGATTCCGGTTCTGATTGGGCTGCTGCTGGGGCATGTGTCCTCTCCGCCGAGGCGGGGCCAGGTACTCAAACATGGACGTGTTGTGGGTGGAGAGCATGTTCTTGAGGTCTGACGGCATCGGGTCTGACCAGAAGAAGTCGTGGTTGAGGGCGTCGTCACTGTCGATTCGCTGTGCCGGGTCCAGGACCAGCAGCTTGTCGATGAGGTCCAGGGCGTACGGGTCTTTGACGTAAGCTTTGAGGCGGTCCTTCACCTTCCTTTTCTGACCTTTGGGCAGCTCCATCTTCTGGTACAGCTCATACTTCTTGTCTACACCGGGCCACACCTGATGGGAGAACCGAGTGTTAGTTAAGTTAACACAGAGCTGAGAAACAGAACAAACAGAGTCTGAGTGGAAGAATGAAGGCTCACCTCTGCCGTGATGGAGCCGCAGAGCTGGCTGATGAGGGTCAACTGGTGCTGCTCCGTGTTCCCCTGCATGATTGGACTCCGTGTCCACATCTCGGCCATGATGCAGCCGGCGCCCCACAGGTCGATTGGAGGCCCGTAGTCTCGCTCACCTGCAAAAACAAAGATAACACAGAAATTAAAAAACTGCACCAGGAGTACATTTGAAATTTACTTGTACTACCTTTTCCTGATTATACCTGTGACTATGTTTGAGTACAAGTTTTTTGTTTCTTTCTTACCCAACAGCAGCTCTGGAGGTCGGTACCACAGCGTCACCACGCGGTTAGTGTAGCGGTTCCCCTGGCTGTTCTTGGCCAGGCTGAAGGCTCGAGCCAAACCAAAGTCGGCCAGCTTCAGGACGCCATCTCTGGTTATGAGCACATTGGCTGCCTTCATGTCTCTGTGAAGGATCTGAGCAAAGAACAACAGATCCCCATTAATATTCTGACAGTGGAATTTCATTTGGTTTAAAGTACCCACTGTGTCTCTGAGAGTCTAACCTTGTTCCTGTGGATGTAGTACAGCCCATTGAGCAGCATCTGCATCACCTTCTTGATCTCTGCCAGCGTGAACTTCACGTTAGCGTTGCTCAGCAGCCCAGCCAGGTCATGCTCACAGAAGTCAAACACCAAGTAGATGCTGCCTTTGTACCTGTTAAACTGAGTAGCTGAAAAGGAGAACAGCAAATTAAAAACAACCCCCAACAAACTGAAATAAATCCACACAAAGATGCACTCGTGTCACACGAACCTTTGGTCCTGCAGATCTCGATCAGATTGACAACGTTCTCGTGTTTGAGCAGTTGAAGGATTTTGATCTCTCTCAGAGCTGTGATTGGGAACTAAAGTGGAGGAAAACCAGTTATATTTCATCCACACCAACTTTCAGGACACTGGATTTTAAATGACGCCAATGCTCTGGTTTCTTACCCCTTCTTTCTCGTTTTCCATGAGCACTTTCTTCAGTGCAACTTTCTTCCCTGTCTGCCGGTGCTTCGCTTTGAACACCTCCCTGTACAAAAGACAAATTTTAGAACAGTTGGCTTTTTAAACTACTCGACTCAAACAGTATATAGCCTAATGTATAGTAGGCTAGAGAAACAACACTGCTGGCATTTGTGTGGTAGACATGATCTCAGTCCACTTCAGACAAGAACTGCTTCATCCCAAAGACAAAGGTGAACAACATCAGGAGTACTTAGACCTTTACAGACTAAACACTAGGGGTGGGTTTTGATGATCGATTTTCCGATTAAAATCAATTCTAGCTTGAATAAAATGATATTGATTCATTACAATCCTGAATCGATTTTTAAATATAAATGTATTTTGCGTGAAACTCCAGAATCTCAGGTTAAACCTCACAAAATTTCGACAGCCACCAAAAACATAAGCTTCTCTCACCTGACGGCACATACACGGACACCCTGTCTGGACTGAAAGCCAACAGCTCACAGGTTCTGATGCATCGTCAGGTCCACGCTCTGTGTTTACGTCTTTTTTGCACTAGATTCTGAAGCTGTAGGCTTTGTCTCTCTCCAACCACATTATACTGAACCAGCAGCAAAAGAAGATCCAAACTACGCTTCACATAAACATCATCATGAATCCCCTCTTACTTTTGCTGTTCTGCTCCCACCACGATAAAATGACACTTCATGCACAGCTCTCTTCGTCTCTTCCAATCTAAAAATCTGTTTTCTGCGTTATTTGCTTCCTTATTATGCACAAGTCTACCGTTATGTGCAGCGTTGTCAGCCGCTGTGTTTTTTGCTTGTTTGTTTTTTTTTTTTATTCAACTGACTTCCAAAAAGAAAGCCTCATTTCTGCTGTTTAATACTGAAGAAATTTAAACTTTTTACAATTATGCAAAATGCTTAGCTGTTTCTCTAACTAAACCTCTGTAACTTTGCTCTGCTTCACTTCAGCAGCATCAGGTAATGTTCATATGTTGATTCATGGTTTTCTGTTTTTGTTCTACTGCAGAATATTTTAAGGTGGTTATCTGCTATAAAAAGACAGGCCAGGAAAATCTCCTTCATGTGTTTCTGTGTTTTATGCTCTGTTACTTTGACACAAAGTCATCTGCTGTGATGGTTACACCTCTGATAAAGTCTCACAGGTGTCAGCTTTCTTTTTATAGATATAAAAATATGGACATGTACTGATAAATAATCAGAATTATAATATTTCTGACTGTCTGAGACAAAATTTTCCAGACTCAAATGGAATCAAATCGTGGATCTAATCGAATAGACCCTGTGCACGAGAAAATGCTAACTTCCTGTTTTAAGACTGGGCGTAGGGTTGTACATTTCCGGTAGCTTTATTTTGAAGTCAATTGCTACTGCAATGGTGGACTCAAAAATCATTACGTTAAGTTACAAAGAGCAGAGGGTGGGAACACTCACCATTGCTGTGTCATAAAAAAATCAAATGATCAATTTTTATGTTTGAAGAACGTAGATCGATTGTTTGTTTACATCACTCAGCACAAGCAGAACTGCATTACTGCATGCAGAAGACACATCTCTGTATAGTGACAGTTCTTGTGAGTTAAACAGGCAAATGTTCAGCATTCAAACTACAGGTGAACAATAGTCAAAGCCAGATGTTTCCCTGTTAAGTCGATGTCAGTACACATCTACACAGCATGTCAACAAACCGTGAAAAAAAAGCCACAGGATAGTTAAAAAAGAATACATGAATGATTGCGGGTAAGGGTCTCTATATGTTAGTATTTACGAAGGGTATGTTGTGACTTATCTTCACAATTACAGTGGTCCCTCGCTATAACGCGGTTCACCTTTTGCAGCCTCGCTGTTTAGCGGATTCTTTTAGTGCAATTTTGCATGCTTTTTGTTTGTTTTTTTTAAAGTCCATTGTGTTCTGCGTCCCGATCGGCTGTAGATCATTGTCGATCTCCTCCGTGCCGTCGATCTCTGTCGTCGATCTCGGCGGCACGGAGATCGACAATGATGACACCGCAGAATCGCTACATCGATCATTGAAGTGCTGCACTGTATGTTTGTAAGTTTTCTCCCCCGACAAACACAACAATGTCGACGAAACGTTTTGCACCGTCAAAGGCACTTGCGGTAGCACACAAAAGGCAGAGGAAGATGCAAACCCGACCGTAAACAAGACGCGAATATCACACCGGAAACGAAGCGCCCTACAGGAGTTTCCCCACCGGAAGTAGCATATGCTAAGGTGCAATGAAACCGATTCTAGAAATCAGTGACGATACTCAGCCCTAGAATAAACACCCACTTCACAGAAGCATGGCACAGCATCGGAGAATCAGCTCATCGGGACAGAGGTCAAGCTGCCTCTCTTCCACATCAGGGGAGAAGAGATGTCACTCATTGAGAATACAACGCAAAGCCTTTTTTGGTGCTCTATAAGTGAGCCTGGTTTTCAGCATGTGGCTCATTTAGCCAGTCACAAATTATTCCGGTGCCATATCTTGGTGCCCTGTTGTTTCAGTTGATCGCAGAAGACCATAGCCCATGAAAGCTTTGCAACTTTACAAACCAAATACCTTTTTAAAAACATGTCGAAACAGCCTTCCTTAATAAGCAGCTGGACTAATACAGGAAGGAAACTTCCGTTGTTTACCTGCTCTTCATTCACTCCGTGCGGCTAGCAGTTAGCACAGCTTAACGCAGCTGGCGTTTATACGGAATTCGCAAAGCAGCTAAAGATTCAGTAAGACAACCAGCCTGCTTTGTACTACTCACCCAAAGGTTCCTTGTCCTATCTTGGCCATTTTCTCGTACTTGGAGAACTCGTCACAGAAAGGGAACTCCACTCCGTCGTAGTACTTCGACATGATGGCGGCCTCCCGGTCGGGCCTGGACAAAAGGAAAATTCACGAGACTTTATAGTGGTAACATCAAACAAGGCTTACACAGAACGCGCCTCAAATGCAGCTGAAACAAACTAAAGCAAACCCGTTTGTTAAATTGAAAAATAAATAGATTTAATCTTACTTTTCAGCCCCGGTGGCATTGCTTGTCTTATCCCGCTGCATCCTGTCCGTGTCCGCGACGTAGTTACGTATGGAGCGTCTGCGCAGTGCGCACGGCGTCACCTCTAGAGCTCAGCGACGCCCCGCATACTGATGTGGGGGCGGGCTTGGCAAAAAGTAAAAATAACCCCAAAAGAAGCGACAATAAAGAAAAAGAAATGAAAAATAAGCAGTAAAAGAATAATAAATATTAAAAAAAATAAATAAAAAATAAAAAACCAATCTCGTAAGGCCGGGTTCGTCTGTAGCGTCTCATTCAGAAAGGTCAAGTCTGTCGGGGTGGGGGGCATAGAGGAGTGGAGTGGCCTCTCCGAAACTGTGTTGTCATGCCATAATGCATGCCCTCACACAGGGTGGAAATTCCAGTTCTCCTGATCCTCCTGAGTGCATCAAACATGAAACCATGTCACAAAAATAATATATTTGTAAGCTTTGAAATTTGCACAGTGGTTTATTTAGAACTCTTATTTCCATAACTGTAAACAAAGGAACTCACTGTTAGCCTATTTACTTCCGCCAACATGTATTTATTCATAATGTTATAACTTTTACTTAGAAGCTGCAGTGATTGCCGTTACCATTCGTTAAAATTAAACATGTTGTCGATCTGTTAATTCACCATTAAATGCTGTGCTTCTGTGTGGCGGTTGTATTAATACATTATTATTATTATTATTACAGGGTAGCCACATACCCTCAGCATGCTGATGGAGGTCTCTGCACATTAAAACCATCAGACCTCTCTGTTTTCAGCCGGTTTCAAGTGCTTTTCCTGATTTCCTGCGAGCTCCCTGCCACCCCCTCAGCAGCCATTTGCTTGCCTCTGCAGTTATTTTAAAGCATGCATCGAAACTAAACTTGACTGGGAAATAAAAGAGCTATCATCATTATTCAAATCTATCTGAAAGAAAAGAAACAACAAGCTAATTTATGATCCACGTTTGTTTTTTTTAATATACTTAAAACAGCAACAACAAACACTGAAGTTTGTCTGTGAAGGTTCTCAGTCATCTAGGTCATTGTGGTCTAAGGAGCTTGGAATTAAAAGCATCTAGATTTCTTTAAGTTTTCTTGAAGACGTTTCACCTCTCATCTGAGAACCTTCTTCAGTTCTAAGAGCAACTGGTGGAGAGTCCCAGATTTCAAGCCCTATGGGAGTGTACCCAAGAGGGTCATGGACCCCTATTGATCCTCTACCTAATCACACGAGCCAAGGTGTGAAAACGGGTGTGGTCACAATCAGCCAAGGTTTCGGGTGAGCTCATTTTGAAACCTAGCCGCACCCTATCAAGTGATTTCCTGAGGTCAAATGGCTGGATGTGAGTGGGCGTTAAGGCGTCTGGGAAGGGATCTCAAAACTGGATTATAGATGGCAGACAGTTGGTATCGTAAACCACCGCCTCTGTTCAAAGATGGTCGCTCACAGTGGACATAGATGGCTTCTTTCATTCCTCTTTCAAACCATCTGTCCTCTCTGTCCAAAACGTGAACATTGGCATCCTCAAGTGACCTTTGTCCTTTAGATGCAGATGGACAGCCGTGTCTTGTCCCGTGGAGGTGGCTCTTCTTTGTTGTGCAATGCGTTTATGAAGTGGCTGTTTGGTCTCTCCAATGTAGAGGTCTAAGCACTCCTCAGTACATTGTACAGTCTATACTACATTATTAAATCTGTGTTTAGGAGTTTTGTCTTTGGGATCAACCAGTTTTTGTCTGAGTGTGTGTTGAAATTTATGTTTTTATCCACAAATCAAAACCAACGAAGTAGAATCCTTCACTGTTCACATCAACTCTGTGGATAAAAACAAAGTTCACCAGGGAAGACACAAAAGACAACAGTTTGCCATTTCTGGACTGCACTGTGCACATTGAGGAGAATGGAAACCTCAACAAGTTTGTTCTAAAACATTTGTTTTACAACAAAAATGGAAGCCACCTTCTTCCCCTTCTCCCACCACCAGTCATCAGATTTGAAAAACGAAATAATTAGTTTTTTAGTCTTCACTGTCAGATCAGTCATTTAGGTCAGAATCTTAGTATATTTCTGTCTCACCTCGCAGGGAAAACAGCATCACATATATTTTCATATATTGTAGTCCCAAACTCCTGAATTTTATTACAAAACGATGGCATATGTACATAAGACTTATACAGCAGTATTATATATAATCTGTATGGTGTCCAATAAAAGCAATGCACAATCTTAAAGTGAAGAAATTGTATCCCTTGCATCATGGGAAAGTATTTGAATGTTTCTAAATATCCTTTCCCACTCTTTTATTATCCCATTTCAAACTTAAATTTACGGTCCCAGGTCTTCTTGAGAGCTAAAAGCTTCATTACCCAGTTTCTGAATCGCCAGAGAAATACACAAAGTACTTTATCAAAGAGACTGTGCATGGGTGATAATGGAGGCAAATGAGGCTGTTAAGTACCGTACTGAAGCAGAGCTGGAGGTTAACTGCATAATAATAAACAGGATTTTAGGTTCTCCCGACCCCACCCACCATCAACCAGCCTCTGCAGTATGTAAACAAGATTATTTTGTAATCCCATCACACCTCCCAAATAAGAAAGGGGGATCCTTAGGAGTGATGTAATGACTGGTACTCATTTTTAAGATGTTAACAATCTCAGCCACTGATGAGTTTAGTGCTGCCCAGCAAAAAGAAAATGTGTGTAGTAATGGATCAGTGTTTGTGCTTCTAACAAAATCTAAAACAAATGCTTTACCCCAAAAAGTTGTTTTTAAAGCTTTTATGACCTGAAAGTTACTTCTAGCAGACACATTTTAACAGAGACAAATTATTCAAAGGATCCCCACTGAAAACGTGTTTTTGACCTTTCGATTCCTTTTTAAAGAAAGGCAGTGAATAACTGTTCACCAGGGTTTAGCCCTAAATTTAAGGGTAAATTCTTAGAAAACCGACATAACTGTAAACGTTTGATCAAAACTATGATACTAGTTTACCACCACATGGGGGCGCTCTCCGCACCAAACCGGACTGTTTGATAAATTAATAAACGTGAAAATACAAACCAAGACATTCTGACGACCGCAAAGCAGCAAAAATGCTCATGTAAATTAATAAATAATGATTATGTGTTATAATGTAAACATATCTCAAATTAATTTAAGGGGAAAATAACTCCAGTGTGTTTTGCAGAAGGTTAAATTTGTTCATCCATTCATGGTTGGTTTACTGTTAGAATACCTGCACTTATGTTTTCGTCTTCATTATTTACAGGAAAGTATTTGAAAGCCTCCGATTCTGATTCTGAACAAACCTTAGAGAAGTAATAAAAGGTAATAATTCTGCTTTCTTGGATTAAAGCTGCACATATTATTCCAGAGATAAACAGTTTGCATTCAAATTAAAGCTCAGTCCTGAGAATTCATGGCGTCAAAGGTAAATCTCATTCAGGATTGTGAAGTTTTCTTCTTTCACTTTATAGGAGGGAAGGGAAGAAATGTGCTCTTACACCCCTAACCTTAATCTTCCACATAATGCTTTTCAGTTATAGGTTAGATTTCCCTGCAGGACATTTCTGTTTCTGGTAAAGTTCTGCTAAAGTCTGGACATTTAGTGGCACAAAAATCGGTTATTGCTGTTTTCAGTGAGTCTCAGGTCGCGACAAATTATGGAGCTGGGATGGCTATTATTATTCTTTTTTATATTGGAGACACTGAAAAACATCCACCAACTTTCACTGTTGCAGGATTGTTTTAGATACTGATCTAATCTCAGGTTCTGAAAATGTATTGTTTTTTTATTGTCCGATCTTTGTCGGAGTATTTGTGTGTTTTATTTCTTTGCGTTTTCATGTTTAAAAAAACGAGTAAAAATGACGGGGCGTGTTCTGACGTCATTACGCTTGAAAAACGAGCCTTCCATATTTGGTGTCGCCTTCCTGGGAGACCTCCACGCTTCGTGATGCTGTGCATGTCGCGCATGCTGCGGCGGGGCTCGGCCTTCGCCGCGCGGCTTGCACGGCGGGATCGGGCACTCAGTTTGGCGGGTCTTTCGTGCCGGCTCTACAGCACCGAGACGGCTCCTCACATCCCGGGAATGGAGTACCAGGTATGCTGCGTGACCGCCGCCGTTCGTGCTCCAGCCGGCTAACGAGCTAGCTAACTGAGCAGCGAGACTGTTTCAGAAAGTTTGGAGGTAGTTTTCGGGCTGATTGGAGTTTGATGGAATCATGGCTGACAGGCTGCCCGGTCTCGGCTGTTACACGCTAGCTTGGACAGCTATTAACAGCTCGCGATGAGACTATCAGTGTCAGTGGCTAAAAGTCTGCGCTGGCACGTGCTGTGGTATTTCTGTGTAGCCATGTTATTTCTGTTAGTTTGACTCGTGCCATGCTCACCCGACCTTTTCCTGGATGAACTCAGGTGTTTTTGATGTTTCCTGTAATATTAATGGGACTTTCCCGCAGTTTTAGAGCTGGGACTGTCAGAGCCGTCCGCAGTCTTATCTCCACTTTATGCAAAATTGAGGAGACAAGACCCTTTTTTATCTCCTCGTGCTGCTGCTTTCACGAGCATTTGGCACATAAAATTTTACACATGGGTCCATCATGGGTTTCCTGCGGCCAGATATTAAAGAGACTCAATGAATGACTGCAACAAAACTATCTTTAAGGATTTTCTGAGTCTGTTTCAACTGTAGACTGTATGTGAAAGATGGATGTAGTTGTCCATTGACCTCTTGGTGTTGTTATGAAACTCGGCAGGCTCAGGGTGGATCAGACTGCCTGCTCTTTGGTTTATGATCGACGAGGCGCATATCCTGTTTTAGGCTCCACTGTGACTGTAATAATGAGCATAATTCATAAAATAAACACATTTTCTTCTGTAAGACTTTAAATTCCTGATTGGCCCAGTAAACTGATCAGGAATGTGTTCACTGCCGTCACAAATCAATTAATGCTGGTTTATACACAACCAGAGGAGTCGGCACCTGGTGGTGATCAAACAAGGTTTAAGGCACTTCTGTATTGGTCTCACTTTCTAGATTTATTTTAGACACGATCTGTCATAATTCTACAGAAATAATTGCTTAAAAAAATAAATTTTTATTAAGCAAATAAACTTAAATATACTTTTTGTAGTTGCCCTCTGGAGGTTTAAATAATTTGGACAGTTCAGATGTTTCCAGATGTGTGCTGCTATAAATTAAAACCCTCTATAAATTTTTTACAAAAGAAATTAACAGAATATGAAGAAATGGCTGCTATGACTTAATCTTTTTTTTTTCTGCCTAAATGAGTGTGGACCAAACCACTCTGATTCATACAAGGGTGGAGTTCATTTTAAGTAATTAAAAATGTTTTGTTTTCCATCTGTCACCTTTGACCCAGAAGCCTGTAACCACTGAGATTACACCCATGCCTGCAGCTAAACACAAGATTTCTCTTTACATTTCTGATCCACTGCTGGGCTCGGCTCCCTGGGATTCACACCTATTTTTTTTTGTTTTGTTTTTTCAGAAAACAACAACACACCTGAGTTATAGGAGACACCACCTGGTGGTGGTATGGAAGGGTGTCTGGTAGCTGTTTTTTGAAAGGCTCGAATGCTGTTAACTGTCTCCCGTGGCAGTTTTTAAACATTTCCACGTTCTTCTTCATCTGTCTTTACCTCTTGTTGCTTTAAGCTGTCAGAACTCCTCCTCACCTACTTTTCACAACGCCTGTGCTTTGGACTCTGGCCAGGAGAACAGTTCATTTGCATGCAGAAGTGAAAAAGAAATGTGGCGTCTGTGTTTGTGTTGGTGGTGGATGGGAGCATACCTGCTATAAAAGGTGATCAAACGTTATCAAACTGGAGCCAGTGATCTAACCATGGATAAAGACAGGACAGTATAAGCGCAATGATGAGCTGTAAGACTTCATTCTGCTTAATTTCCAGCATTTCTGCTGGTGTTTTGTTTTTTTCTATTTCTGTGTCTGATTTATATTCATTGGTTTTAAAGTGGAAGGCTTGAGATGTTTTTCATGCTGTGAATCACTGTCTTTTAAAAGTACTGGCCTTTATCTTTTTTTTTTTTTTTTTTTTTTTTTTTTTTTTTTTTTTAATTGAGTGTTTTAACTCTCATACAGAGGAATTGGGTTAATGGGATTGCGGATACATGCTGAAGTTTCGCCGTGTTTATATGACGTCTCAGTTGTAAATTGAGAAATCTGTGGTTGTTTTTATTTGCATATCTCAATAACAGTTCATCCGATCTGCTTTAAACTTGGCTGTTTAGTTTTCAGGGTCTCGGCAAACTCAGCGCTGAGATTGAAGTCATTGAGCTCTCATAATCTAAGGAGCTTGGAAAGAAAGTTCTGATGGCTTCATTTTTTTATCATTAGGGTGGCTGCTGCCTGCTCCACTCTGTGTGTAGGGGGAGGGACTCACCTGTGAGGACTCACACTGACATTAATGCATTCCTGAAATTTTAACTCCCAAAGTTTAACTGATAAGATTTGGATACTGAAGCTGTCATTAATTCTGCTTACAGGTCTGACTATTTCATAGATTCCTGCATTGATTCCTGATCAAAGCAAACATTTATCTCTAAAGGCAAAGCGATTTGAAATGATGTCAGAACACTCTCCAGCTCTGATTAAAGGAATGAATGAGTTGTTAGACATATGAATCTGATGGAGTGGACAGTTTGAAGCTGACTCTTCATTCCCATCCCATGAAAAAATATCGTCACGTTGAATATTTGCTTTTGTAACAAATTATTTATGAACAGAATCCTTGTCATTGCTCCTGTGAGTCTCATGGGCTTTTTTTGGTTTTAAAAAAAAAAAAATTCAGTCTGGTCTGAGTAATCAGAATCAGACTGTGAGCTTTCCAGATTTTCATGAGCCTGCCAGTTGTTTAGCTATATTAAACTGATTTCAAAGAACTTGAGAACAGGAATAACTGCTGGCTGCTTGAATAATCACTTATAAAAGAAAGCTTATATTGACCTGCTGCAGCTTCTTCTGGTGCAAACAGTTGTTACATGAACGTACCTGAAAGTACAGCCGGACCCTGGTTCAACTTCAGTTGATATCACTTCAACACAAAACGTAAATACTTTGCACATAAAGTCAGAGCTGCTGTTTCTTCTCATTCAGTTTAACTTCAGTTCATTTTGAATATATGAGACATTTTTCGTTTTCATATATGAGACTGCTGAAACCTGTAAGATGGATCTGGCATGAGAAGAGGCTTAACATGTTGCCCAGATGAAGACGGGTGGCTGATGTAATATAGAATAAATAATACTGTGGCCATGTTTTGATTCTTGTAATTCCCATGTTCACGAGTCCACTTGGGCCAGAGTGATGCAAATTTCATCATCAGACATCAACCATGTGGACTTATTTGTGAAGAAGTAGCTTTACACTGCGCCAGCTACTGCCAGTGTCCACGGTGAAGCATGAGCTAAACATTAGACCCCGCCCACACCCCCACATGCCGCAGGTATCTCTGTTACAGAGTGACAGAAGAGCTGCTGTTGTGCTGCTCATCAGTGGTTGGTTGGTCTCAGCCGGTTTGCCTCACAGGTGTTGTTGGGCAGGTGGTTATACCTCTGACTCTCACTGACCGTCTCGGCATGAAAGATTTCTTAGCTCTGCTTGTGTGAAAGTGTCATTTTTACCTTCTGACATCTGCAGAGGAAACAAAGCATCTGTCACTCTCTAAGTCAGACTGATCCTCATCCTTTCATTCAGAAACTCTTTCCTGCAGATTATTGTGATTCCATCCTCAAACATTTTTCTTTCACCTCAGGACGCCATTTGCACTCTGAACACGCTGCAGACAAATGCCAGCGCCTTGGAGCAGGTACGACGAGAGCGCAGCAACCCTCAGCTGCAGCTGAATGCCATGAGAGGCTTCCTGGAGCGAGCCGGCCTCACGGTGAGCCAATCAGGGCGGAGAAAACATTTAGAATTACAGTGTTATAGTAGATATGGCCTTCAGTGTTATCTGACGTGTGTGTCTGTGTGTGTCAAAGGTGGACGAACTCAACCATCTCAATATCATTCACGTGACTGGAACAAAGGGCAAGGTGAGCTGATGTGTGTTACATAACTGTATGAAGATGAGTATTTCTTTAGCGCTATGTTTTATTGTTCTTGTATATCAGTCTCACTCAATACTCAATCATATCTTGAAATCAGATTTAGGTCTGAGATAAAGAGGCAGCCTTGTACAAACACACCCTGTAATTGTTATCTTAAAAATAACTCTATAAAATATGTATAACAGTGGGGGGGAAAATAACCCTCAAGGGGAAAAAAAAGACCAATTTAAATGGATGAAGTAAGATCCAGGAGCTCAATAATATAAAATGCTATGGAAAAAAATAGAATTTATGCAAAAAGATCATGTCGCTATTTATCAGTTATGGAAAAAATGGAACAACTTACAATGTTAAACTTTAAAAATAAATGCAATGAAATATATGTAAATACAATATAAAGTCACGTAAATGGGGGAAAAAAAGAATGCAATAAAAAAATAATTTAATATAATTAAGTTGCAAAAATTATTTAAGAATTATTTTTCCCCTGTAAAACATAATGGGTACAGTCAGACAAAAGTGCAGGATGTAGCAAAAAGTATACAAGTTATAATTTATGTATGCAATTTTATTTTATTTTTTTAATTTTGAATTTGTTCATTTTTTTTATGGTTTAAACAGGTTTAATTTAATTAGTATAAAACTGTAAGTAAAAAGTTTGATTTTTAGCAGGAAAACAGTAAAAGTGATGAGTTTGTAACATTTTAATACTTCCTGACTCACAGAGAAGGTGAGGGACACAATTTCATACATTTCCTGGATTGCTTTCTCCGTTCAGTTAAATTTGCTCAGTCATTCAGATGTTTCTGTTGTTTCCTGACTCTAAAACTCTGAATTCATGAGCATAAGCAGGCCTCATCTGTCTGCACACCAACAGGATGTGATGCCAAAGGTTTACTGACAGTGCGAGTCCCATCCAGCCCTGCAGATCTTTGTCGGGCTTGTAGTGATGTGTGGGACTCTGTTTAATCTCGCTGTCGTCTGTCCCGTCAGCGCCGAGCTCTCGTTATGCAACTTGAGAGCAGAAGGTCAAACAAACATATTGGCAAATGTGTATTCATTAACCAGCTCGGTCGAGGGTGCTTTCAGACTTCACTTTTTATTTATAAATTTTTTTTTTAGAGGAAATTTACAACAAAGTGCTGTTCTGTCCCGATGGAAAAACCCAGCGATGACCGTTTTGCCTTTCAGGGCTCGACATGCGCGTTCACTGAGCAGATTTTAAGAAATTATGGCTTCCGCACAGGATTTTACAGGTAAACTCAAATCTAACTTTTATTCTTATTTTGTCAGGGATTTGACTTAAAGCATCCACCATGTAAGATTAAAGATGTGTTGCAGCTTTTTGGGATGTACACACAAGATTTAATAAGAAATAAAATCCATAATTAGCCATAATTTCCCTCCCGAACTGCAGAGCTGGTCCAGATCGTAAAGTGTGAACAACATCCACATGTTGTTGTTTTTTTTTTTTTTTTGTTTTTTTTTGTTGTTTTTTGTTTTGTTTTTTTTGGAGAGACATACACGCCTCTCCAAAAAAAACAAAACAAAAAAAGAAAATGGAAAGGAAAATGAAGTTAGTGACCATTTGTGAGCTCCTCTGAAGCTCTTTAAAATGTGATCATATTGATGATGCGGGGGGGGTGCAGGTGTGTAATGTTGGTTCGACTGGTTGTGTTGAAGTGTTTGTGTCTGAAGCTGCGCGTTTGTGTGCAGCTCTCCACATCTGGTGCAGGTCAGGGAGAGGATTCGGATCAACGGACAGCCAATCGGGAAAGACCTCTTCACTAAATATTTCTGGCAGGTTTACGGGCGACTCGATGAAACAAAGGTGGGTCTGAAAACGGGAGCGCAGACAGTCACTGACCATAGTGTGCGTGTGCGCGTGTGTGCGTGTATAATCTGTGTCACAGGTTGTAATTGAGTTGGTTTTAAAATGAGGCTCCTCGCGTCAGGATGAGCGTGAGCCTCATGTGACGGGCAGCACGTGTTGGTCACGTTACCGCCCCTCAGTTCAACCCTTTAATGCACGCAGCTGCAGGGTTTCCCACAGAATCAGAAAAGCAGTTTTATTTATTTCATTTAATTTTGTCCTTTTAATTTTTGCTTTTTTAAAAACTCCTAGTTCTTATTTCAGATAAGTGTTTTTCTCCATCTGCTGGTCCCTGCCAAGGTTATTATAGATGATGATGATGATGATGATGATGATGATGATTATTATTATTATTCATTCTGATTATTATAGGTTGTTGTGTTCTGTGCAATAACTGCATTAAATAGCCAAGATTTTCCATAATATGACCTGTCTCCCCATGTGATGTCTGTGCTGTGTAAGTAAGGTCGGGGGAGGGGGGGGTCCCATTTCGCTGCAGGGCAACTTGCATGTGACAAAGGCTTTCTTGATTTGACTTGAAGATTAGAATTATGGATCAGAAAGTTCATTATTTTATCTTTTGGCTGTAATCAGGCAGTCTTAGTCTTTCTCTCTTCGATCCCCTCAGGATGCCCACGGAGGGACTATGCCGGCGTATTTCCGCTTCCTCACCATCTTGGCCTTCCATGTCTTCCTCCAAGAGAAGGTAACTTCAGAGATAGCCAATAAACACACTTAAAAAAAATAATTCCTCACTTAAGTGGTATTAATGTGCCTTAAATACAGACACCTGTGCAGTTTCCTTTGTCAGTGAAGTTTAAAGCTCTGATCTCAGATTTACTCCTGGTGTTTTCTTTCGATCTAAACAGCTCTTGTCTTTGCTCAGGTGGATTTAGCTGTGATTGAAGTTGGTATTGGCGGCGCGTACGACTGCACCAACATCATAAGGTGAGATTCTTCATTGAAACTTGAGTTTCAATGAAACTCATACAAGAGTATAATACAGGCCACAGGGAGTTTTTGTTTCTAGCACAAACTGAGCACTTGTAAAATGGGCCCACTGCCAGGCTCATGGTAAATAAACATTAGCATGTGGTGCTATGGCTCTGATTGTGCACACTGGTGTGTACCTTTGATAGAAAGGAATATGTGTGTGATACAGCGGCCCTCGTTTATTGCGGGAGTTACGTTCTAAAAATAACCTGTGACAGGTAAAATCCAAGTAGTCAGCTTTATTTTTTACAATTATTATATATGCTTAAAGGCTGTAACACCCCTCACTACATACTTTATACACTGTTCTCAGACAGGCATCAACATTTTCACACGTTTCTCTCTTCTTTAAACTCTCTTAAAGTTCAAACCTTTGTAGAAAAATAAGGCCAGTATTATAAAACTAAAACGTTTCATCGACATTGTTGTGTTTGTTGGGGAGAAAACGTACAAACATACAGTGCAGCACTTTGGGGTCACACTTCTAGCGATCGAAGATTTATGTAAATTTGACAAGCTGAACACATTCTGTACTGTACAGGAGACACGGCACGAGATTGACAATGGTCCACAAAATTACGCACAAAAAAATCCGCAAAACAGCGAGGCTGCGAAAGGTGAACCGCGTTATAGCGAGGGACCACTGTATTTTGGATTTATGAAAGGTGGACATGGCTGCATTATCATGGTCTCATCTCTGCTTTGCAAAGTCCCATTTTGAGATCTGTGTGGCTCTAACCGGAATCCCTGAGCTGGAATCCATGTGCACCGTGGTTGTGCTGTTTATGCCTTTTGGATTTTAATGCAGTTATCTAACAAAGAACATGGCTACCATGGAGTTAATTATGTCATCAGAAAATGAATGCCAAAATATTCTACCATCAGGAAGCCTCTGCAGCACACACATCTTGGTTTAACTGGGCTCTGCTGACTATAGGAGTGTGTGCAGTCATGCAGGTAATATGCTTCTGACAAGAAATGCAAACGTGCAGCATTTTGTGCACTTGGTTCATTAGAACTGAACAACAGTGCAGTGAGCCTGAAGGTAAAATTAACACGTGATCGTGTGCAATTTGAGTCCTAATCTAAAGGCAGAGAGTGCCACAGACCTTAAAAAGACTTGGAGCAAAAATTGGGGGCAAAAAGTAGACTAGTCTTCATTTATATGGTTAGACTTCTTTTTCATGTGTTTATTATTAGCATTACTTTTACAATTCGTCTTTCATGAGGTAGAATAAAAAACACTTTATAGTCGCTTGAAAAACTTTGAGGCGCTTTTAACCAGCGTTTCTCGCCCTGTGCGGTTCCACAGGAGGCCGTGGGTGTGTGGCATCTCCTCTCTGGGCATAGATCACACTCAGATTCTCGGAGACACCGTCGAGAAGATCGCCTGGCAGAAAGGAGGCATCTTCAAGGTGTGTCTGTGGTTCAGCTTGAACCCGTTATTTGTTTTTAGTTCCTGTTTGTAACTCTGCATTATTGTGTTTGCAGCCTGAAGTCCCCGCCTTCACCGTCAGACAGCCAGAGGGCGCCATGCCCGTGCTCAAGGAGCGGGTCAAAGAGATCGGAGTAGGAGTCCACTTTCAGTCACATCACACACAAAAATGAAGCTTCAGTTTTATCTAACATGCTCTAACTGTTGTCGCAGTGCCCACTGTGGGTGTGTCCACAGCTGGAGGACTACCAAGTGGACTGTGGACCTTTGCACCTGGGCCTTGCAGGGCAGCACCAGCGCTCCAACGCCTCCCTCGCCCTCCAGCTGAGTCACACCTGGCTTCAGAGGAGGTGCCTACCAGGTGTGATTAACGTTTATACATAAATCCTAAATATCCCAAATGTACATAAATTGAATACTGCCTGAGCCTCGAAACCATGTAGCTGAACCGTGATTTTTTTATTTATTTATTTTTTTTAATTTAATTTTTTAAATGTAAAATCAGTGAGAGGAGGTTGGTCTACATTGATGTCAGCTGCCTCACGGTAAACAGATCGTGCTGCTGTCACTCACTGAAGAGAGCACAAACAAAGAGCAGTGCTTCTGTGGCAGAAAGTAGCTGATGTCTGTTGTGCTTTCAAAAAAGTTGTTAAAGAAGTCAGAAAAATCTAAATAAAACTGACAAGGGTGAAGGGGGAACTTGAGGTTCACAGGGTGAGGACAGGTTTGCATGATGAGATCCACAGTATATAACTTACAGGACTCAGATGTAAAGATCCTGCCTAAACCCCTGCCTGTATTTTAGCTCCATCTATCTATGACACTGCCTCCATCATGCTTCAGAGGAGATGGTGTGTTCAGGTTCACATGCAGTGTTATGTACCCACCACACACAGCGTTTGGAAGTAGGTCAAAAAATTCCTGCTTCCATGTGTTTGCTGTGCTCCCTTCATGGCTTGTTGCAAACGGGACTTTCTTTAGGGGTGTGAGTGAAGGGGTTAGGTGACGAGAGTGTTAATAGAAACCTGTCCTCTCTCAGCAGATCACAGCTTTCCCGTCACCACTGTTGAAAACAACGGTACACTTCAGGCACCTGCGTTCAGTCCCAGCCCCATCATGGTTAAAGGTGAGTCCTGCTGAGCCAGTCAGCTGCCATTACAACCAGATTGTCATTCAGTGAGGTAACTGTGTGTGTTTGCTCTCAGGGCTGGCAGATGCTAAGTGGCCCGGCAGGACGCAGACCCTGAAGCATGAAGAGGTGACTTACTTCCTGGATGGAGCTCACACCATGCGCAGTATGCAGGCCTGCGTTCAGTGGTTCAGAGAGACTGCAGCTGAGCACGAGAGGAGTGCCAGGTGAGCAAGACTTGTTAAACTGTGTGTCAAAGACCACCTCAGACAGCCACGCTCTCTTTAAATCCTAGAAGTGTTTCTGCAGGAAGGTTTGTACTTCACATGCTGATTTGATGCCTCAACATGTTTGTTTTAGTGGAGCTGTGGCCAGAGTGCTACTGTTCAACGCGACAGGAGAGAGAGACTCGGCTGCCATGCTGAAACTGCTGGTGGTGAGTACAGCTACTTTAATACGCACACATTCATGTAGAGAGGAACTGACCCCTATAAATAATTCTTCTGCCCTTTTTTTTTTTTTTTTTTTTACCGGTTTCTTTTTTTTCTCTCTCAGACGTGTCACTTTGACTTTGCTGTCTTTTGCCCAAACATCACTGAAGCCATTGCTTCCTGTAACGCAGGTAAGTACTCTGAATGGGATGGAGTTTCTGAAAGGAGAATAAAGAAACTTCTCTCTCTCGATAGAGATACGTTCAGTCATTTTGTTCATAAGCAGCTTGAAACCACTCTGTTCAGGAAAGGGCTTCAAGGTTACTCCCAGTTGGCTTTCAAGGGGGAAAGGGTTAATGTTCACCTGCACAGTGGGAGTGAAACCTAACATGGCGCGTTCAGGAGTGACAGCCTGTGCATGCAGTTTGTTAATGATAAACATAATGATCGAGCATCAAGGTGTCCAAAAGAACACCAGGACACACTAGTTCGACTCTCGATCAGACCTCACATGTCTAGAACAGTCGGGTGAAAACGGGAGCTGAGCTGGTGGTGCTGTTAGATCAGGTAGTGGGACATGATGCTGGACAGGCCTGGTGTAATCACATGGTATAGTGAGGATGCACTAGGAGTGTCTCAGTCCAGGAAACTGACTGGGACATAGGTGTGGAACATGTCCACTCTATTGCCAGAAGCCAGAGATAAAATAAGCTGTTGAGGATAGTCTTAGTTGGCTTGTTGGACTCTGGAGGCTGCTGACAGCTAACGAGGGCCAAAAACAAAACTCGGGTGCAGGAAGTGTTCAGTAAGGGCATGGAGCAAGAATTTAGTCTTAACCTCTTCCTGCAGATTTCTATACACAGGATTTATCGGACTTGTTGTTTCCTTCTCAGACCAGCAGAACTTCAACGTGTCAGTGGAGAACATGCTGACTCGCTGCTTGGACAACGAGAGGAGCTGGCGCCTTCATAACCGGCTGGGTGATGACGAAGGCACCCAGCTGCTGATCCAGGACAGTCTTCCTCGTTTACCTGAGCACAGAGGGGACACCTTGGTGTTCCCGTGCATCCTCAGCGCCCTCCAGTGGATCACGCAAGGCAGGGACTCTGTGCTGGCTGACCCGGCCAAGTCGACATTGCCAGTTAAACAGAGTGTCACGGCCAAAGCCGCTCCCCTCCGTGAGGCCACAGAGATCCACGTCCTCATCACCGGAAGCCTCCACCTGGTGGGAGGAGCACTCAAACACCTGGACCCAGCTTCCTCTAAGTGACCATTTGCACATGTTTACACTACTGTGGGAAACTTACCTGGACAGAAGGTTTTTCATGCTTTTAACATTTCAGACTTGGGGATTTGTTTCTCTGAGAGCTAATTATGAGGACTGAGGCAGCTCCAGCTTCACCCTGAGCCTTACAGCGCAGACGCTCCAGAGTGTCTTCAGTCTTACTTGAAGCCAGATGTGTTTACATGAGCTGTAGACGCTACAAAGAGCTGAGCTGGTCAAACGGAATGATTTAAACTGCATTAATTGTTTCTGACCCTGTTGGGAACGTTTAATTATCACATTTCAGAGATCTTTAAAAAATTGAGAAATATTTGCACATTTTCCTTTATTGTGTCACTTTGGTTGCACAGTGTGCTTCGTACATGTGGCCTCCTCTTTGTAAATGTATAAATCTGGTATCAGATGGATTCACGAGTTTAAAATCAGTGTTGCGTTTCTACGTCTTATTTAAATGGGCCTTAATTTAACTTCATGGTCAGACTGTGACACATGCAGTTGGTGTATTTAAAGCTAAAAGGTTAAGACCTTCAGCCATATCCGTTCAGACTCTGACTTTTGTGAGCACAAAATGAACATCACTGTTTTAAGTTTCACCTGAAATTCACTTCTATGGAAGCTCTACGATGCAATCCGCTCACATCTTTAAAAACTGAGCCGGTTAGTTTATGGAGACGTTGTGCCAACCATGGTTTAAAACTTTGGTGTCTTTCTTGGTCCTGCTGATGGGAAATGTTTTACAGACACAGTCCACGTCTCCGCAGTGTGATCCACAATAAAAATGGTTACAAAACAACACCTGTGAGCTGTCTCCTATTATTAATAGACGCACAATTACACACAATTAACTGATCTGAAATCAGAAGGTAGCTCATTCCAAAGAACAGGACCACTTGATACTGTATGCAAGGTTTGTGAATATACAACCTGTACATCAGTGATGTGCAGTGACTTTAACAGAAAAGTTAAGAGAGTAAGCCCCCCCCCCCCCCTACAGTTTAACAGGATGAACTAGACCATCTTGCTGCACTGAGCAGGAACATCTTTACCTTCACTGAAGAATTAGCGCAATTCTTAGAATTGGAGTACTAGAGGGTTTTGTTGTCTTTCTCTTTTCTTTTTTCAAACACCATTCTGTCAGTCTGCCCCAGGGCTGTAGCTGTGGCTACAACTGTAGCTTGCCTCCACCAGTGTGTGAATGTGTGTGTGACTGGGTGTGTAAAGTGCTTTGGGGTCCCTAGGGGGGACTAGTAAAAGTGCTATACAAATACAGGCCATTTACCATTCACTGAAAGAAAGAAATCACCATGAAAACACACACACGTATATATGTGTGTGTGTGTGTGTGTGTATATATATATGTATATATTATGACACGCACGCGCACACACACACGTATATATGTGTGTGTGTGTGTGTATATATATGTATATATTATGACACATTTGGAAAAATGTCATATTCAACAAGAAGAAATGGGAGTGACACCAAAAAGTTTTTTGAGCATGCAATCTACTGAAGCAAGCTTTTTACAGCTGATCAAAAGTTTAGGACCACACTTCCAAAAAAAACCCATTCACCCCCCCCCCAAAAAAAAAAAAAACGATTTGAAAATGTAAAGAGTAAAAATAAAAGGTTGACAGAAGAATGAATCCTCAAGTAGAGATACCTGAAAATATTCTTACTTCCTTTTACTACATGCCTCGGGCAAAAATGATGCTTTTCTAAGGTGATAAATATGTGAAAGCCCCAAAGACAGAGGCAGGGTTTTAAAGCGGACGGATAAGTGCATACCTGCTGTAACAGAAACTGTCACAACGGTGTCAGACTGAAGCAGAGCCGCCATGGATACAGAAATGGTAAGCTGAGGTTTCCTTCTGTTTTAGTGTTTTATAGCAGCTGTTCTATTATTGTGACTGTGGAGCTGCTGCTTCAAGGCAAAGGCTGGTGCTGTCCAGGGGTTTTTGTTATTGGAGAGGGACACGGCTCTCCAAAAGTCTGAAATCTGTGGGGGAATTCTGCACTGGCAAATATTCTGGAACCTCCAGAGAAGAAAAATCTTGTTTTAAAAGAGAACTTTAAAAAACAAATCATTATTATTATTTTTTGTCTTTTTTCACAATTTTGCTTTTTCAACTTGCTGATCATGAAGCATTAATCATTCCTTGGTTCTAAAATCTAGTAGGAAAACAGAGACTCTTTCACTTTCTATCACCGTTTGATTTACATTTCAGTCAGACTGTCCTGACATCCTGATTCTCATCATTTCATGCAGACATTTTTCTGTACAGATGACACATTTTTGTTACTTTTGAACTTTTCTGTCCTTCCTTTTGTACTTTTACCACAGGATGCCATCTCCACCCTGAACACGTTGCAGCCCAATGCTACCGCCCTGAAGGAGCTAAAGAGCAAATGTCACCTGCAGCTAAAGACCACGAGAGGCTTCCTGGAACGAGCGGGCCTCACGGTGAGCCAATCAAAGCAGCAGTGATATCAGAGATTACACACAGTTACAGTAATTATCACCTTCAGTCTTAACTGAACTACATGTCTGTGCTTGTATGCATATCAAAGGTGGATGAACTTGACCGTCTCAATATCATTCATGTGACCGGAGCAAAGGGCAAGGTGAGCTGACATTTAGGTGTTCTTTATATCAGAAAGGCCCTTTCTGTGGATTAATTAGAATTAAGTTCAGTTCAATTTGATTTATATAACACCAAATCACACCACAAGGGGCTTTATACTGCAAGGTAAAACCCTACAATAATACAGAGAAACCCCAACAATCAGACAACCCTCTTTGAGGAAGCACTCGGCAACAGTGGGAAGGAAAAACTCCCTTTCAACAGGAAGAAACGTCCGGCAGAACCAGGTTCAGGGAGGAGCAGCCATCTGCCTCAACCAGTTGGGGGTGAAGACAGGACAAAGGGCACACATAAGAATGACGTCATGTTAACACACAGAAATCTCACATTTGTCTTACACAAAAAATTAATAAACAAATAAATAAATATCTCTGAAACAAATAATGTGCTGTGTGAAAAAGCTATGTGAGATGAGTGTGTGGTATATATGATCCTGGCTTTAATTAAATTATGTATAACACACATTTACATCATGAATCCAGATGATGACTGTTTGTCTTTCTGGGCTCGACGTGTGCGTTCACTGAGCAGATTTTAAGAAATTACGGCTTCTGCACAGGATTTTTCAGGTAAACCATGGTGCTTACTGAATCAGGTGCTTACTGAATCAGGTGGTTACTGCAGTGTTATTGCATAAAAACATGCAATATCTATATAACTGGGCAAATCGCACCAAACCTTTCTAAATTGAAAAGGGAAATGATATAAATTAACTTTTGGGGATGAACTGACCTTCTAATGTGGATTCAAAGCTGTTAAAGGTACTTTCTCTAATTACCCTCCACAAATTTTTACCAGAGCTTTGACCACCAGGGGGCAGGCTTGTATCGTTGGGTTTGTTGAAAAGTTTTCAGTCATGTTCTGCTGTTTTGTTTTGTTTTGTGTTTGTTTGTTTTTTTTCACTTTTTAATTTCTCTTTAGTCCTTTAGGGCAGTGGTTCTAAAACTTTTCACAATGAGTACCACCTCGTAAAATATATGGCTCCTGAAGTGCCACCCTTATGACCGACATTAAAGTGCAGTAGTATAGGCCTATTTAACACCACATACAGTTTACACAGACAATTTTATTTTTTATATGAATGTTATTTTAACTGTCATAAATAGGATGTGACAAGTAATAATAATAACAACAACTGTACTGCATTAAAACATACTCAGCAGGTGGGATATCCAATCTTTAAGTGATGACCTGATGAACTCTGCTTCTGGGTCCAACCTACTCCGGTTTTATTAAGGCTGTTTTGTTTTTAACATGTTTTAATGCTTTGTATTGTGTTCTTCAATCTGAACAAGCCCCTAAAAAAAGTCAGTGATCACTGTCAGCCTCTCTCGGTTTTTATCATCACTATTCATTTTAAAGCTCAGTTTTTAAAACCTTACAATGTAACTACAGCCCAGCCCATGCAGCAGTATATTAATGACTAACCTCATATCTCAGTTGTTCTCCAGACTGAAGTTTGGTCTGTTTACAGCATCCTGCCATGCGATTGCATTTGTCCCTAACCATCAGGAACCCTCACGTTAACTTTTATCTAGTGGATAAAAGTTAGCGTTCAGCCTCCAGCTTCACTGTGTTCATATTATGCTAACCATAGCTGTGTAGCTAGCTACCACGTAGCACATCATTATATACCAGCTAGCCCAACTTCAGTAACCCTACAAATGTCACAGCTGTTTAGTTTTCTGTCTTCATTTATGTTGGAAGTGATAGCAAAACTGTATGTTTTAATTTTCGCAGTGTGATGACCCTCCTCCGGGATCCCACCACACAAGGGAAATACACTGCTCTCAAGCCGCTGCTGCTACGGTGCTACTCCCTCTCCAATGCAGGCCGAGAAACTCCTCTCTCTCTCAGGCCTTGGTGATGGTACCGCTCTCGAGCTCATGGAGAGCACGCTGTCCTTGCTAGGAATGGATGACAGTGGATTCCTCTTCACTCACGTCTTCCTCCGACAGATGCCGGTGTGAGCTGGCCTTGCCAGCTCCCTGCTGCGGTCCGCGAAGGATTACCGCTCACTCGCAGAAGAAGCGGATTGCATCCAGGCAGTAGTTCCTGACTCACTGACGGCATACCCCCCACCCCCTCACCAATTCTCCTGGGGGCCTCTGAAAGGCTGCTCTTCATAGAGGACTCACACTCTGGGAGGCGTTTTCTGGTTGACTCCGGCTCCCAGAAGAGCCTCGGGAACTGTCGTGTCGTCTTTGCATACCTCCACAATGGTATATTATTTAATCTTTAAAAAAAATTGGAGATTTCCCGCGTACCACCAGAGAGAGCCCAAGTACCACCGTTTGAGAATCATTGCTTTAGGGCAATTTCTTCGCGAGGTTTTATCTTTTCCCAGGCTTGATTTGCCTTTTTTAGTAAAGGTTACAATGACTCTTTGCGCCATCTTGTGGTATAACTCGGTGTTGCTTCAAAGTACAGTTTTGATTTCTTTAACATAATACAGACATGCTTTAGATATGGAAATTAGACCAGCCCCTTCTTCACTTCTGTTACTTCTGGAAGATTTAAAACTATATTAAACTCTGGAATTTAAGATAAGAAACTTTAAATGATGTTAAGATTTACCTAAAAGTGAGCAGGATAGAAAATGTCATCAGAGGGACAGCGTAGGATATATTGGACAAAGGATGATTAAATGGACCTGCCGGGCAGGAGGAGAAGAGGAAGACCACGGGGAAGATTCATGGGTGAAGTGAAGGAGGACATGAAGAGGAAGATGCTGGGATAGGGTGAGATAGAGGCAGATGATCCATTGTGGTGAACCATGAAAAAAATCAGCTGAAAAGAGAAGTAGAAGAAGCCATCACTTTTAATAAATTTGAGACCATATTTGAAAGGCAACATCTTAAAATTATTTAAATTAAAACCCTCAGACTTATGACCTGATGTGATCATTTAGAAAAAATTAGATAAAATATATAATCTTTGGTGTATAAACAAGCAGATTGAAGAGTCATAACTTTTTTTCCCTTTAACCTCCTCAGGACGCTCACGGAGGGACGATGCCGACATACTTTGGTATCCTCACCATCTTGGCCTTCCATATCTTCCTTCAGGAGAAGGTACATTGTCAAAAGCAGCCAGAAAATGTTTATATGGAATTTATTCCTGACACATGTTATGTATGCATGTATCTGCCCTACAGGCAGTGGTGCAGTTAACATTAGATTTCAAAAGTTTCTTCAGAAATGAGCCCTTCTGGATGTGTATAAGAAAAGCTTGTGTGTAATTGTCAGAGCTCAGATTTACTTGAACGATAAGTCCTGTTTATTTCACCAACAGATGGTTCTTATTTACTATAAACACTCCTTGGATCTAAATGGCTCTTTCTCTTTGCTCAGGTGGATTTAGCTGTGATTGAAGTTGGTATCGGCGGAGCGTACGACAACACCAACATAATACGGTGAGATGTAAACTTAGCAGAGCATAAGTCTTTGGCATAACATGCAAAATATCACAAACAATGGAAAAGCTTCCGAATCAAAACATAAAGTAAAATGGTACCAAGTGGACACATTTAAAAAGCCTTTGTCATAAGAGTCACTGGAGTCTGTCTTCTTACACTTTTTGCTGAAATACAAAATTATTTTTAATGTTCTCAAAAATACGTCTGTTTAAAAATTGTTTTTTACAATATTTACATTTCTCATTTATATAGGATTAGATTTTTCTTATTGTTGTGTGGGTGGGTTGGGGGGGGGTGTAGTTGATTTTTCCATCTTGCCATCTTGTTGTACTTGTTGCTGTTTATGTCTGCTGCCATGCTCAGTGTACAGTCTCGGTTGTCACTATGACCCCTGCGTGTTTCAACAGGAGGCCGTGGGTGTGTGGCATCTCCTTCCTGGACATAGACCAGACTGATATTCTGGGAGACACCATCAAACAGATCGCCTGGCACAAAGCGGGCATCTTCAAGGTCTGTTCACATTAGGAGTGAGTAACTGTTTCAGTCTGAATGCGTGATTCTTTTAGTAATGCTGCATTTTTGTGTTTGCAGCCTGGAGTCCCCGCCTTCACCATCAGACAGCCAGAGGACGCCATGCCCGTGCTCGAGGAGCGGGCCAAAGAGATCGGAGTAGGAGTCCACTTTCAGTCACATCACACAGGAAAGTGAAGCTTCAGCTTTCTATAACTCTCTCTAACCTGTTGTTGCAGTGTCCACTGTGGGTGTGTCCACAGCTGGAGGACTACCAGGCAGAATGTGGACATTTGCACCTGGGCCTTGCAGGGCAGCACCAGCGCTCCAACGCCTCCCTCGCCCTCCTGCTGAGTCACACCTGGCTTCAGATGAGGGGTCTACCAGGTTGGGCTGATGTTTAAACATATATCCAGAAATAAATAAATAAATGATTAGTACAAAATAATGCAAATAATAACTGCAAGCTTTGGTTAGTGTACCTTCAATGTACCTGTCCTCTCTGAACAGATAATAGCTTCCCCTGTAGCACTGTTAACAATGGCGGGATGCTTCAGGCGACTGCGTTCAGTCCCAGCCCCGTGATGGTGAAAGGTGAGTCCCGCAGAGCCAATGAGATAACAACAGGACCCACCCAAGGCCAGCTGATGTAACAGTGAATGCATTTGCTCTCAGGGTTGGCAGATACCGAGTGGCCCGGCAGGAGCCAGACCCTAAAACATGGAGCGGTCACCTACTTCCTGGATGGAGCTCACACCCTGCACAGCATCCAGGCCTGTTCTGAATGGTTTAGAGAGACTGCAGCTGAGCACGAGAGGAACGCCAGGTGAGCTAAAAAAAAAAAAAAAAAAAGATGTGCTAGAATTTTTAATTTAAACATTTAGTCCGGTCTCTGTTGTTAACAAAATGGACCAGAGTGTGTGTTCCAATTGTAGGTGGATCTACAGAAATATTTTTACATTAAATGCTATGTGATGTGACACTTTGATGTGTTTGTGTTTCAGTGGCCCTGTGGCCAGAGTTTTACTGTTCAATGTTACAGGAGAGAGAGACGCAGCTGCTTTCCTTAAACTCCTGGTGGTGAGTAGTTCTTCGAACCTGAATGCATTTGTAGGTATGTTGGCAAGGACGTGACAGTACGTATAGAGTTGAAAACTTTTTTTTTTGCATGTCTTGTTTCTTTGCAGCCGTGCCACTTTGACTTTGCTGTGTTCTGCCCATGCATCGCCAAAGTCAGCACCTCCAGTAGTGAGTTTGCTGAACCTGTTTGCACCTGTACAGATCGTTCTGTATAAAATCAGTCTGGACGCAGTATTGGTGTCCAGAAGTGTGCAGTTGTAATCTAATCTTATCTGAAGCACATTTTTATAGTTTACTTGTGTGGAGTTTGTGTTGGAGTCTGTTTCCAGATGCAGATTATGCAAGAAGAGACGATTTTATCCAGTGAATAATTCTGAGCCAAAAACTTTGAACTTATTCTTTCACCTTCTTCTTCCCCCTCAGTTCAGGAGAAGAAGTTTGACATGTCTGTGGAGGAAATGCTGACTCACTGCTGGGACAATGAGAGGATCTGGCGCCTCCATAACCACCTGGATGACAATGGAGATAATCCATTGCTGATTGAGGACAGGCTTCCTAATTTACCTGAGCACAGAGGGGACACCTTGGTGTTCCCGTGCATCTTCAGCGCCCTCCAGTGGATCACACAAGGCAGGGAATCAGTGCTGGCCAATCAGGCCAAGATGACGCTGCCGGTTAAACCGAGTGTCACGGCCAAAGCTGCTCCTCTCCGCGAAGCTACTGAGATCCACGTCCTCATCACTGGAAGCCTTTACCTGGTGGGAGGAGCTCTCAAACACCTGGACACAGCTTCCTCCAAGTGAACAGAAGTGTTTTTTATTTGCACAACTGGGAGGGATTTGCTTCTAGGGAAGAGGGTTGGGTGTGGTGTTAGTTTTTCTAGACTTCTAAATGGTAAATGGTCTGTATTTGTATAGCGCTTTACTTGGTCCTAAGGACCCCAAAGCGCTTTACACTATACACAATCATCCACCCATTCACACACTGGTGATAGCAAGCTACAGTGTAGCCACAGCCACCCTGGGGCGCACTGACAGACTTATTTTCCTGAATCTGATTATTTTCTCTGTATGGTATGAAGGTAACTTTTGCGTATATTTTTGTAACAGTGGCCAAAACTCAAGTTTCTAAGTGTGACTGGATTGCAAATAAATGATCTTTTAAAATGTAAAGTTTTTGATCACAGACTGGGTAATGTTGCCTTCAACACTTTTCTCTTATTTGCATCACTAAATGCATCGGCTTCCTCGTTGGTTCCAAGTCACAGAGTTTTGCAAGCTGGAGTCTATGGGTCATTTTGACCTTGAATCCCAGTATTTGATCAGAGTAAACATGAAACTAGACTATATGCTGTGATACACGAATGTAAGATGACATTCTGCTGATCGGCAAACATTTTCATTCACCCATCCAAATGATTGAATTCAGGTGTTCCGATTACTTCCATGACCACAGGTGTATAAATTCAAGCACCAAGGCATGCAGACTGCATGTTCTCTGCAGTGATGAGTCAAGCTTCTCTTTTTGGAAATCCGATGGGTGAACCTGAAATGCTGAGCTGGTTCAAAAAGTGCTTACAGTATGAACTCAAACATTTAAGAAAGGACAGAGCTTCATCTCCATCAAGGAGTTGTACCTCAGCCTCTTATTTGCAAGGTCTTTAAACACTCCACTATACTAGATACCATGCTGTGCCTGTGGTTAACTTCCTGAAATTAGACAATTCTGCTCTACATCTGAACCACAGGGGACACTCAAACACATACTCACATTAAACGTTTGTGCAAAACAGTCGTATGAATGCTTAGTTCTGAAACTCTTCTTAACTCACTCTAAACTGAACCTCATTAAATATTAAATCCTGTTTGTCGGCAGCGCTGAAGACAGAAAAGTGGAAAAGGACCCTGAGTAACAACTGGGTAACAATGGATCAAATCTGGGTGCTGGGTTACTGGCAAAAATGCACAACACAAACACACATGCTTCCAAAAACACACACACTGGAAAAGAATCTGAAATAATCAACTGATTAAAAAAACAAGTGGTTCAAAAGTACAAAACACTAAAAAACAAATCAACACAGGGAACAAACCTAAAGCAAAAAATGCAATGGGAAAATTAAAAGGTACCAAACAGGTGCAAAAAAAGAAGAAAGAAAACATGGTGTTCCACATGTGATGTGGGGTAATACTGAGGTGGTACATTAAAAGTAGTGATGGGGGAAAACAAAAAGGTTGAAGCTTCTAAACCAAAGCAACCACGACAAAACGGCACAATATAAAACAAGGTAAAAGTAAAAACAAAAAACAAAACAGAAATCAAGTCCTGAAGGTAAGTCCAAACTTTTCATGTAGTGTAGAAACAAATAGTTTTCTTTACCCTGAGACATAAAAGCAGCTTCAGAGCTCGGCCCTGCACTCTGAAACTAGCTCCACATATCCAGGATCTATTTTCTTGGTCCAGGTTTTCTTATCCTAACATCAGCAGCCACGTGAAGCTCGTCATGAATGGGATAAGTCAACCCGGGGTTTGTTAACCTCGCTGCAAGAGTGCTGACATGAAAGAGATGATGCTGGCAGCATCTGACCAATCAGAAACAAGGACAGAACTGGTGGCAGCAGAGGCTCATTTTACAAAGGAAACTGTAATACCAGGACAGTGTGGGACACTGATTTATTTATTCCGACAGTCAAATTTGATGTGTAACAGTGGTCAGAGAGGGTATTAAATTCTTACTGAAGAGAATTACCATTGATGATCAGTGGGAAAGATTGAGACAGTTGAAGTGCCTGGAAGTATCCACATGATGAGGGTTCAATCTCTGCATGGGAAGACAGTTATTCAGATGTGTTAACCACTAGACCCACAAACAAAAAACAAACTGTTCCAGTTAAAGTTCCAGCTAATTCTGGTTACTTAACCCCAAATATCTGATTTTTTTTGTCATTTTTCAGCACATCACTAAATCTTTGTGATCCTCTTTCCACCTTAAACACTGAAAATGTTGAGTGTGACCTTGAAGAGCGCAGAGCTGACAGAACTTTTGTTTCCTTCTGGTGGGGAGCTCTATCTTCACCATCTTTTATCCACCATCCCATCCCAATCTACCATTTTTGGTCGATTTGTGTCAGTTTCATGATAATTGTGAAATTATTATTTTTTGCTTCTTGTCTTCCTTTTTTCTTAATGCACCTTGTCTTCTACCTTTTTTTTGTATTTGCACTTTGTTTTCTTGCTTTATTTAGTCTTTTATGCCCCATTGACAGATGGTTTTTCCTTTTGCTTTCAATCACCTTTCTATGTTAGGGTATTGGTGACGGTCCCCATATGTCACGTGGGAGGCCAAAGTTCAAATCTCTGATGAGGTACTGTTACAATATTAACAAATATCAGTTGACTCTTGGGGTAAAAAATCTCCAAAACACTGACATGGTATTTGTTGCCATGTAGACTACAAGTTTAAACATGAAACAGAGAGAGAAACATGGAGCACCAGACTCTGTTAGCTTTTTCCTCCTTTATTCTTATAGGGCAAACTGTTTCTGTTGTGTAGTTGTCATTGCGGTTATCACACATGGAAAACATTCTTTGTTCAAACGCAGATGGAAACAAGGTTGTTGGGTAGCTCATGAACCAGCTCAGTTTTCAGTGGTTTCTTTCAGAGTCTTAAGAACAGATTTTGTTCCGAGGAACAGGAAGCAGAGTCCCATTGAACAGACTGAGTGAGCTTAACATGTCAGAGGTATTTAATAATAATAATAATAATAATAATAATTGATTGCATTTATATAGCGCTTTTCGAGACCCTCAAAGCACTTTTACAATTCCACTATTCATTCACTCTCACATTCACACACTGGTGGAGGCAAGCTACAGTTGTAGCCACAGCTGCCCTTCTTTTAACAAAGAAGAGATTAAAAAAATGTGAGTTTCACCTACAACAATCAGAAGGAAAGAAGGATCCTCCTCCAGAGGGGAGAAAAACCATCATCGAGAAAACATAACTCTGACCGACCACAAGCAAGACACTTGCCTTTCACTATTAAATCACTCATTCAAGACACTGAAAATTATTCACGGTGTCATGGTGTCTTGGAAATTTGTAAATAATGAGAGGTTACAATAATTATAATATTGAGGGGCAGGGCAGGAGGAGAGGTAAGTGACGGGGGAAAGGTAAGCGACCCATGTTGTAGGTGACGTCAGACGCCGGAGATTTGGCGGAAAAAAAAAAGCGAATGGTAGCATAGAATTTAACAAAGTTTCTTTAAACTTCAGTATTGCCAAATAAACTAACCAACTGTCATATAACTAACAACATCTGTCCTATCATCTCTAACACCCTGGAGGACAACGAGGAGAGTTTAGACGCTCTCCAAGAATACATCGACCGGTGCTTTGAAGATTTAGTAATGAAGAAGGCCCAGAGCGCGTCTTCCCCGGCCAAAGCTGAGACGCCGTCATCTAAAAGATATCGCCCGGCAGACTCCCCCGGCACAACATCGCCTGCCGGCAAAGATATCGTCGACATCCTGGAGTCAATCGATAAGCGATTGTCCAGTTTCGATGCAAGGCTGTCCCTGGTGGAGATCTTACACCGGGAATTTAAATCTCTAAAAGAATCCCTGGAGTTCAGCCAGCGGCAGGTGGAAACACTTGCTGCGGAAAACGCCACGCTACGGGACTCGGTCAAATCTCTAACCGATAATGTGACCCAATTAAACATAGAAAATAAAAAAATAAAAGAGACCGTTATAGATTTACAAGCCCGTAGCATGAGAGATAATCTGGTGTTTTCTGGTATTCCAGAGTCTGCCGGAGAGGACCCGGAAACGACCGTGAGAAGCTTCATTAAAATCCACCTGAAGCTGCCGGAGGACACGGTGAAAAACATAGGGTTCGATAGAGTGCATCGCATAGGGGCTCCGAAGACAGGAAGTGGGAGACCACGTCCTATTGTAGCCAAATTCGGCCACTTCAAGCAGAAGGAGCAGGTGAAGAGTCGCGGCAGAGAGCTGAAAGGAACGGATTTCAGCGTGAACGCTCAGTTCCCCAGAGAGATCCGGGAACGACGCAGGGTCCTCTTCCCAGTCCGACGTAGTTTTATCCAGAAAGGCTCCCGGGCTGTCATCGCCGTGGACCGGCTCTACGTGGACGGACAACTCTACCGCGACCCTGGCACCACTCCATGGCTGTATTGACCGCACACCAGATAAGAATCCGCTACAATATTCTCTTCACTCACACTCTCTTGTATTAACTTTTGCTTAACTATGTAATTTCAGTTTGCTAATTTAGTATAACGTCACCGTCACTCTCCGCCAATGCTTTAATTGGAATGTTTCTGTTTTTATTTCTTTTTCCCTCTCTCTCTCTTGTCGCGCACCTTGCTCTTTGGTTTATTTGCTTCTCTTTTCTATCACTATGTCGATCACCTGTTTCCCTATCCATTCACAAACGACACTGTCTATTTCTACATGCTTACTCTGCACGATCACGCACACACATGCGTTTAAAGGCAACACATTTACAACAGCCACACAGCGCACACAGATATAGGACACATGCACACATTTGCTCATATTAGTTATTATGCACACACATAGTCAGACCTATGGAGCTTCTTGCCGCGCATTTTCTTCTCTTTACTTACCAAAAAAAAAAAATGATGTTTCCATTTTCCTCACCCGTCTAAGCGAGACACACAGCGTACATCATTAGCCACAAACACACAACTATGGGCATGCTAAGATTTGTCACATGGAATGTGCATGGAGCTGGCTCTAGGGAAAAAAGGTTAAAAATACTTAACCAACTTAAAAAATTACAGGCAGACGTTGTTTTATTACAAGAAACCCACATGCCTGTCACAGGTTTGAATAAACTTAAAACACCTGAGTTTCCTAATGTGTTCTCAGCCTGTTATAATTCTAGACAAAGAGGAGTAGCAATTCTAATACATAAAAATATTAATTTCACAGTACTCGATACAGTTATAGATCCAGAGGGCAGATTCCTAATCGTCAAACTATCTATACTTAACCAAAAGCTAGGTATTGTAAGTATATATGGTCCAAATGTTGATGACCCCTCATTCTTCCACGGTTTTTTTAGTACACTCTCCGAACACCTAGACTGCACAATTGTTCTGGGGGGAGACCTCAACCTGGGACTAAATAAAGAAATGGATAGGCTCAATACAGCAGGAACTCAGCGTAACTGGCAGTCCACAAATATAATCAAACAGTATATGAGCGACTTTGGTCTTTGCGATGCATGGCGCTCCCTTCACCCCACCAGTAAGGAATATTCTTTCTTCTCACATGTCCATCACTCCTACTCTTGTCTGGATTATTTTCTGGTCAGCAGCTCACTGCTGAGTAACATTACAGACACTGAGATTCATCCTATAGCTGTCAGCGATCATGCTCCTGTATCTTTAACACTAATACAGATGAATAATACTACACCAAGAAAAAACTGGAGATTTAATACATCACTGCTCAAAGACGAAGAGTTTATCAAATACTTTAAAAAAGAATGGACTCTATATTTAGGCTTTAATGACATTCCTGGAACATCAGCATCTGTCCTCTGGGAAGCAGGGAAAGCCGTGACGAGAGGTAAAATAATCTCTTTCTCATCACATAAGAAGAAAGAAGAAAACAAAAAAATTCAGGAACTAGAGAAAAACATCAAATCCTTAGAAAAAGCCTATGTGTCACACCAAGATCAAGAAATATTAAACAAAATACGCAAGACAAAACTAGAATTAAATGAAATTATTAATAAAAAGACTAAATTCTTAGTACAAAGACTTCGCCTGCAAAATTATGAACACGGTAACAAATCCGGACAATTTCTTGCTAACCAGTTAAAAATCAATAAAGAAAAAACAACTATATGTGCTGTTAAAGATTTATCTGGGAATACAATATATGATCCTAAAAAAATAAATAACATTTTTAGGGATTTCTATGAAACTTTATATACACCACAAATAAACCCATCTAAAAACGAAATTGATCAATTTCTCGACAACATAACTCTTCCAAAATTATTAGACACCCAAGCAATAGCACTGGATTCGCCACTGACGCCAGGTGAACTCCAGGAAGCTCTGATAAGTATGCCCAATAATAAGGCTCCAGGTCCAGATGGTTTTCCAACAGATTTTTACAAAGAATTCTGGACAATTCTGGCACCAGTTTTTCACAGGATGTTGCAGGAAATCAAAGAAAATGGTAGACTACCACCAAATATGAACTCTGCAAATATCAGTCTCTCACAAAAACCAGGCAAAGACCCTGTATATCCCTCAAGCTATCATCCAATATCCCTTATTAATGTAGACCTTAAAATAATCTGCAAAGCTCTCTCAAAGAGATTAGAGAAAATAACCCCCCTTTTAATTCATCCTGACCAAACTGGTTTTATAAAAGGTAGGCACTCATCAACAAATACACGTAGATTACTTAATTTAATAGACTACTCATGCAGTAAAAACACTGAAACCATAATATTTTCTTTAGATGCAGAAAAAGCATTTGACAGAGTTAACTGGAAATTTCTATTTGCAACTTTACATAAATTTGGTTTTGGATCCTGTTTCATAAACTGGTTAAAAATATTATATAACTCCCCAACAGCTTGTGTCAGAACAAATGACCAAACATCCTCCCGCTTCTCTCTCCTGAGGGGCACCAGACAGGGATGCCCACTCTCCCCTTCACTGTTTGCAATTTTTATTGAGCCATTAGCAGCAGCAATTAGACAGGCTACAACAATTAAGGGCATAAAATGTAAGAATATAGAACATAAAATCAGCCTTTATGCAGATGATGTGTTACTTTTTCTCCAAAACTCACAAACCAATATCTCTGGGGTAATTGCATTGATAAATTCCTTCTCAAGTGTCTCAGATTATTCACTTAACTGGTCGAAATCAACAGTTCTTCCGATTAATTGCTCCTTCCATAATTCTTCTCCTTCCCCACTGCAATGTGGAAATATAAAATATTTAGGTATCAATGTCTCTCCTAAACTTTCAGAATTAACTAAATTAAACCACATCCCACTTTTAAAGACAGTAGAAGGCGACCTGGCTAGATGGAAATCTTTACCCATATCACTCATGGGAAGGGTCGCCGCTATAAAAATGATGATCTTGCCAAAAATAAACTATTTATTTTCAATGATCCCAAATAAGCCATCACAAGATTGGTTCAGATCTCTAGACTCGTACATTTCTAAATTCCTTTGGAAAGATAAACCCCCACGTATCAGCTTAAAAACACTACAAAGGACCAAGGATAAAGGAGGATTAGATCTGCCTAACTTTAATCACTATTTTTTAGCCAACAGGCTTCAGTTCATCTCTAGATGGTTTAAACACACCTTCTTAGATGAACCTTGGATAGATGTAGAACAGGCACTATGTAATAACCTAGAAATTTCAGACCTACCATTTATCAGCTCAAACATCAAACGACATGAATGCTTTAAAAGCATCAATATTAGCTCTTCTCTGACAGCATGGTGGGAGTTTCTAAAAATGACAGAGTCTTCATTAATCCCATGCAAACGTACACCTATCTGGAACAACCCGGACATATTACAAAACAATAATATGATTAACTTTTCAGATTGGAGTTGCAAAGGAATTAAATACTTGGAACATATATTGGAAGGAACAGACTTTATTTCGTTTGACAGACTAGTTATACAATATGGGATCAACAAGAAACGATTTTTGGAATATCAACAAATTAAATCCATAGTAAAAAAGAAATTTAATCCCAGTGAAGCTGAATTACAAACACCACCAAGTGTGGTACAATTTCTTAGTCTAAAACCCCCCAAATTATTGTCTAAAATATACAGAACACTTTCTAAAATAGATGAATCAATATCCCTTCCTATTGCAAAATGGGAAGCAGATTTATCAATCAACTTAGACCCAAACCTTTGGTCTCAGATATGCTTAAAAACCTTTCAATGGATCAGAAATCCCAGTTTGCAATTAATACAATACAAAATATTACACAGAGTGCACTATACTGGTCATAGGATGTTCAAGATGGGCTATACGCCTTCCAACAACTGCTCACACTGCACAGCAAATACACCGGACAATTACATCCACGCTCTTTGGTTCTGTCCACCAGTTCAGAAATTTTGGCGTGAGATATGTGAAGACTTATCAAAGTGTCTGAAATGTAACATTTCAGCCTCCCCTTTAGTATGCTTGCTGGGCAACTTGGATGAGGTCACTGCAGAAATAAACACAGCCCACGTTGTTTTTACGGCCCTATGCATTGCCAAGAAAATGGTCCTCATTAACTGGAAAAATAAAAATAATCTTAATTCTAACCAATATAAAAACCATCTAATAGATCACATTAGTCTTGATACAACCTCTGCCATCACATTTGATCAATCCCTTTGGGCTCCTTTGATCGGCTTCATCACCTAGTGGGGGTGGGGGGTCATGGTTTGGTCCTGCCTTCGCTATTGTGGTTGATGTGGGGGTAGGGACGGCCTTAGGGCGTCTGGGGAGTCCCTAGGGACGTTTCCCTGGAGGGCCTAACCTGGGGGCTGTGGCCATGACCTGGTTAGAAGCTCTGGGGCTCTTGGATGGTGTTTTCCTTGTGGCTGCGTACAGCGGAGATGGGGGAGGGTCTGTGCTGGCGGACGTTGGTTACTGGCCTGGTAGCCTGGCTGCCCCTGGGAGGGTCCGGGACGGGCGTGGAGGCTTGGGGGTCTGGGGGTGCTCCGCCCCCCGGTCTGGGGTGCTGGCCGGGCCTTGGGGGCTTGGGTCCTGGCTGTTGTGTCGCCGGAGCAGTGGGCGGGTGGGTGCAGGGGGGCTCAGCCCCAGTGCAGGGGACCTCTGGTGCATCGGCCCAACTAGGGGGCTCTCTAACTGGTGGGGAGGTTGTTACATCTTTGCAGGTGGTTTCCTCACTACAGGAGCTCACTCTGCAGGTGGGGGGAGAGATATAGGAGAGGGGGAGAATGAACTCAACCTGGGTGTCTATTGTCTTGTGTAGTTTGGGAGATGATTGGATGATGGGGTGGGTGCAGTTTTCTCTGGGGTGGAGTCGGGTGGGCTGCCCCGGACTCTGTGGGGCTGGGCAGTGCTGCTGCTGCGGGCCCCGGTCCGGATGGGCCTGGGCCTCCTTGCCCTGGTGGGTTCCAGAGCGTGGGGGTGCCTACTGGGGTCAGCGGGGGAGCTGGCCCCAGGGAGGGGCCGCTTGCCCCTCCCTTTCTTCCCTCCCCATCCTCAGCTGCCTCCCTATTCCCGCTCTACCACACCCAACCACACACGCAGGGCTTGGGGTGCAGGTATGTCACCAGGGTGCAGGGGAGGCACTCCCCCTCTGTCCCCTTCTGGCCGCCTGTGCCTCAATTTTATTCTGCAACCTAGACATCCACATTACTCACACTCTCACATAACACATACATATAGGGCCTTGGGGGTGGGCACGTTTTACAGCATCCAGAGGATGGTCGTTGTACTCCAACCCACCTCTGGCGCTGGTGCCCTACCCTCAATTTTAAATGCATTTAGACATTGAGGGTTTTCGGGAGGAGCCGTGCTGCTCTCTGAGAGGAAGCTAGTACCATGCTCTCCTGAGTTTTAAATGCACTTTAGAACAGCACACAACAACATTACATATGAGCGGGCGTAGGGAGGTTTGATGTCTTCACTCACCCCGGTTCTGTTAGCCGTCAGGGCTGGGGGGCTGGGAGGAGGTGCTGGCCGTCAGACTGGGGTCTGGGATGCGGGGCCTCCCTGCTACTGCAGATAAGGAGGTGGTCCGCTTGCCTCCACCCCAGAGAGAAGGGTTACATCTCCTGGGTCTAGGTGCGGCTTGCCCCTCTGGGGGCGGGGGTACCTGGACCTGGGATATAGAGTATGTTTGGGGAGTGCGACTGTCTGTGCAGTGTCTATTTGTGTCTGTCTACACGTTGGGTGAGTGCCGAGTATTTGGTTGTGCATATGGGGGTGGGAATGCACGTCTGTGTCCGCGTGTGCCTGTTTGTCTGTGTCTATATGTCAGGTTGGGTCTTAGACTCAACCTCTCTGGGTACATCTCAGGCCCTCTAAAGTACGGAGGCCTATCTCCCCTCACCACACTCCCTGCCGGTGGCTGATGCCCTTAGACGTTGGTGTGTTGGTGGTCCTTGTCATCTGGGGCTGGGCGCTCATGCATGTACCGGCTCACTCCTGGTGGCCGATTGGTGGGGCCGGGCGCCTGTGGCCCGGCTGGGCTCCTTCCGGGGGGTGGGATGCCCTCAGGCCTCTGGCCTCTGGGCCTGAAGCTCGGTCCTCTCTGGCACAGCTGGCTGCCGGCGGAGCCCGCGGGCACGCCACTGCAACCCCCTCTGGCCTCTGCTCCGTAGCTGCGGGGTGACCTCTCGTTTGGGGCTCTACTCAGCTCTTCCCAGGAGGGTGGCACGGTTCCCCCCCCCTTTGGTGGTCCTCCTCGGGTCCTTGTACTCTGGGGCCTCTGGATATCTGGGGCCTGGATCTCCTCCATACCTGCTTCATACCCTGGTGGGCTATGGCTCCCCCACACTCCCTAGCAGATCGTTACATGGAGAAACCTTTGGAATACAAGCATGCTGATCCACACAGGTATGCACACAGGTGTACACACGGGTGTTCACAGACGCGGACTACACCTTTCTTAGCTGCTGCCTCAAAGCACATTGTGCGCTGTCTATCTTGCGTGCTGCACAATATCGTTTATTATTTAGTATCTACTGTTATCTACTGCTAGCTAGTTTATTGTGATGGTGCTGTTTTTATTATGTTGCTCTTTGTTGTTTGCTTTCTCTTCTGTTTTTTTTCTCCATACAGGTGATCCAGGCGTTTTGTTTGTTTGTTTGTTTGTTTGTTTGTTTTTTCCTTTCTTCCCCCCCTTCTCACCGTCTCTTCTCCCCTTTGGTTTTCTTTCTCTCCCTCTCTTTCTTTCATTCTTTCTCCCTGTCCTATCCCCCAGTCACGTCTGTCCCGTTTGTAGCAACCGAAAATAAAATAAATACATAATTATAATAAAGGTCAATCAAATGGACCAATATGGCAAGGCCATGATGATCCACTTGGTAAAATAAATCCGCTTGGCATCTTTCTTGGCCTTAAGACAACAATTCTGATGGCTAAAGATCCAAACGGGACACAAAGAAAAAAAAAAAAAAAAAGAAAAAAAGAAAAAAAAAGAACAGATTTTGTTCCGAGGAACAGGAAGCAGAGTCCCATTGAACAGACTGAGTGAGCTTAACATGTCAGAGGTATTTAATAATAATAATAATAATAATAATAATAATAATAATAATAATAATAATAATTGATTGCATTTATATAGCGCTTTTCGAGACCCTCAAAGCACTTTTACAATTCCACTATTCATTCACTCTCACATTCACACACTGGTGGAGGCAAGCTACAGTTGTAGCCACAGCTGCCCTTCTTTTAACAAAGAAGAGATTAAAAAAATGTGAGTTTCACCTACAACAATCAGAAGGAAAGAAGGATCCTCCTCCAGAGGGGAGAAAAACCATCATCGAGAAAACATAACTCTGACCGACCACAAGCAAGACACTTGCCTTTCACTATTAAATCACTCATTCAAGACACTGAAAATTATTCACGGTGTCATGGTGTCTTGGAAATTTGTAAATAATGAGAGGTTACAATAATTATAATATTGATTATTAGTAGTATTCAGTTTAAAGACGTCTTTAGAATTGTTACCTTTTAGCAGCAGTATTAAAACCATGCTGTTGATGAAGCAGTCATATCCCAGCTGACATGTTCCCCTTACGTTTTCTTTTTTACGTTTTAAACGTTGTTTTCACTCAAGTGTAACTTGGAAAAAAGCGAGATAACGGTAACATTTCTTTTTTTTAACTTCGTCTTTTTGTTTGGCTTGTTGAGTTGATTGGCTTTTGTTTGGTCCAATAGTAAGAGAGAATGTCGCATTACCGCGAGATCCTCAACCAATGGAAGCGTCGGTGGGCGGGGCTACGTCCTCCATCTAACGTAAGCGTCGTTAGTAGGAAGAAGAAGCCGATTCTGGAAGCCATTACGTTGCGCACATTACCGGAGTAAATCCTACTATTTTTGCGTACAATACGCACAATTACCTGCCGTAAAGACGCTTTTCTGCACTTATGGCATCGGTGGCCAAAAAGAGAAAAATGAATTTCTCGGAGAGGGAGGTGGAAATTATAGTGGAAGAAATAGAGAAACAAAAGCACACACTGGTTAACCACTTCAATGCCGGAGTCACACACATGGCCAAGAATAACGCGTGGATGGACATCCTGAAAAAGGTGAACCAGGTCACCACCTGTCCGCGCGAGCTGCCCGAGGTGAAGAAGAAGTGGTCCGACATGAAGACAGAGGTCCGGCGGAAGGTGGCCCAAGCGCGGGCTGCCATCGAGGGGACGTCCGCGGACTGCACTCCAGTTCCCGTCATCCTCACCGCCATGCAGCAGCGGATCTGTAACCTGCTGGGAGAGGCCACCATCATCAGCCTACCTGCCGGAGACTCGGATGCGGAGATCACCTTACCTGTGACCGTCAACGCCGCCGCAACCGTCACTCTGACGGAGGGTGAGTGCCGCACGGTGATGTACGGAAAGTGAAGCGTGCCGAAAATAACTGTGCGTGTAACACTGTAAAAAAAATGAAGTGTGAAGTTTAAGTATTTTCTGAAACAACTGAAAACTCAGACAGAAAAAGTGAATGAAAGTGTTATTAAATGTCACAGTAAACATTATAGTTTAGTTACATTTATGTTTATACCTGAACAATAAATGTAAAGTTAAAAATTGGTCTGTAAGTTAAATGTTTACAAGTATGGTTTAATATTGCATTCTAATCCAAAATACTACATGAAATGAAAATAACTAAAACTACGTAATAACGACACAGGCTTAATATTTTATGTAAGTATTTTTAAATGTATTATTACATGTAAACAAAAAGCTAATAGCTTATTAAATTTGCATTTAAAAGTTAATAGGTTAATGAAATCTTTTAATTAAATCTGTGAGATACATACTAAAAAGTAGGAATTACATTCAAACTGCATTCAACCACAAATGTACTAAATTCTAAATATTAAATTTAAATTATTATCTATTATTATAAGATACTTTTAAACATAATATATAGTGTATAATGTATGATTATAAAATCATTTAAATATAAATGCAAAATGTTAAATCTAAATATTAAAGACACAGACTGGATACTACCATAGTTAGCTATTGAAAGCCAAGTGGGCAACATTTGACACCAAAAATTTAAAAATAATGTAGTAAATGTTAAATCCTAATATTACATTTTAATATTTTAATTAAATACTAATTTGGATTATAAATATGAAATCTGATCATATGACTATGATAATAAATTACAAAAAATGTAACCCTAAATGTAACATTTAAATTTAGAGTTACATTTTTAAAATAAAAAATACATATTAAAGATTTGCTGATAGTTTCATTGAGGTTTTAGCTTCTTCCTCTGTTTGTCTTTCAGCTCTTCCAGCCGGTGCCGGGACAGTCTGTGACGACTCAAAGCTGAATGGTACGTTTCATTTCTTTGCAAATGTTCAAACTTTAGCCGTGACACTTGCAGAGCCATCAGAGTTTCTAATCACAACTCTACTGGACTGTCTGGTGTTGAACTGCTGTGCTTTAAAAGGTGCATTTTGTAATTATCCTACAGATTTAATCACTACCAGGGGTCGACATTTTAACTTTTAGCTCTCTTACCATTAAATACCATTTTTTCTTTTTGCCTGGTTAAAGGAATAAAGGTTACACTGATTCACTGCGCCATCTTCTGCTGCTTATTGGTATTACATGACAGTACAGCCAAGCCCTAATTCAGCTTCAGTCGATATTTCTTCAGCACAATAGAAAGATGTTTCAGACATGAATTCAGAGCAGTTGTTTCTTCACGTTCTCTGTGAGGCTTTTAATAAACGTCTGAAACTGATTCCTGCTTCCAGCTGAGACGACGTACCACACTCTGGAGGATGGCGGCGTGGTGGAGTACTGCACCACCACTGAGGGCGACTCTGCCCCGACTGTGGTGGCCGCGGTCGAGGCTCCCATGGAGATGCTGGCCTCGTCTTCCGTTTCCCCGCCGCCACCTCAGAGTCAGGCCAAACCGCAGGAGCTGAAGAGCCGCATTGCTCTGAACTCCGCCCGCCTGCTGCAGGAGCAGCGAGTCACCAACGTGCACATCCGCCAGATCGCCCAGCACCTGGAGGGCCAGAACGAGCTGCTGCAGATGATGCGGCGCTCCCAGGAGGCGCAGGCCTTTGCCCAGGAGAGGCAAGCTCAGGCACTGGAGGGCACGCAGGCCGCCCTGCTCGCGTTGGTGCAGATGCTCCGACCGGCTCTCAAAGATCTCAGGAAGTTTCTGCAGAGCGGGTCTGAGGCGGCGAACGCCAGCAGCTCTGTGGCGACACCGGCAACTGGAGCAACCATTGATGGAGCGGCAACGGAGGAGCAGAGCAGGCCCAAAACACCTCCGCCTCCTACTCCTACACAACAGGCTGAGGAGGCGCAATAGACTCTGTGCGTGCTTGTGTGTGTGTGCGTGTGTGTGTGTGTGCGCGCGTACGTGTGTGAACCATGATTACACTTATGCCTTATGAAGAACATGTACAGAACCAATGGAGAACTGTTATTTTTATTTTTTGCCACGACTTGATGTTATTTAATACCCTGAATCTGGTTTTCTGATCTTTTTTTATGCAAATATTTCATCAGCCCGATGGAAAATTAACGGGTTGGTTTTTTTAGACCGTGGTGAGCCGGGTTTGCGTGTGAGCTGCACTTTAACCAGCATGTGTTCAGACCTGAATAAAGTGAAAAAGAGGCCAAACTCTTTATTTCCTGTCACATCTCTCCTGTCCCAGGGGCAGATGTTCATGTTAAACATGGTAAAAGAAGTCAGTGAGTGAACGAATGATCCCCATGAGTCAAAAGTTTTAAACACTTAGTTTCACACAGTTTTTTCTACTCTTGGATCTGTATCATGTCATAGAGAGCAGGCTTTCTATAAAATACTTGAAACACGTCCAAAGTTCCACTCTTCTCTTGGTATCGTCTTCTTGTGCATCTCTAAATTGTTTTCGGAGCTTCCATCCGCTGTGATGCTGTTATGTTCCTCCCGTACTGTAGCTCTGCAGTGTGTGATGGATCTTTTCCAGTGTATCCAAATGTTTCAGGGAGGCGATTGTGATGGCGTGCACCACAGTTCATTTCCTCTGATTGTTCACTATCAGATGCCTCAGAGGACTTCACAGCAGACCTCAGCAATGATGGTCTCACCCTGGGGATGATTTCATGGTGCAAAACTTGTTGAATGTTCAATAAAATGACGTGCTCTTGAAGGCGTGCCTTCAGGCTGGAAAACTGGATTCTGGGTGTATGATTCGATATATACTAAATAAAGTTAACTATGAAACATAAATCATGAAAGCCTACTCTAAAAAGCCAACAGTTTGAAAGATGGAGATGGAAATATACAGAGCAGGTTGTTTTTTCTGCTGGCTGTAGTGCTTGCAACCAGCCAGCAGAGGTCAGTGTAAGTCAGAGTTTCATTACAGGTGTGTGAGCACAGCAGTGACGTTTGAGGTCCTGAGAGGGTGAGAGGAAGGAAATCCGTTTGTTAGTATCAGTATCAGATTAAATTTCACAAATGAGGACACTTCAGTACTGCAGGGTGTACTGGAGTTTAATTTGATGTTTTCATTTAAAAACCCTTAACAAATCAGTTATTCCTGAAATAATTAAAGTATTATTACTTCACAGTTCATCATTTCTACTTCAGGTTGTTTGCTGAACCTCTTTTTTCCTTTTCCAGTCATGTGACCTGTCCCTGAGAAAGAACGGTATCTAAAAAAGCTCAGTAAAGCACATTTTACTATGCGTATTCCTGAGTTCAGAGCAAACATTGGCAATAGCTCCTTGACCCTGTTGGCTGCTGTCACCATAAGATGAGATTCATTGACATTAGTTGCTGATATTTATCAGTCTTTTATCAATTTTTTTAAGAAGGCGTCTTCATTTCCTGAAGCAAAGAGGGCACGAGGCAAACTTATCACCACAGTTTTGTATTTAGTTTAATTAGTTTCTGTGTTAGTCTTAGTATTATTGCATGGAGGGCATATGTCATAGGGAAGATTTAGGAAAGTTTGTACAGGTATTACAATAAAAACAGTTTTTAAAGCAGTGACTCACAGTCTTGCATCCAGAGTCTCAGTAAACACGTCTATCAATGTCTCATCAGGGAAGTTTTTATCAAACTACTGATGTACTAAAACTAACAGTATTTCCTCTGTAGCTCTATTTTATTTCAGATCAGTTAGTTTACATTTTTCAAAAGTGTAGTTTTTATTTTTATTTTAGTCAAAATATTTTTTCACATTGGGTTTTAATAACCTTGCTTATTACATAGCCAGATGGACGATGTTTTCTGCGTTAAATCTGGTCAACGAGTTGTTAAGTTTGATAAAGCTTTAAATCTTTATATGTCTAAATGTACTTTTCTAAATCAAACCTAGCTGTTTATTAAAAGTGCAAACACATTTTCCTTTAAATATAACATTTATGACATATACAAAAAAATGGGAGTTGGGCTCTGAACCAGTTGCATGTGACACCCCTAACAATGCAAGCTTTGTCCCTGATGTAATTTAAACAGGTGAGTTTTTAATAAATTCACCCCTCTACAGATGTTATGATCATAAGTTCCAGACTGAAATAGTTTGTGTATCAGGCTGTAAAAATGTTTATTCCTACTGTAATGCGAGACATTTTAACATGGGAGTCTTGATAAAAATACGGAGGAGCAACTCACCCACTCAAGTAGGACATTAGAGGAACTGCGGGGTGTTTCTTTTGGTGTTTTACATGTTTATAGAGTCAGGTCTGTCCACAGTTAAAGCGATTAGATCTAACACAATTTTCAGACGGTTTGATTTAGGATTTATTCTTTTATTTAGGATTAGAGATCTTTTGGAAATTTCTTTCTAGAATTTTGAGGAAAAAAAATCTGAATTCTGACTGTGCTTTTATACTATATTTTTTCTATTTTTCTAAATATTCAAAATAAATAAGTAAAATTAAAATCCAAAAGAGACCCCATTCCCTTCCAGTGGCATCCTCTTCATGTTTGTTTTAAATGCAGTTCTTGGCCCCTCCTCCTCTACACATGCGCCTCTGCCCAGACTTTGCGGACGGTCCCTGACTTCCCAGTGAGGCGTTCAGGGAGCCGCTCAGACTCCCTGCCTGTCGAAGTGTGAGCAGCAGGAGGGGAAAGTTGGTGTGTTGGAAGAAACCACCCAGACCCCAGTCCTCTGCAGCGGTGTCCAGCTGTGCTGTTGTGGGCTTTTTATTTTTTTAACCATGCATGTGGAGCAGCTGATCGTCGGAGCGGTAAGCTTTGTGTGTGTGCGGAGTGGTGTGGGTGTTTGCGTGGCAGCTGTTTTCACCGCGAGAGTCTGATAATGTTAGAGAAAAGGCACAAAAATAAAAAGTCCACACATCTGAAAGTGTTTAAAATCACATAGTCGTCAGTTAGGAGTGCGTTAAATTGTATTTAAGGGATATTTTTGTGTGGTGGAGAAGGAAAAAAAAATCATTAAACTTGATATTTCCAGTTCTAAAAACCTGTAAATGAAAGCGAGAGACTTTCTTCTTCTCTTTCTGTTTCAGAAATGATTAACCTGAAAGCAAAGAAGGTTGTTCCTCCTCCTCTTTAAAGCCCGAGTGTTTGTTGTTGTCCATTCATCTTCAACCATGAGCACCCTCCAGCAGCTGGGCACCATGGCCTTCCTCATGAAGAAGAAGAAGTTCAAGTTTCAGGTGCACTTCACTCTGGAGGAGCTGACAGCGGTGCCTTTTGTGAACGGAGTGCTTTTCTGTAAGATCCGCCTGATTGATGGTGGGGACTTTGCCATCTTATCGTCCAGGTATGTAGGACACCTTCCTCGTTGTAAATCACTGAAAGCTGCACTGCATGAACTGACTGCTGTAAATGTAATCCCTCTTCGAGTCTGAGTGGATGTCTCTGCTCTGCCTCTGTTTCTGCCGGGTTTTCCACCTCAGATGAGCCTTAACAGACCTTAAACTGGCAGCCATGTGTTACTTCATCCTTGGCTGTGCTGGGAAAGTCTCCCAACTCCACCTTTCACTACACTCACACTGGGATTTACCCAGAAGTAACACACCCTTTGGTCCTTTTGGCTCATCTCTGGGGTGATGCAGTGGTGTGTTGTTAGTTTGCTGAAGGGCTCCTGGGCAAAGGGACTGAGGAGCGATAACGTCAGAGGCTGGAAAATGATGCCTGTGTAATGGATTCCTATAACGGCCACTTCAGGTTCCAAAAATGAGTCACTCCCCCATACACTATATATTTAAACGATGGCTGTAAATAAATTCTCCTCCCGAACATTTGTTATTAAGTTGGAAATCTTTACATTTTTTTTTTATTTCTGCCCCCAACATCTGTCACAGCAGATGGTTGATTCTGCCGGAGGTTTTTTCCTGTTAAATAGGATTTTTTTCTTTCCCACTGTCGATATGTGCTTTGTCATAGGGAGTTGTTTGATTATTGGGGTTTTCTCTGTATTATTGTAGGTAGGGTCTTTACCTTACAGTATAAAGCATCTTGTGGTGACTGTTGTCGTGATTTGGCACGATATAAATCAAACTGAATTAAATTGCTGTAAATTTGGACATTTTAACATGGGAGTGTATGGGGACTGATTCACCGCTGGAACCAGCCTCAGGTGGGCATTAGAGGAGTTGGAGTTTGTGGGTCTTCCAGGTTTACATCAGTTTTGAGCAGCTGAGGTTGCTATTGAAAGATTTGAGATAGTTGAGTAGAAAATTTCACCTCATGTTTACATATAAAAGGTGAGACTGTATAGCGAGCAGGTGATAGCGGAAAAGCTTGTCTGTCCAACAGCCTGGCGACCTGAAATGATCCAAACTGGTTTGGTCAGGAATTAAATCCGCCAAAAACTCCCCATCAAACCACACCCCTTCTTTATTATTCTGCTTCTCTGTGTGGGTTAAACAAATGAAATAAAACACTGTAGTGGATACACAATGTGTTGTATCCAAGATGTAGCCTCTGGGGCTGAAAAAGTGAGACAGTCTCTGTAGACTCCTGTGTTACAGTGTCCAGCAGAAATAAACATGATACAAAAAACTGATTTGGCCTCTGTGGATAATTTCCCCCTTCATAAAAATTCTATGGGGGTGAATTATTTTCTAACTCTTCTGATTGGATACTGAAAGTGGAAAAAAAAAGATTAGAGGTCAGGGGCAGTAAAAGCACAGGTTTAATCCAGTCTTGATTTATAGCAGAGCTGGAAAAGACAGAAGAAGACAGTGACATGCTAAAAGTACGCTGAGCTGAGGGGGAGATGGACAGAATGACATAAAGAAACACAGAGGAAAGACTTTAACACTGAGACTTTGAACCTTTGACCTGGAAACAGAGAGTGAGCATCAAGAGGTTCAGACAGATATCTGGGCCAGGTGGATAAAAACCCTTTAAAGTGATCTGTAAAATCTGCAGGCCAGTGCTGCAGTGAACTGAGAGAACGCCGAGTCAGCATGTTTACTGCATGCAAATAACTGTTACTCTGAGTTCCAGGTATTCATGTATGACAGTTACCTAACTTCCCTGTGAATGTAAATGGGTGGTGCATTAAGACTGCAAGACAAACAACAGAGCAACAGGGCAGAAATGTTATTGTAAAAATATATTCATATAAATATTTGGATTGGAGGCTTTTATTTTAAAGCACTGTTTGACTGTAGTTTCAAAAGTCAGACTTTCCTTTTGGGTCCCTGATTGTATGTATGGGCAAAAAACCAATTTATTCTGAACTTACAGAATGAAATAATCAGAACCTGCAATGAAGCGTGCACTAGTGTTAGTTTTTTTGAGGTTTTCATAGCACATCTTCCCGCTGTAGCCCTCATCAAACCACCATCAGGACCCAGCCTATGAGGTGACGGAAAACATGTCAGATAAACAATAATAATCTGACATATTCTGTTCCTGCTGCCAAAAGCCCAAAGAAGGAGGGCGTGTTTATCCTACCACATATAAATGTCATGCATATATACTGTGCATCAGTAACACATTAATGTAGGTCAGTAAAATCAAAACACTGCAAACAGTAAACAAAGGAGCATACGTGGCCTAAGTTGTATGTAGCATTATTAACATGGATATCTTATCTTTGGGTTAATTTAAGCATGTCAATAGACTGCATTGGTCTGGCCCTTGATGTGTATCCTGCAAACATGGCAGAATCAGCGATGTTATCACTGATGTCAAAACTGGTCATAATGTGATGGTAAAAGCTGCACGGCTGCTGCCGGTGTTTCCATGCAGAATAGAGGTCAAGAAATGAATGTCAATCAGATCCTTTCAACAGCCAAAACAAATGGAAATGCCTTTGTTCTTGAACTCAAATTCACTGGCATCCACAGGCTTGTATTGCCGGACTTTTACGCTACTTACTTATACCAGTGCGTAAGCTTTGAATCATTGTGTTTTTCATGGGAAACTTACTTATCTGGCCTTTCACAGCCATCACCTCTCAGCCTTCGTCAGTGACATAAACACCATGATGCCCCCGGGGTCAGTGTCTTTATCGGCAAGCTCAGGAGGAAAGGTCAGAGTCTCCAGAGAAAGAGGTCAAGAGTTTCTTACTCTTCACTCAGTGGTGGAGAGTGTTTTGTTTGTTTCATTTCATTCTAACTGATAAAAGGACAGCACAACAACATTCCTGTACATAATTTTGCATTTGACTAGACTAGGAGAGAGATCTTATTAACTGCATGACCAATTTAGAGTAATAGAGTGACTCGGCCCTGTCCTGGTGAGGTGAGGTAGACACCGGACAGGCCAGTAAAGCCATTAAATGTACACCTAACACCTGCCCACTAAAAGAAAATGGTGAAGAAAATGACTGCTCTTGGAGTCCTGCCACGGGATTCTTGCATGCATTTTCACCTTAAAGTTTTTTCATGATAACCTTTGGGTGTAACAAATACGTAAAAATTGTATATAAAAAGTAGTAGACGTGGATCTGAGCCTAACCCTGAGCAGGTGAAGGCCAACCTGGTGCGTGCGAGGAGCTCAAGGAAGCCTCCCACATTCATTTCCAAAGAATAGGCTGAGTAATATCAACCACTGTCCAACAATCACATAATCCACTCATCATGAATCAGAGTAGCCATGAATGGGCCATTGTATCGCACATTTGTACATGTGTGGAGCGTATTTGTATTTTGGCATTATATCAAGTCCATTGCTCACCAAGTAAATACCTCTGGAGGTGTACTTGAAGGAGGGAGAGCATCAGTCCAGTCCGATCCGTGCTTTTGTCCTTTTGTGAGGCATGTTTTTGCTCGCATAACTTTTCTTTCTTTCTGTGTTTGCTGGTTTTTGAATGCATCCTCTCTCACAGAGGTGTGCCTCTGTGCTCAGAAGCTAAAAATCCTACACTGTTATTGATTCTTTGAACTCCTTACCAATTATACATGGACGTCTTGTACTTGAAGGCCATTAGGGATGCACTGTGCGTGATAATCAGTTACTCTTTGTTCTTTGGCTGGAAATTAAACGGTTATCTGTTTGTGCTGTTTATCAGCTGCCAAGAACCAAGTCAAGCTCACATTTAAAGAAATTCCTCTCTTGTACTTTAAACAATGGAAAACAGGCGTCACCCGAGACTACAGCCAGTGTTGCACAATCGACAAACAACTGATTTATTGAAGACCTCCAGCTCCACAGCACAACAAGTGGCTGATTTTATCAGCAGGGTCCTTCAGTGTTGTTCAGGCATTCCTCTGTAGCCTACAAGGTTAATACTCCAACACCGAGACATACCTTTATATTCACAGATTTATTTTTCCTACAGTCTGCGAAGGCACCAAATCTTTTGGCACTTTCAGCTTCACTGAGATAAAACAGCCATGCTGTCTACTGCTGATAAGAAAGTGAGACCTCTTTATCTTTTGAGCCCTGTTATGCACCTGACCACATATTCATTTTTTACACTGCAGCAGCCTCCAAATATCTCCACACCATTGACCTGGAGTGGTACTCCCAATACACTGTATTTCATTTAAAATGCCCTAAAGTATCTTTAAGATTTGCTGCTATGTGAATAGACCTAAATTAAATTGAACTGAATTGAATTGTTGCCCAAGAGCTGGTAGGCACTTCCTTAGCATGAAAGCCAAAAGCATGGTGAATGCTTAAAAAAAAGCATAGCTATACCTAGAAGCACCATGAAAGCTCGTAAATATAACCACAGACTGTATATAAGAACAGCATCTGCTGATTTTTAGACTTAAGGTTTGAAGTTTCTGTGACATCCATAGAGATGAATTAGGATGTTTACTGTAGTTATTAGCTATTAGCAGGTAATGCTACTTTGGTTCAGCAAGCTGCATGTGTAAACTTTCCATAAGGTTTCTGTCACCCGAGCACAGATTTATCAAAGGGGAAGATTATCTATAGAGACTAAACTATTTTATTTTATATCAGGATGCAAACATGTTGATTTCTGCTGTAAATTTGGACATTTAAACTTTGGAGTCTATGTGGACTGACTCACTTTTGGAGTAAGCCTCAAGTGGACATTAGAGGAACTGCAGATTTTGCCACTTCTGTGTTGGCTGCCTTTTGTTATAACTATTTTATCATGTCTCGTTTGCTTTATCTATACAAACAGATAAATGTAAAGTGAGGTGTTTCATGTTGGATTCATCTATTGACAGGATTAGTTCCAGGTCTTTTCAGGTCACTTGGCAAAAAGTCATGACTGTTGGACAGACAAACTTTCTTCTGTTTCCAGTCTTTAGCTAAGCTGAGTGCTTGTTGGTTAGAGCCTTGCCTTTTGCATATAAACATGAGGATAAATGGTCTATCTAGAAAAGTGACCAAGTGGAAGTTCATGTGTTATTGGTTGTCTTGGAATGGGATTACAGTGCGATCAACCCAAGTAAAGAAGACCAAAATGCTGACAAAACAGAGAAGGGCTAGCAGAAAGTTAAACAAGAAAATGCTTCTCTTAAACATGTCACATGAAAACATATCAGCTTCTTTAAGGCTCAGTTTGATATGAATTTAATTAATTAATAAATCTTGAATTTATTGTCCCACAGCTACTTTTTAGCCTGTGGTGTCCAGCATACAGTGCTGTGAGGAAACCTCAGGAGGCACGGTTTCTAGTAGAAGTACTCCTTAAAAAAGGGAAGTGTGAGCTGTCTGGTCTGCTGTCTGGCTTCACTAGAAATAGTCGTTTTTCTGTTTGAATGCTCAGCGTCAGGTGTGTTTCAAACTGCTGGAATACAACAAACTTTAAAGTTCCTACAAATACAGCTGGAATTGGGAAGTTTGTTTAAATAGACACATACACGGAAACATGCAACGGTAAAAAAAAAATGTACTGGAAAAAGGAACTAAACTCAGTGAGTTTAGCATTCTGGGGCCAAGCTTAGTCATTTATCATTGACTGCTGTTCGTAGATGATATATGCGTTGTGTGCTGTAAAACAGGTACCTTTTATAATTAACATAGTTTTTGAAGGATGTGGTTAACAAACCTCTGCCTTTAGATTGTTTCTTCAGTTCCTCTTTTCTGTTTTAAGATCTGGAAGTCTCTTTAGATTCTCAGAAAACCCAGAGTACTCCCTGCATCACTGCACTGATACCATAAGATGTATAATCAGGTTGTGCCAATCTCGCACTTGTGCACGGCCTGTTAAACAGTGAAAATGCATGAAATACTGCGGGCCTGGATGAGGCTTTGTTTAATGTTTTATAGAGCACTGTAAATACACTCATGTGTTGGTTTATTACTTTCAGAGCAGAAATATGGCTGAAACCATGCATCAAGTTCATCACATGGGATTTTTCTTTAAAATTATTATTCCTGTAAGTGTTCTCAGAATATTCCTGGTTGACTGTCTGTTGGTTGGTTTGTTTGGAGATAATGATAGCTGTTATGGAGAAAAACTTCTAGTTTGATTACTAGAAAAGGTGGGACATAGACTACTGTCTACATCCCACCTTAGGACACACCTGCATTGTTCCCTTGATCTGCTGACATTGGCTTCCAAGAGGGTCCTGTCTTACAAACCCATATTATGAGGCTAGAGAGGTGGTGCTGGTATTTGGAAGGATATAGTTTAATAGCCAAGAAACATCTAGACTTTTTGTTTGGTTTTTGCACTTCCCTTTCAGGATGATGATGATGGAAACCTGCACGTGGAAAAAATACGTTGATAACTCGCTAATTTCCAGCTCCATATTCTTGTGATGGAATGTGTCAGAGTAGCTATGCATGATTCACAATTCATAATAAGACTATGTTTGTTCTTAGGCTGACGCTCAGTTCATCTGCTGTCTAAAATCTGCTCTCTAGCTCCTCCCTCTTTAAGACAATTTTTATCCATCCATCCATCCATCCATCTTTTCAGCTACTTGACCATTTCCTGCCAGTTATCTGAATTCGGGTCACAGGTATGGCAGCCTAAGCAGAGCCAAACAGCAGCCCAAACTTCACCCTGGCTACCTCCTCCAGCTAATTTAGAGGAAGACCAAGTTGTTTCCAAGCCAGACAAATATAATCTCTGCAGTGAGTCCTGGGTCTGCCCCAAGGCCTCCTCCTCAAAACACACCCGCATCACCTCAACTGGCTTTTTTCAATGTGGAGAAGCAGTGGCTTTGCTCTGAACCCCTTTCTAATGACTAAACTCTTCACTCTGTCTCCAAGTGAGAGTCCTACCACACTTTGTGTATACAAGAGTTTCTTGTATCTTGTATCATTCCTTAAGTCAGTACCCAGAACTCGTATGCATGGGTAAGGGTAGGAATGTTGATTGACCGATAAAGCTGCAGCTTTGCTTTTATATTGAGCTCTCTCTTCACCACAACAGCCCCTATCCATCATCATGTTCACACTCTACTCTCCTGTTACTGTGAAAAAGACCTCAACGTACTTAAACTCTTCCACCTGGGGTAGTAACTCATTCCGGACTTGGACTAGGCACTCTACCTTATCCCTGAGAACAATAGTCTTGGTCTTGGAGGTGCTAAATCTAAACCCCCGATGAAGTCAACAGAACCACATCATCTGTAAAGAGCACAGATGAAATCCTGAGGCCACCAAAGTGGACACTCTCCAACACCGGGCTACACTTGGATATTCACCTAGATATACCTAGATAATCAGTGACACGGGAAAGTGGTGGTGGTAACCTGACTGCCTCCCGGAAAAAAAAATGAACAGAAGGTGGGTGTGGCCTGGGGTGACCATATTAGGGATTATCCTCTCACTGTGACATCATACATGACCAACGGACCAAAACTGAGGTTTTGGCTCACAGGGATTACTTTTACGTACACTGAACTCACGATTAAAAACTTCATTAACATGAAAATAGATAGTGTGCTGAAGCAGTGTCACGATAGTTTGAATCCACTGACTGGTTAGGGGCCTCTTTGTGGTAGTGGTACTCTGGCCTCCCACAGTCCAAACACATGCTTGTAAGGTTAACTGGTGGTTCTGAATGTTTTTCTCTCTCTGTGTTAGTCTTTTGATGGATTAGTCACCTGCTGAAGTCTACCCTGCCTCTTAAACTATACCAGCTGGGATTACTGAATAGGGTGGATGGATGACATGAACATCCACCAGTGGAACAGCATATGTGTGACAGAAAAAAAGGGAAGGGAGAATAGATGTGCTTTAAAACCCCATCCATTATTTACCTCAGTGCTGGGATGGGCTCCACAGGTTAATACCGGCTCACTTTGTTACTCTACCCTTTTTGTTGTGCTTTACATTCCCTAACACAAAGTTGAGGTACAGACTTGCACATTTGGGAGCAGCTCAATATATCACCGCCTGTGTCTATCCCACCTTAAAGCTGCCACCACCCTCGACATACATCTGCTAACCACAGCCTGCTGTTATATAACAACTTATACATCACGCTCTGCCAGGTCATGCAAACACACTCCCAAACACACACATACACAACCTGTCACGCTGTCTTTAAATGATTAAAAAAAAAGTTATGGCAGGGCAGAAGGTCAGGGTTTGTGTGTGTGTGTGTGTGTGTGTGTGTGTGTTTGTTGCGCTCATTTGTAACTCAGCCTCATTCCTCAGATTCTTTCTCCAGAAAACAACGACAGAGAGTAATCAGGGAGAGCTGGTTAAGTAAAGGTTTTGAACCCAAACACAGTTGTAGCAGCACTTCCTGCAGTTTGTAACCAAACAAGCTGCAGTGGAGACAAGGCCTTACCGGGCTATCTGTAATGCCTCATTTGCCTCATTGTACACAGAAACTGTCTCATAGTAAAAACCACACAAAGAAATGATTTACATGCAGCACAACAGTTAGAGTAAAATCTAGATTTATATACTTATCCATGTGTATTTCACCACTGACATCAAATCTTTTTTTTTTTTAGGTAGACCTAGTGAACACACATAGAAACTCAAAACAATGTCACAAATTTGATGGCAAAAATCAAGAAAAACAAAATGATATGCAATTAATCCTACTCATAGCCTCTCATTCAGACATGACAAATGCACTGAAGATGTGAGAGAGATTTTAGTGTATTTTTGTATTTTCACTTGAGCCATAAATACTTTATTTGTTTTTATATGATAAGTGTCAGAGCAGCCATAGATTTGTCCTTAAATGTGTCAATGACTCTGTAATCATGAATTTTGTGCAGGGTGTGGAGAGTAGCCTGGTCCCCGATGAATCTGTTAACGGACCGTCTTTCCTCAAATAAACATGGCTGAAACTTAGACATGTTGACTGATTGCTTCCAGTCTCTGTGTGATTCAAGATGACTTTAAAGCATCAAAAGGACTGCAGCGCAATTTTGATTTGAATTCAGATGCTGCATGGATGCAGATATAATGCACTGAAATGTGTCATTCTAAGTGTTTGTATTTTCTGAACTTACTTAGATTTTGTTGCTCCACTCTCCATAGTTATCACAAAGTGACCATGTGACCTGTGCTTGTATCTACCTGTCGTACAAAGGTGCATTTGTGAGGGCGGACGGGCTGTAAGAATACAAGCTGCAGAACCAGTCTGACCGTTTCCTGCCTCCGTCAGGCAGCCGGCCGCCTCCGAGAGTTTCATGAGATGCATATTTCAGGTCACCCTTCAGATAAGTGAAGTGGGAAAAGTTCCAGCGATAAAGCTAATGTGGGAAAAGAATGCCTCAGATACTGAGTCATGTACTTATCATGGATTGCATTAAAGCAAACAAAAAAGTAAAAGTTATGTAACGCAGTGTGTGTTTCTCTCTGGGGCTGTTACTCAGAATTATTAGGAAGAAAAGAGAGGACAGAAACGGCATAAAATACCAAAGAAATTAGTAATGACATGTCCCAGCATGCAGTGTTATCTGTTTTTCATTTCCTGTTTGTCTAAAGTTGGAGTGACATTTAAACAGTTTAGCTTTTGTATCACACGTAGTCGATGTATAGGGATTTTAAACCTCAGCAGCCTTAATAATAGATAAAATGCTACTGTGCGTCTCTTAGCTACATTTTTTTCATGTATAAAACTCTTATTATTACCAATATCTGAACAATAACATAACTTAAAAAGATAAGACTGTTTCCAGCTCCCTCCGTTTGCGCTAAAGGCCAACAAACTGATTCTAAGACTTAAAAATCTAAAGGGTACAAGGATTTTGATGCAAGCCAGCGCAGTTAGATTATTTTTTGCCTCTGCTCACGGCCACGGGGGATACATGAACCAAACAATCAAGATGTGATTGAAGTGCAAACCTTTATTTCTAAGGGTTCAACACAAGTATTAACTGACAGAGGATCAAAATTAGTGTGGAACCCATGGACGTCATGAAATGCTGTGTTTCCTCACTTCAGATGCTCTGTCAGGCCTTTATTGTGGCCACCTTCCGTTGCTGCTTGTTTGTGTCTCTCTGTAGTTTTGCATATAATAACTGAAAACTGCTCTGTTAGACTGAGATCAGGCGACTGGCTTGTTCCTTGTCTGTGCCTTGAGAATCTCTAGAGTTGCTTTTGCAGTTTGTCTGTTTGTTAGCAGTCTAGCCTGCACAGTTTTCATGATATGATTTTCCAATTTTGTGTGATGGTAGATACCAATAGCAGCTCAAAAACTGGGTCAAGGTCACATCAAATATGAAAATCAGTAAAAACTCAACATGAGTTGGCTTGACACTGACTTTCATTGTTAGCGCCCAAGGTCAAAGATGACCACAAAAAACAATTTCACTAGCTGGGCCCATGTCCTCATTTTAGGTTTGACAGCGTTTTAGTAGGTAAAGGTGAATGCTTGGACATGAATTGAGCTGCGGTTTGGGGAAAGCCTCGAAGGGGACTGGCGACGGCTCCCGGGCCTGACAGATCCTCATGTACTAAATAGGAGTGAAGAAGTTAAAGAATTGAGAACAAGGAGGGAGGGAGGGGCACGTAAAGAGAATGAACATCTTGCGGAACTGGGGGAACCTATATAGATGACAACAATGAGCGCTTTCGGAGGCGTGGTCCCGCTCCTGAAATTCCGATACATAATCTCCAATTCAGTTATAGCACTTGCCTTTCGGGTGTACCTATGCTCTTGTTTGCACTGTGATGCTCTATGTGGAGAGTTTTGCAGAGTCTTAGTATTAATTCATCCTGCTGCTTCATCAGTAAAACCAGTGACCTAGGTCCACTGGCATAACGTTCCCTCCACCATGTTTGACAGATGATGTGGTGTACTTCAGATCATAATCGTGTTTTTCTCCTTTTCCAAACTTTTCAAGTTAATCTTGGTTTCATCAATATAATAAAATAAAAATGTATAATTTCCAGATCCATTATGACTCTTTTAGATTTTTTCCACCAGAGTCTAATCTGATTGTCCTGTTCTTGAGTGTAACCAGTGGTTTGCACCTTCTGGTAAACCTTGTGCATTTCCATACTAACCAGGCTAGCTAGCTGATAACTCCACCCCCTCCAAATATGGCCACTTCTGTATTGTGGCTAAAAGGTTACATTTGTGGTGGCTATGTCCATCTTGGAAACAACTCAGAGAGCCGCAATTCAGATATGTTAGAGATGTGTGTTGGTGTACATAAAATATAGGGAAGGATCGGCTGGAGCTGCATGGTTCGCATGTTCCAAAGGGCAAAATTATGGGACTACCTGTTCTCAGCAGTGCAGCCAGCTGAGTCTGCATATGTGTATGTTGTGTAAGTGGACAAATCATGCGGCGTTTCCTTTGACATGAGCGATGCAGGGAGAGATAACAGCAGAGTTTAACTTTCAGGTTGAGACAAGCCCGGCATGCAGACGGATGGCCTGCGTGCAGAAAAGTGAGCTCAATTCATTGACTGCTTTAGTGTTAGTTTACACTGCTGCAGTTTCTTCCTCTTTGTAGGTTGACAGCGTGTCTGCACAGGAGGGGCAGTGTGGGCAGCAGTGGCTTCACTTCACAGGTGCAAAGCTAAACTACTGTAGTTAAACACAAAAAATAGAGGTGGGCTTTGTTTTTGTAGACTCTCAGACATGCAGCTGCAGGAAAAGTGCATTTCTGTCCCAGCAGGTTCATTCTACAATAATGCGTCCCCTTAGGCCTAATTTTTGGAAACCATGTAAAGGTCCCCAAGCTGTAAAATGTACATATTTGCACTGTTAATTAACCAGATCAATGGTGGCCCTTCCAGGTTATCCATGTGAGAATCATATCACTAAGCCCTATCTCATGCACTCACCAAACCCTGCAGCACAGATATCGAAGACTGTCTTTTCTTACAGGATTTCTTTGTGTTGCATCAGAGTTTGTACAGTTTGTCCAACCCTGTTTTCGCCCCTTCGCTTTGGCTTTTAAGTTATTTATGACACCTATAGTGCTGTTCGACTGGAAAGCGTGAGGGCAAGAAATAAAAACAATATGCAGATAAACACCAAATCTGTTTCCAATCAGAGCAAGTGGAAACCCCCTCAGCAGAGTCTGACGTGCCACGTCCCGGGATGAGATCATCTGGGCCATCAGCTGCTCGGCCTCGAGGACGTTCTCTAGAAAAACAGCCAGAGAAAACAGTCCGTGTCGTCCTATTGATCCTGCAGATAATAACACTTCTAATATAAACACATTTGCTCTTTCACATGCTCAGCCTCCAGCATATTTCCCCAGCTGTTACAATACCCACAGTTCACTTTGTGCTAATGGGCCAATAAATCCGCTGCAGCCTTGTTTGTTTTCCCCTGCATGATGAAGGCTGGGGTTACATTATTCTGTCTGACAAACCGAATAATGCTGGAATGCTTTTTAATCAGAGTAAAGCATCACATCAGTTAAACCTCTGGGATATCGATTTGGAGGGTGGAATGGTTTTACATGTGGGGGCCACTGATGCTTTTTCCCTCCTCATCTTTTCTGGCTGTTTTTCACTCGTTTTGCATTCAGTGAGCATCAGTGTCGCTGCTGGTAGCACGAGGCGATACCTGGACTCTACAGAGGTTTCACAGGTAGTCCAGCTCCTCCAGGAAGGCACAGCAATACATGCCACTGCCACAGGTTTGCTGTGTCTCCCACAGTCTCTAACACTTTGATTTTATCTGTAGATTTGATCCTCAGAACCATTCAAATGAAGGTCTCCAAAGATAAAATCATAAAGATGATAATATTTGAGCTGCTTTTTAATAGATGTGTGGTAAAGAGAGGACCCAAAAACAGGGCTGGCTGATACATAGGCCATCAACAAAGTCCAAGAAGGTGAAGTGAAGCACAACTATGTGTATATTAAGAAGTCCGATTAAAGCCTTAATTCTCTGCAGTTTGGCTTGTAGGGGGGAAATTGAGGTAAAGGTGCAAACATTTATAGTATAAATTCCAGGATTTACTCTTTACACCTGTTTACACTGTAAACTGTGTGACAGTCTAACTATAGCAGGTACATCTGTGTGTGTGTTTGCAGGGAGGAGGTGCAGCAGAACTCCGTCCGATGGAGGAAGAAGTTCTCCTTTGTGTGCAAGATGAGCGCCAATCCGATCAGTGGAGTGTTGGACCCCTGCATCTGCAGAGTGTCTGTACGCAAGGTAAACTACAACTCCCATGCTCCTCTGGGACATAGAGTGCCTGATTACCTCAACACAAAGCCAAACAATTTTTTTTAGATTATTGCAGAAAATTAGCTCTGTGGGAACATTTAGCTGACGCTAAATTTTTAAATGAACTGCTTCATCAAGCTTTTCAGTCGAGCAGCATCCTCCTTAATTCAAAGGTGACGCCTGCACCTGTCCCACTTTCAGCTCCATACTGGAACCATGTGACGTGTTATGAGATGGTCAGCAGGGTGAATCACCAGTGTTTCTGTGTTTCTGTGTCTCTACAGGAGCTCAAAGGAGGAAAGGCCTTCTCAAAGGTGAGTTTATAACCTGTTTATGTCCTAAAACTGTTGGATGAACTGTTGGACTCATGAACTTTATAGTGCACAGATTTACAGTGCATTAAACACAGTAAAGTCTTCATCTGACAGAGACATGTGACGGGACAGTCAGAGGGTGATGACTATGAGCAGTAGCCAGTAAAACACTGTGTTTACTGTCTGCTCATGTAGGTCACAGTCAGCTGTTTGAGCTACAGTAGCTGCGACGAATGACGGGAATATTGTCACCTCACTGCAGAGCCATTTTATATCCGCAGGTTGACTGCAGGGCTCCCTCTATGCTGAGTAATATGTGTGTTTATCTGTTTGGGGTCCTTTACTCCCTCTTTACATGGTTTAATGTTTCCCTGGGGTTGTTTTATGGCTCTTTGCCATTATTTCTTGCCTTTATTTGATTCTTTCGTGCAGTTTTGGTTTTGATTCAGTTACACTTTGAAGTGTTTTGGCAGCTTTGAGGTTATTTGGTGTTGTTTTGGATGGTTTTCTGTCTCCTTGGGGTGGTTTTATGCACATTTGAGGTTTTCTTGTACTTCTTTTTGGTTGTTTGGTGTCTCTTTGGGGGTCATTGTTTGCCTCTTTGGTGGTTTAATGGTCTATTTTGGGTAGTTTGTGTGTCTATGTTTTGTGCCTCCTTAAGGTTCCTTTGTGTACCTTTGGGTTCATTTAGTGGCTCTGAAAGGTTTAGTGTTTCATTTGGGTTGTTTTATGCCTCTTTTTTTATGTACTTTTAAGTCTTTTAATTACTTTTTGGATGTTGTTGTGCATCTTTAGGGTTGTTTTGTGCATCTCTGTAGCTTCATGCACCTCTCAAACGACAAGCATTGTTTTTTATTTGATTATTGTTGGTTTGCATCCAGTTTTTTTGCACCTCATAGTTGTTTTACATATTTTTGTTTTGCTCTTCTTTGTAATTATTCAGTTCCTCCTTTACTGATTGAAACCTCTTTGTAGTTTTGGGCTTATGTGTCTCTTTTTGTTTGTTTCCTGTGACAAACTGTGGGACAGACAGACCAATCAGATAAAAGCATGCTTGTAGGCTGAGTGAAGGAACAACTATTTATTTGGTCTGGGACAAATATTGATGATATTTTCAGATTCAGTCCAAGCAGAAATTAGAATGTGCGGCAGCACTTTTGCTGTTTGTGTAAACTCACACACATGCAATCCACCACCACGAGCTGTGGCCCGTCCAGTAGGAAGTAGAGCTGAGTGGGCAGAAAACAGTGAGTGAGGAGGTTAAAGGAGGTCATTGACTTGCACATTAAGTCACTCGCTCCTGTTTTCCTTCACTGACTTCCTTACATGAGGGCATGGATTGTCAGCGGCAGACAAAAACAAATATTTTAACCAAGTGGTAGAAGAAGAAGTCGTCCTGCTGCTTCAGATCTGTGAGGGGAACAAATTAAAAGTCCATGAGCCACACCTGATGGAGACCGTGGTCGTTACAACATGGCTTTTTCATTTTCTGTTGCTTTCTGACGTCTGTCTGTCTGTCTGTCTGTCTCCAGCTGGGTTTTGCTGATCTCAACATTTCCGAGTTTGCTGGTTCAGGCTCGACCGTCCGCTGCTGCATCCTGGAGGGCTATGACACCAAAAACACTCGGCAAGACAACTCTATTCTCAAGGCAGGAAAACACACACACACACACACACACACACACACACACACACACACACACACACACACACACTGACCTGATTAGTGCTCAGGTCTAGTAACACATCTGTTTTTTTTTATAGGTAACAATTGGGATGACCCTTCTGTCGGGGGATCCCTGCTTTAAAACGTGAGCTCCTACAATTTGTTTGAGCAACACATGTAACAATTAAAGCTTTCTTTGTAACACATAAATTATATTTCCAGGCCTCCCAGTACGGCCAAATCCATTTCCATCGGGGATGAGGACCCCAACCTGCAGCTGGACTGTAAGGGGGAGAGCACTGACGCCACTTTGCAGCCACCAGGGGGCATCGTGGAGGGACCTCGGTCCTTCAAACCCCGACAGTCATCAGTGCGCAGCTCAGGTAAGACGTTGGTGTAGATGTACCTTGATTAATGTAGCGTATTTTTAGGGATCCTAAGGATGTTTTCACGGTTCGAGGTGTTAATGCCAGAGCTATGTTTGTGTGTGCAGGGCTGCCCGAGGAGGGAGGGAGTGTCTCCAGTCCGGACGAAGTCTTTCAGATCGGTCATTTTCGCAGCTCCAGCTACGCCAGCCAGCACAGCAAGATATCAGGTCAGAGAACTTTAACTTCCTCGTGCTGCAGGAAACGTGCAAAACATGAAGGAAATAAACACAAATAAACATCTGTTTCCATTCTTTCCTTTCTATCTCATCCACCCTGTTCACTTTACTTATTTTTTTGTTCCTCTCCTCATCCCCTTCCTCTCATTTTTATTCCTTTCTGCTTCCCATTCCTTTCCTTTTTCTTCTCTTCCTATCAATCTTCTTTTTCTTTTCCACTTCCTGTTCCTGTTCCTCCCTTTTTTCTTTTATTTCCAATTTCCATCCACTTCCTTTTATTTCCTCTCCTTTTTCTTCTCTTTCCTTTTGTCTTTCCTTTATCCTTTCCTTTCTCATGTCCTTTCCTCTCCTTTTCCTGTTCTTCCTCTGTTTTTTCTCTTCTCATTCATGTTTTTCCTTTCCTTTCCTTTCCTTTCCTTTCCTTTCCTTTCCTTTCCTTTCCTTTCCTTTCCTTAGGTTACAGCACCGGTCACTCTCGCTGCTCCAGCCTGAACGATCTCAGCCACCACAGGAACACCTCCTCCGGCAGCGGCGCCTCCTGCGGGCTCGGCCACCCCTCTCAGCCGCTTCCCTCCACCCCCACTGAGCTGCACCGTCAAGCGACCCCCACCAAGCCAGAGAGACCTCCTCCTCCCTCTGCTGTGGCCATCTTGTCCAACAGATCCTCCAGGTAGATAGACTCACACACAGCTGCACCTCAGAGGAAACCCACCTGCCGCTGCATGTTCTCAGCCTCGCTGATGTCATGGCGAGGCATGTCAGGACTCCGTAGCGTCGATAAAAGGCCGGAGATGATTCTCAGGCATGTGTAGGCAACCTACATGCCTGAGATTCTCTGGAAGAGTGTGAAGCATTTGGCTGGAATTCACACACACCGATACAGCTGCTACTCGGAGACCTGCAGTTTTCAGCTTCATGTTGCTTGCACACACTTGCATATATCAGTTAAAAGGTTAACAAGGAACCAACCAGCTCCTAGCAGCCAAACCCTTTCCCCTCCCCACTGATTAAAAATGTTAATATGTCGATTTTATTTTTTTATTAGTAAGATATCAGTAGATGATTCATGAAGGTGAAACGACAGGTGGGGCAGGTGTCACTACAGAAGAATTACAACCCACAGAGCTCCAGAATGAATTTGTCAGCACTTCGCTGTGAAGCTTGTTTGTGTTTCAGACGTGACTTTTTCTCTGGTTTGTGTTCGGTCCAACAAACAGGAGGAAGAAGGAACCCGTGGAGAGGCAGCCCAGCTGTGTGGACGACACCCGCATCGATGCAGACGCTATCGTGGACACGATCGTAAAGAGCCAGGACTTTGACAGCAGCAACAACGAAGGTCGGCCAGAGTCCCGATTATTTGGACTTAGTTTCAGCCACAGGACAAATATCAAAGGCAGTATCAGCTTCTGACTCTGAAACGTGTGTCAAACTTGCATTAAATCCTCCTGTTGGCCACCAGAGGGCGACTCCTGCAGCAGCATAAAGATGTCAGATAGCACAGAAGTCATCACTTTCCTGATGAAGTGCTGATGAGAATATGGTTGAACTGGCTTCAATATGATGCTCATTTTATAATTTGATGTCCTCATGAACGTCCAGGAGGACAATTAATCTGTCTGCTGCAAAGCTCACAGGATGATTTTGGTTAAGAAGTGTCTGAGACTGAGAAACACCAGAGTTTGGAACTAGCTCAAGGCTTGCTCCTCCAAAGGGTTTTAGTGTGCTTGTGTTGGTTCACCTGCACAAGTGAGCCACACTAAGAGTGGAAAAGACCCAGAGTTTGATTTAAACTGACTAAACAGCGCAGGTGTGAAAACAGACTTTATCCTCTTATAAAGAAAGTGGAAATAATTCCAGTTTTGAACCCAGTTTAACATAAAGGGATGTTTTTTTTGAAGACTAACGAGTGGCCAATCAGATTTAACTCAGAAATCAGTGGTGAGGGACCAGCAGCACGAGGACTGATGGCGGTGATGGTATGTGTGGGCTCAGTTTCACTTCACGACAAACAAATTCTTTGTGTATTGTGACCTCAGTCTTCTTGAGTACTCATTACTGGACGTTCCACACTCTAGGATATCGCCCCCTGGTGACTGTACACAGCTACGACATCTAGATACCCGTTCACATGAATCAAAACTTGTAAAAAAACGTAAAAAGTGGAATTTTAGAAAAGATGAAAACTTTTTGAAAGAGTATTGTCTTGGAAAAAAAAACTTTAACTTTAGCCTTTGTGTCATTGTGGGCAAAGCTGTGGAAATATTTACTGGTACGGAGATGAGTTTTACTGTAATATCGTTTCTGAACTTTTTAAGTCTTGTTTTATTAAAATGAAGTTTCCACCTTCATTTTAATAAAAACATGCAAACTAAACCCAACAGATTGAGTAAAACTAAACTGAAACAAGAAAACTCACTCTGGAAACCAGGTGTGACTAAAAGGAATTTAAAAAAGCTCAAAATTAAAGTTATAACACGTCTGAACTCCACACAGACACGATGGTCCCTGTAGTATGTCCATCTTTTATATGCAGTCTGTGGTTTTGGGACAACATGTGAGCGTCACCGCAGTAACATCTCCTCTGGGCTCATTTTTTTCAGACAGCAACTTGAGACTGTTTATCAGCAAAGACGGGACCACAGCCCTCAGCGGGACGCATCTCGCCAACAGGTATCATCTCACTCGCCGTATCTTTCTCTCGACGATCATCTTTCATAAAAACTCACCTGTTTCTGTTCTTTTCCCAGAGTAACTCCTGGCATCTTTGAGCCGGTGGTCATCGAGACTCACTGATACCCACGCTCCTCTCGCCTCATTGCCGTCTCTCTGACGCCCGATTGTCTCCGTGCGTGCAAACATGTGCACAAAACTTCATGTGTGATCACCGTGGTGTAGATGTTGAGCCTTCTAGTGTTTTTAATCAGGTGGTGGGACGGGTGTAACACACGGGTACAGTGTTTTCTCAGACAGTAGACTGATTTTAACCTGTTTTTAACCTCTAACAAAGGTCATCATTTCTAATTTTACTGGTTTTAAGCACTTTTAAAACTGCTCCAGCCTGCTTCTGTGTGTCACGTTATGTTACAGCTCTTTTGGTTAGACTGTGCCCTCTGTTTTAAAGTAAAACTCTTCCTCGTGGAGTAGCCTGTCTTTTAGCGGCGGAAGCCTCTATTTTGCGTTTTCTGCAGGAAGTGTTGATCAGGTTTAAATGTGATGTTGAAGAGCCTGATGAGTACCAGGGGGAAGCATGCACAGAAATCAGTAATTCATGCTCTCAAAGAAACTAGGTTAAGGGTCTAAATCTACAATTTAACTTGTAAACCCAGCAGTCAAACTGTAACAAAAATGGCAGTGAGGCAGATATAAAATAACTAAAAGCAGATCCAGAAAACAGCTTCCAAATGACAACAGTCGGACGTAAAACATGAAATGAGATCCAAGCAACCCCAAAGAGATTTGAAATAAAACATAAAGAGACATAAAATGACCATACTAAGCAAAAATTCAAAAATTAATAACAACGCTAAAGGGTCTGAAACTGCTATAATCAGCTGCGCAGTTACATAAAACAGCCTGAGAGACACAAAGACGTATCCTGATTCCTACGTCAGGCTTGTGCTCAGAGGCGCGTTTTCTCATAATCCGTCCATGAGTGCAGTGCAGCAGCAAGGGAGACCTAACATATACGAGGCCATGGAAAATCTCAAAGTGAGCCACTTGCATTCAGACAGAATTCACCTGTTAAACATTAATCAGTGACGCTGACATTCGAGAAAACCTGTTTATGTTTTCTTCACTAAGCTGGGAGCATCAATTACTAATTTGTGTGTTCAGGCTAGTTTTTATTTTTCCCTTCTGTGACTTCAGGACTTTTTCAGTTTTTCACTCTGTTGTTCGGCTTTTCTTCTTTTCGCTACACTGGGTGTGTTTCAGACGAGTCCCCGAGGATGTCTGTAAAAGTTGCTGACTCTGTGACATAATCAGTCACTCAACACTGGTACCAGTGAGAAGCACACCCAGTCAACTTCTGACCAGGGCTTCGTGCACACATTACTTGAACAACACCTTAGGAACCACTGCATTCTGGGAACTGTAGTGCGACACTGAAACAAGGGTGCTTCTGTCAGCTGGTTGGGACTTTAGAGTTTCTGAGAAAATACAGGACAGAAGATAAAGTCAGACTGTGAAAGCTTCCCTTTAACCAGTGGACAGATTTATGGTTTAGTGTTAGGTTGTATTTTAGCCATATGCTAAATAGATATATTTTCAACTTTCAGATAAAGTGTCATACTTGCAAGGACGTATTAGGGCTATTGGAGATGTGGAAAAAGTATGAGGCTGCGTGAGGTTTGTCAGGGGTAAAATTCAGAGGTAAAAAGTGACAAATGTATGAGACCAAACTGAAAAATTTACCGGACAGAAATGGCAAATTTGAGAAAGAAAAAGAAGGATAGATTAACAACAAACTGTCCAATTTACAAGAATTAATCTGGGAAATTTTGGAGAAAAAGCAGGCAAAAACTAGAGCAATCTTGTCAAATGTAATAGGATAAACGGGCAGATTTATGGGAAAAAAATTAACAAACTTCTGACAGATTTAAAGAGAAAAATTTATTGAGAAAAACAAAAAAAATGGTGATCTTTAGTCAAGGATACATTTTGCTTCATTTTTCAAGGTTAAGTTTGAAAAATTCACCAACAGCATCACATATTAATATAAAAGAAAATCGATCTACATGCTTGTTTTGATGGAAACGCTCCCCGAGCGCTTGTCCTGCAGGTTTTTCCTCTGAATTTTACACCCCTTACGTTTTTGTCCTTCAGTGCTTTCAATACGTCCCATTTCATTTCTGTGTGAGAAGAAATCGATGCTAACTTAACCCTGGATAGATTTGGTAGAGTAAATTTGAAGGAAGTCATGAACAACATGTAGAGGCAGTAAACAGGAGCTGAAGCATCACTTTCACCCCTGTTATGACGCTATCTCGTCAATATTTCTGCCTTTGGATTTGATGAGGACCCTAAAGTCCCCAAGAGATGCTCTTCGTTCAGGCTGAGCAAAAATCAGCCTGGAACTGAAACTAAAGCTTTTATCCTTTTATTTTATTTTAATGTTATTTGATCACTGTGTTTTTACTTATTTACACTGTTTTGCACATGCGAACTCTCCGAGGCGAATTAGAAACCACTAAAAGGAAACAGAGGTGGCACAGTTGTCCGAAACAACATGAAATCTTCTGTTTTTAAATATCTTATTTCATCTCTGTTGGCTTAATGCCCGCAGAGCCTTTGTTCATATGGCTGGCCATATGTAACCATCCATCCTCTGCACTTACTAAGTACATATTAACTTTTTAAATCCCAATGATCTCATAAACCTGTCATAAATGTAGGTTTTGTGGGGGCTTTACTTCCTTTCTCAGCCACATTTTATTTCCAATGTTGGCCTTTCTCTGATATTAAGTACACACAAATAAGCTGAATCCAGAATGTGTGCATTTTAAGGCAGGAGATCTTTATTGAGGGCCTGCTCTGCTCCACTGGAGCTTTTAATGGTACTAGCCCCTCAGTTCATCCACTCTCTAAGAGAAATAGTTTAAGCACCTGTCTCTTTATAAGAACCCTCTTGTTATAAGCCAACCTTCCAATGACTGGTCAGCTTCTGGAAGCCTGCAGAGGAGCAAATCAGGGTTTCTGAGCTGTATTGTCTATTTCATGCAAAACTGACATCAGCACATCATGAGAGCAGAATGTTTTTTGCTCACAGGAACTACTCTTATCAGTGTTTACCTCATTTTTGTAAAATATGTAACATTATAATATTATATATTTAACAGAAAGTAAGAAATAAACCCTTTTAACAACAAGTGACATCACAACAAGCTAAGAAATTGACGTTAGCAGGCAAAATGACTATAATCACAATATTAGCATTGCCTATTTTTGCATCCATCCATTTAGGTGCTCATTCACCTTTGGAACCATAATCAATGTCGTTTTACTTGCTCATTGCCTGCCATCGTTCTGGCTTCACACTGACAAACAAAGCAGTCTTTTTACCAAAAAGATTAACTTAAGTCAGAACTCTGCATTTTGTAGCTTTGGGCAGTTTAGGTTTTGTGAATGTGCTGCAACAAGGAAAATAAAACTCCTTTTTCCTCATTGCTTTTGCAAGGCTTGTGCAGACGGAGCGTGTTGAGCTAGCAGTGATACTGTGGGCTGGTGTTGGCTGTAGTGAGGTCAGTCCCACAGCTGCAGCAGCACAAAGCCTCTGTTGTGCGAGTACTGACAGTATACAATAGATCTTCACCCCCCCACGGGACTCATTTGTGCATTTGTGATTATGTTCATGCTGCAAGATGTGCATGCGGGCCATGCATCTCTGACTGATATGAAAGGATGTACTGTATAATAGACAGTTTTTTTAAGCTTTCTGGTGCATCAAGTCATGCAAAAGTATAAGTAAGTTGTAAGCAAGTACTGGATACTTGGGACATCTAGAGTTTTGTTAGGTTCACTACTCCTCAAAAGTTTAGGATTGCTTAGAAAAGTCCTTATTTGCTGAAAATAAAGTAGTTTTCTTTTTTATTTAATATAACATTAAATTCATGTTAACTATTATTTCTAGATAATAACCTGAAATTTTCACTTAATCTGGCAAAAACTGTTTTTGTTTTTGTGTTTATTTTCAATAATGGGACAGGCAGAGCTACAGGCAGACATTTTCATGCAGCCATGCGTACTACTCCCTCCACAGAACACAGTAACTGGCTGTCACCAGAAAAGAAAGAGGTTCACAACTGACAAAGTCCATAAGGTGTTCAGATTGCAGCTTCATTAGACGGTAACCATAACAGTCAGACTGGGTTTATTAATGAAGGGAGTAGTACACACTGTTGCATTAGGTAACAGTCTGTCATAGATACATGTATGTATGATACATTCATTTTTTGAAGCACTTTTCTAAGTGATCCCCAACTTTAACCTGTACTATTTAATAATTATACACCTACCTTTATCACCATATTTTCCATTAACAGTCCATGTTTGTCATTGTTGTGTGTATGCATGTATGAAATGTGTGATGTGGTAACCATATAGTCTATTTTCCTTTTATTTCCAGACCAGCAGGCTGGTCTGCAGCACAGATCTGTGTGTAAAAGCTTATATTTTATGGTAAGATGTGACTAAACAGTAATTATTTACAGTGCAGCCTGGAGTTACTGGGGAAAGTGTGCAGTAAAGGGATCTGTCTGCTACTGTGATTTCTTCTAGAAATACTTACTCTTTCTTTGTACTTGACCATATGTAACCTTGTGATCTTATTAAGCAATTTCTGCGTGTGGTGAAATGTTTTTTATTATTATTATTATCATTTCTGATGATTTGAAATGAAATTGTTGGGGCCAGGGTTATATTGCAGTGGTAGCTGTGGTACTGATTTAACAAGATGGGGTTTGGTAAAGGGAATATATACTTCACAAAACATTTTCCACCATATTTTAAAATGTATTTATATTAAAGGTAAAATCACTAAATGTGTAGAAATATAATAAATGCATATAAAATATCTAATATAAGCATTAATGTTGGGTGAAAATAATTTTGTTGAATAAATTTCTGGGTTTTTGAGAATGCAAAATCAGTTGTTGTTTTTTTGTTTTCAAATGCTTTCTAACTCCGTGCACACATATTTTCACTCCTTGTGTTAAAATATTAGGAAATGTTCCAAGAATAACTACAATGTTAATAAATGTTAATAACTACATGTGAACGGAGGAGTTGTGATGAACATGAAAACCAAATAAACTGTCAAAGTCTGGATTTATCTTCTTTCTTTAACTGCCTCATCTCTTTGTTTGCACATGTCACATGATACTACACCTTAACACAAGTGTTATTATTTACAGTCACGCCGGAAAAGTTTGTAAGTACATGCAATGAAAATATGGAAACAAACAAAAGTTGAAACGATGCCTTCAGGAGATGGTGGTATATTTGATCAACAAGAGGGAAACCTGACTTTCTGATCATCAGCCAAACAAAACTATTATCGTTTTAAGTGAAATTATTCTATAGAAAAGAATAACTACACCTCTGGCATCAGAAGTCACTTCTTCTTTAGTAAAAATTACTGTTTGGCGTTTTGCATGATTGTCCACCAGTCTCTGATGCTAACCTGCCAAAATCTTTCATCCACTTTTCAAAAAAAAAAAAAAAGGAAAAATTATCTTTACTTCTAGATCTGTGCTTTGAATAAGGCCTTATTATCCAGGGTGCCACAAACTTCTTTTTGAGTCCTCCTTTGGTGGATTTGTCGTACTAAGGATCATTAGTACTGTTGAAAAGTCTAGTTCTAATTCAACTTTGAACTTTCAGATGGATGGCCTCACATTATCCTGTGTCACTGTTTACAGAATTCACAGAGTGGTTCTTCCTCTTAAAAGCTGTCTTTGCTCTGCAATAAAACATGTCAGCTGTTACTGTGATGATCCATCAGGACATCAAAGGCCTGGTCTTGACTTCTAGATTTACTGTCAAACTCCAGATATGGAACAAGAATGGGGAAAAATCATCTTATAAAAAGCATCTCGAAGAAAATCAGGGGCACTTCAACTTAATGAAATATGTAAATGACCTGAAACCAAAGAGCTTGAATTTTCTGAAGGACAATGAGAATTTCATTTGCCCTTTACTATTTTCCACTTCAGCGCAGGTATAAAATGATTATCTAAGTATTTCGCTTTTATTCACATTAAAATAAAGCAAAAAATTATTTTTACAATGTCTGTCAACAGTATTTTATGGTTTGTGGGGTGATTATAAAATATTTTTTAAGATTCTGAATACAATGTGTCAACGTCAATTTTTTCGTTTGTTTTGTTTTTATGTTTATTTGCCTCAAACATGCGTATGTGATGCAGTGATCTATGAAGCTGCAGTAGCAGGTAAACCACGAAGGGGCTTTACAAGGACATAGTCAAGATCATCCAACAAAAACTATTTTCCATGCTGGGAAAAAGAGAAAAGAGAATTGAAGAACCTTGGGTTGACAGGAAGCAGCTGAATTTAACCTGGACAAGATCAACATAAGTCAAACAGTACAGTTGCCTACAATACCACCTTGGATACTCCCTGATCCAGTAGTATGTTTCACACTATTAAACAAAAAGAATAAGGATAGGGGTTTTATCCTTATTCTATATTATTCGCATACAGTGCAAGAATATATTACTCAGCATTACAGTTCTGTCAGAATCTACACAGATGCATCAAAGAATACAGCCAACCAAAGCGGGATAGCCTTTATTGTTCCTGAATTTAATATCAAGGTAGGGAAAAGGATCAGTGATGGTTTATCAGTATACACAGGAGAAATGGTTTCAGTAATGTTAGCTGCCCAGTTGATTGAAGCTACAAGACCACTAAGATATGTGATATGCTCAGACTCGAGTTTATCATTGGGCAGTTTGCAAGACAGTCACTCAGACTGCAGAGCTGACATTCTGATACAAATTCAGCAAACATTATTCAGAGTTACTATGATGGGGCTTATGGTCACCTTCTTATGGGTACCAGCACATCATGGAGTTAAGGGAAATGAAATGGCAGACAGAACGGCAAAGGAAGCTACAAAGAGACTGTTGGTGGATGTGGATATCAGAGTTAGTAGGATGGAGATCAAAAGTAGAATATGGCACAACATGCAAAAGTAATGGGAGGAAGAGAGGAAAGGGCGATGGTTTTATAAAATCCAAAGGAAAACAAGAGAAATGAGAAGCACAGGAAAAACGGTTATATCTCGACTTAGATTCGGACACACTGGTTTGAATAGCACCTTGCTTTTATTAATAGGGAAACACTGCACAGGGGAGTGTGACTGCAGTAGAGAACATGTTTTATTGGATTGTTAGAAATTTGATGCTGAAAGAAGACAACTGATGAAAAAGCTTGACGATATAAAAGTGAAACTGGACTTGGTTGATTTATTTCGCAAGAACTGTAAAAGTGAAAGTTATCAAGCCATATTTTGGTCTTTAAGGAAGACTCATTTGTTTCGGAGAATTTGAATGTTTTTATGTTGGGGGGTCATTTCGGTCCACACTCCATACCAGTTGGTGGCGGTAGTGCGGTACTGCTGTAAGAAGAACCACGAGAGGGCATCAGAGACCATTAGATGAATTGTATCAACCGGATTACTCAACAGGAAGAAGAGCACCAGGATACGTCAGCAAATAACAACATTACCTGTGTGTGGGTGAGAAATGGTAAGACAGCTGCTGTGATTACTTTTAAACAGCTGATAAACGAGCAGAGACAAATTAATACTTTAATGAAATTTCATCAGTTTAAGCGTAATTAGCTGCAGAGCTAATCTTTGCTGTTTGGCTGTGACATTTATTTCTTTTAGCTTCATGCTAGCAGTTAGCTTCATGGTTGGGGTAAAACTGATTATAAGTTAACCGACCTGGTAACATTTTTCAGCACCGAATTTACTGGCAGTGTTTTTTTATTCGTATATTGCATGTTTATGAAGTTAAGAGATCAAATATCTTTGATAATTATTAAATTGACTGAAACGGTGAAGGTTTGAATGAAGTTTGGTGCGGCTGCGCAGTGCCTTTGCAGCTTAAAGGGGATTCCCTCGATTGTCTCCTTTTAATGCATGTTATTGTGGAAATGGGGGAACACCTGGTAGCTGCAGATGCTTCTGTTGGTTTAGTTGTCAGAGTCGCCGTGCTGCGGTGCAGGCAGCGTTGTAGCTCGAGCTGTTAGTTTAATTGGCAGGTGCTGATGGAGTTAGTGTGATGATGCAAAATGCATACACGCGTCAATATTATCCTAAGACAACAATTAAGTTATTTAAATTTAAACAAATAAATAAACCATGAAGTCTTCCGTCTGGTCTCCTAGCGCTGTCTTTCTTTCTAAACAAAGACCCTCGAGTTTACCTGCGTAGATCCTGTTCACCTGTCAGCTGTTTAGCGCCTGCTGATTCAGGAAACACGCCCCTGTTATCTGGTGAAAGTCACAGTTTAACGTGGGCAATACAACGTGACGTCATCACAATATTGTGCACAAAATAAGTAAATGTAGTTTGTTTTTTCAGCGCAGAGCTGCTGGAACTTGTTCCCCCTCAGAGTGACCGATCTGGATGACAGATGACAAACAGGATTTAAACGGATGGAGCGATGGACCACTTTATAAGCAAACCTGTTGCTTTAATGAGAATTTGGGCTGTTTGGATATGAAATAAATAGAACTAATGACCCACACTGTTTGGATTAGTACCCGTGTGCGTCAGTAATATAGCTGCCACTGATCTGCTGAAACGATTAAAAATCATTGTGGTGGAATTAAGGCTCGGCGGGACCACATATCGCACTTATGAGCCGTTTATTTAGATCACACCATAACGCACACCAACCCCTGAGTCCCAGTGTTTTAACTCGGCGGGCGTGATTAAGGATGCAGTGCAGGTGCGTCCGCCCTCCCTGCACGGCACCGCAGACCACGCCCCACCACAGTCATCCTCTCAAGATGCGAGTATATTCAGAAAACTCACCGAACTCACAGCTGAATTATAAAGCACTTAGCAGCTTATCAGTCAGGTAAGAAACAGGACGTAGGTTTAAGTGTGTGTTTTTGATCTGGTGATCAGCATCCATCGCTCCTCCTTTAAATCCCGTTTGTCATCTTTAACCCAGATTAGTCACTCAGAGGGGAAAGTGGAGGTCAGCTGAGCTGATCGGTGGTGTCCTGAGAAAATGTCAGCTCGTTATTTATGTTAAAGAAAGACAGGGGTACGAGACCAGGCAGAAGACTTTATGATTTATTTATTTTTTATCAAAATAATTTATTTGTTGTCTGAAGATAATTTTGATGTGTGTATGCATTTGCACAAGCTGCAGATGGAGACTTTTTTTCCCCCAAGGTCTTTAATCTTGTCAAGCTGCAGACACACTGACAGACAGAGGAGACAAATCTGCGGATCCAACATCTGGAACACGGAGAGTAGAACATGTAAACCAATTTAACCAGTTAACCTGGAGCACTGGGGTTAGTTGCAGGTATAGTTGCAATGGTGAATTTAGATGATGAGTTGGTTTAGAGGTTGATTTAGTTGCAGATGAATGATGAAGTTGAAGTTGCTGTAGTGTCAGTGGTTGTTTTAGCTGCAAAGGTTGTCATGTTTAGTTGCAATTGACCTTGTAGATGTTGTTTTCGTGACCTCGTACTGGAGATCTTTTGATTCGAGATCTATTGAATCAACGTCTTGTTGAGTTTTCATTTATTTGTTCATTGTTGCTCGTTATTTTGACTACATGACAAAATATCCTTTGAAATGCGGGTTTATAAAAGTGCCTGTAAATAAAGATAACTATTTATATTGATCCAAATTTTTCTAGTAAAAGTTTACCTGCAATTTTTGTTGTTATTTACTGTTGTTGCTGTTTGACATTTATTTAAAAAAGGTAGAATCACAGTTTATTGGTCAGGATGTGATGTAAAGTCTTAATGAGTATTTTTAATTTGGCCAAAACTGACAATTACAAAGCTAATGTTTGCCAGAGGAGGATGGTGCCATGAAGTGTGCTCAATATCCAAGTAACAACAAGGAGGATCTCCTTTCCAGTTGCTTTATGGGAAATTTAGTGTCTCACCTCTGACGACAGCCTGACGTCTGGCTTTAAACTTTTAACCACATTGACATTAGTCTGCATAAAGCTTCAAACGACCACCAGTGCCATGCTTAACACCGACGTCCTCGTGCTCAGTTTTTCTGTGGATGTGTTTTCAGGCTACTGGAGTGGATCAAGCGGCTGGCATGAGTCTTGTTGTCTTCAGCCTCGTGCTGTTCACGTACTACTCTGTCTGGGTCATCGTCCTGGTAAGTTCTCTTCAGTTCACTGAAATCACATCAGTCACATGGACATATGGAAGCTGGTGTTTTTGGGGGGGTTAAATTGTTGTTTTAACTGTGATTGATGTTAACTAGCCTGTGGCACAACAAAGCAAATTCCCGAGCTGGCGCTACATAAACTACACCGGCACATGCTACAAGTCGAGCACCCAGCTCATGTAACTGATTATGTCACCCCAGTCTTTTTATTTATTAGAGACTTCCGTGTATTCTTTGAATTAATTTAGTCCAGGTTTGCATTGTGGAAGCTGTGAGATACAGTCTGTTAGAACAATCTCATTGTAGAGTTTATGTAATGTCCTGACTTTGCTGTGATCCTCTCACCATCCTTTTCTTTGTTTAACATGGCTCCAGCCCAGATGTAGTATAAAGGTCACCAGAGGAAACAGGAGAGGCTGAAAAAGAACTTCGAATAACAAGCACATTAAACTAAAGTACACCAGTCTGTTGCCTTTGATAGCATTGTGATTCACTTCCATCCTATTCCACCTTCCCCTTTTTTTTTGATTTGCTTTTCCCATTCACATAAAAAAATACTGAACTAGATCTCCGTCTTGAGGGAATGGAGGAAAAAAAAAAATCCTGTCCAGAAACTAACCAGATTTTTTTTCATAGAGTAGCCTTGTATCTGCCTTTTAGTGCACCATTCCTCGTGTTGCTTTTTATAGTCTTAGGTGTGGAACTGCGTCATGTGACTCGCAGACAGTAATTTTGACACCACACATTAACATGGTTGTTTTGGTCGTTTTTCCAGCCTTTTGTGGACAGCGATCACTTCCTGCACAAGTATTTTCTTCCTCGGGAGTACTCAGTCATTCTGCCTGGAATCGCAGCAGTAATACTGCTCATCTGTATAGGTCGGTCCACCATGAGAACTGTAGGCCAAGTTATCTACTTATCTAATTCAATGAACGCTAATGCCTGTTATCCTCTCTGCAGGAGCCTTCACCGTTGTCATCATGTGGAAGAATCGCAAGCCAAAAAAAGCGGACTAATGTCGTAAAACATCTTGCACCTTACAACTAAAATCCAGCCCTATTTTGTAATAAATACTCCTCATCATCACTTTTACAAGTATTTTTGTTCAGAGGAAAGTTTGCCGGTCTTAATTCTGCATTTTAAAAAATCAGCTTTGGTGGCCCCAAGTGGCATCATTGAATGCACTGAAAGAAACTCATTGAAGAAGGGAAGAAAATGCGACCTAATCTTCAGCTAATTCACAGTTATACTCATTGTATAACACTCATAGTTCTTTGTGTTATTGAGCAGCTTTTGTGCTAACAACTTTTCTCAAGACCATTTGGAAGTTTCTCGACATTTTTAAGGTATTGCTGCGTGGACAAATGAGACAAGAAATTATGTTTGGAGGGAAAAAGGCACCAAAACCGCATCATGACTGTGAAGCAAGTTGGAGGGTGGAGCCACCTTGAGGTCCTGGACACCTTTACACTCAGTGAGAGATCAGTGATTATAAAACTTTACAAAGACATTTTCAAGTGAACATCAAAGCAGGAGTTCATGAGCAAAAGCTTTTGAGAGGTGGGGTGATGCAACCCAGCAATAACTCAAAGACGCCAATGAATAAAGTCCAAGCATGTTGTGGTAGGACCTGAAAGGGGCTGTTTGGTAGGAGGAATTGTTCAGAATTCCTCTTCATCATTGTGCAAGTCTCATACGAAGTTACAGGAAATGCCAAAGTCCTTATAGAAGCAATTCTGACCCCTCAGCAGCTCCCTCGAAGCACCTTTGAGCACTTACTTGGGCAAAAATTGAAATAAAGTTTAAAAAGACAACCCTCTAATCTGTTGATTTGTATTTCTGTGCACAGTTTTCCATTGTTTTTGTCATGTTCCTGAACACAGTTTTTCATCTGTCTACTAGTATTTGTACGTACAAAATTATTATTTTCACTTAAAAGTTGGAAAAGTCTGCATGTGGAGGCTGGAGCAGTAGGTGGTGGAGCTGCTCACACACACTCAAGTTTGAGTCCCACATGTCACAGATTTTACAATGAATTTTAAATATTTGAATGATTTAAAATGCATTAATTATCATTTGAAACCACTTGGTTTCAGTTAGAAAAAAGGTCAACGCGTCCATTTCTTTGAGGTTAATTTACATTTGCCACGAGACCGTGCTGCTCTGTCGTAATGAGAAACGTGATGGAGGATGTTGCTAAACAAGCAGTTATTGTGTTTAATAAAAATGTGAACAACACAGCTGGGTTTTTTTTTCTGTTGTGTGATCAGTTTTGTCAGGTTGTATTTGTTTACAATTCTGGCTCAGATTGAAATCAAGGCACATTTTATGCAGAAATCCTGATAATCTCACAGACTGTTTAGAAAGTATGGACGTAGCCAGCAGGACCCACTGGTGTGTTAAGCTCTGCCCTGAAACCTCATGCTGAATGTTTTCACATGTCAGATATATATATATATATATATATATATATATATATATATATATATATATATTTTTTTTTTTTTTTATTAAAGTTTCTGCATCCATTTTTACAAAAGACAAATTGAACAATATGCCGTTTTCTTTTTGAAGAACATAAAACAATATGAAACATACACTCCCACCTCATAATTATAGGAGTACCAGTGGGTGTACAAAAAGAAAAAAGAAAGGGTCCAATCTAATAATACGAATAGTAAACCCTGGAGTACAAGATAACAGTTCCTGAGTGTACAAGAGAGATGTGGAGAGTTTCAGAGCCCACACCCCCACACAGACACGGAAAAAACAAAACACACAAACCAAGAAAAAAACAAAAAACAAAACACAGACATAATGAGTGGTCAGCTTAGTTGTAGAGATAAGTCAAATCTGTAAGAGAAAAGAAATATGTATAAAGTAGGTAAGTAAATGCCATCATAAGGCGCAGGCACAATAGAGTCCATATACTTAAACATAAGATAAAATAAAATAGAATAAAGTCTGAGCTGGCTAATTGGGAGCGTTGCGAGACCGCAAAGTCTGAACATGGTCAAAAAAGGGTTGCCAGGTCTTAAAAAATTTGGCCATAGACCCACGCAGGGTGAATTTAATCTTTTCAAGTTTGCTAAAATGCAAAGCATCTCTGATCCAGATTTCCCAGGATGGGGGAGAAGGGGACTTCCAACATAACAATATTCTGCGTCTTGCCAATAAGGTGAGAAATGCTACCAGATCCGCTTGGGGCGTCGGCAAGACAACTGTATCAGGAAGAACCCCAAACAAAGCAGTTAAGGGCACAGGTTGGAGGGTTAGCTGGATGATCTTTGATAAAATCAGAAAAATATTAATCCAGTATTGTTTGAGGGATGGACATGACCAAAACATATGTATTAGAGAGGCAGGTGTTTGATGACAATGGTCGCAATCAGGGCTAAGGTTGGGGTATATTTGAGCTAGTCTGGCTTTAGTCCAGTGTACACGGTGCAAAATCTTACATTGAATCAGCCCGTGTTTGGCACATAATGAGGAGCCATGGACCCGGTAAAGAATTTTATCCCAAGAGTCATCCTGAATCACACACCCCAAATCCTGCTCCCATGTCATTTTAATAGCCGAGGTTGAGGAGTTGCCAAAGGAACATATTCTCCCATACAGACAAGAGATCAGGCCCTGTGATGAAGGGGGAGGCGATAGAAGGTTATCAAAGTCATGACAAAGAGGTCTAGATGGGAACTGAGAGGATTTCTCCTTAACAAAACTCCGGATTTGTAAGTAGCGAAAAAAGTGACTTTTTGGAAGGCCAAATTTCAATGAGAGCTGTTCAAAGGAGGCAAATGTATTCTGAATATACAGATCAGAAAAAGACCTGATACCCAAGGAGGCCCACAAATAAAAAGCACCATCAACTAACGAAGGCTGAAAAGAGGGATTTTTCAAAATGGGTGACTGAAGGGGAAAAAAGGTCAACTTAAAATAATGACGAAATTGATACCATATTTTCAAGGTAACTTTGACAATAGAGTTATTATAAGAACCTGCACTCGGAGGCTGCTTTTGGGCATAAATCAGGGCTGGTAAAGAGGATGAGGCACATGTCAGATATATCAGATGTAACGGGACACACACCTTCCAAAAGGTTCAGCTTTTGTTTTGTCAGTCTAAAGATTATTTTCCCAGAAGTCTTGGGGATCATCAAGATGCTTTTTGGCAAACTTGAGATGAGCCTTTGTGATCTTTTTGGTCAGCAGTGGTTTTCTTGAACCCAGTTTTGCATTGTTGAATCATGAACTCTGATCTTACTGAGACACGTGAAGCCTGGGGTTCTTTAATGTTGTTTTAAGTTCTTTAGTGACCTTCTGGATGGGTTGTTGATGTGCTCTTGGAGTAATTTCAGTCGGCTAGTCATTTCTGGGAAGCTTCCCCTATTCCCAGGAATGTCTTTGTAACCCTTTACAGACTGATAGATGTCAGTTGCCTTGTTTCCCATTTGATTCTTCTAGCCTGCTTCACTTTGTCACACAGGATCTAGTTACATGATTTCTTGATTCAGCAGGTCTGTGAGTAATCAGGCCTGAGTGTGTTCAGTAAAACTGAACTCGACTTTCCAAAAAAATGTGATTAATAACAGTTAATTCATGATTCAACAAGAGGAGCACTTACTTTTTCACAGAGAACCACGTAGGTTTGATACATCTTCTTGGTTAATCAATGAAATCATCATTTAAAAACTGCATGTTCTATTTACTTGCATAATATTAAAATTTGGATAATGACCTGAAACATGTAAGTGTGACAAATATGCAAAACACTAGGAAATCAGGAAAGGGACTAAACACTTTCTCCCACTACTGTAGTTGGAGGGTCAAAAGCACAAAAAACTTCCTTGCAACTGCAAAGCGTGGGGAAGGCAGCATTGCGGTTTGGATTGGGTCGAAGCAGCGTGGTGAAAATTCCCAAGCTGATGCTACCTACGTGCCGCTCTTATCCATCAGCACCACATCTTACAGGTTTAAGACCTGCTCGTTCAACAATATGTAACCGCCATACTTTTGCTACCATTCATTTGTTTTGCTCTTCCCTCTTTTTATCTTTTATTGTGTTGCACTCCTCTCTTCCCCAAATCACATTAACTCTACTGGAAAAGATAACATGGTTTTAACCCAACGAGTATAAAAGTCACCAGAAGAAACAGGAAGGACTACATATCAGCGTATTTATATCGAAATACCAGCTTTTTGTCTTTGTTAGTGTTGTGATTCACTCCATCCTGTTCCACTGTACATTGTTTTAATGTCCTTTTCCCATTAACATGAAAAAATACTGAAGACTTCTCTCATGAAAGGATGTTTAAAAAATTTATTTTTAGAATCTGAGAAATTTTTAACCTTAGAGGAAATTCAGGTGTATCCGCTCGTTTGTTCTGCAGTCCTCGTGTTATTTTTGTAGTATTAGGCATCACATGTGAAATCCTGAGTCACAGGAAATCCACTCTTCTAACACCATATATAAAGTTGCTTATTTTGGTCCTTTTATAGCCTTTTATTTCCTTCCTTGGAATTTGCTCATCCACATGTGGCAGAGCACAAACAAATACACATTTTGATATGAGACCAGACTGCCAGAATTTCAGGATATGTTATAGTTTGGTCAGATTGTGTTTGCAGATAGCTGATTTTGATTAAAGATTTTTTGACGATGCAGAAATCCTGACAAAACATAGACTGTTTAGAAAGAATGGGCCTAACCACCTTGACCCACCTGTGTGTGAAGAGCGGTCGTGAAGCCTCATGCTGAAATATCTGGCCATTTCACTTGACTGAGGTACTAAAAGAATTTGCATCTTAACAGACCAGCTAATGGTCTTTCCAGACATCTGGTCATCTTTCACTTTTGAGAAAGAATGCAAGTTTATGAGACTTCGGGTTGAGCTGTCACACCTGGGGGTGGCCTCAGTAACTGAAAACTGAATCCAAGGCCAAAGTCCAAAATCTGAAGTTCCTTTGATGTCAGAAGTGAGTCAGGCTCCACAGACTCCAATGTTAAAATAAACTTTAATCATTCTCTGACTCATTCATCTGGACGGCAAAATTAGGAATGTCTGCAACACCTCATCTACTACCCAGACATTAAACTGGGTTTTTTCACTGTGTGTGATGTTTTTGAATCTTTGTGGTGTTTTTAAAGGATTTTCCAAATAATATGATGGTGTTTGTGACACAGACCAGAAGAAGTTTGTGCTTCAGTACTGATGAGTGAAATTATTAGTTTGATTAGTTTAGCCCTTCTTGGCTGATTTGTTTCAGCGCTCAGACGGTTTATGAATGCAGCTTCAGCGGTCCCCAACCTCTTTTGCAACACGGACCGGTTTATGTCCGACAATATTTTCACGGACTGGCCTTTAAGGTGTTGCGGAGAAATACAACAAAATAAAAACAGTACCGGTACAAAAAAAGAAGATTTATTCATAACGCACGGGAAAAGACCCAGGGAAACCGAGTTAATGATAAAAACGATAAAAAAATAAAAATAAAAACCCTGAAAACCTTGAATTTCACACCAGAGCCTCAACTCTCATGGCCCGGTACCGGTGGTCCATGGCCCGGGGGTTGCGGATCGCTGGTCTATACCGTATGTATACATGGATATAACTATCCACATGAGGCAACTTCTGGCTTCAGAAAACCGTACAGATGGCGAAGGTTCGTAGCATAAACCTATTCGCCGGAACGTTCAACACAATTCTACTACACAGCAAAAGCAAGACACAAGTCACCAAAGTTCTTTGTGTTTCTCATGCATGAGGGAGAGAACCAGACGAGCGCCGTTCCTTCGCTTGACCTCGGTCGCTCTCGTCCGCTCCCTCGTAACACTGCTCTTTTATTGAGGTTACATGAATATGCATAGGCTCATTAACATAGTTACACATGTGAACAAAGAGTACGGTCTGAGTGCGTGTTCATCTGTTCATCTAAACAAAAGGCACTTAGACTAACACAGATATAGATGTTGTCAGATTATAATATTATTGTATGCCATGTTAGACCCTTAATTAAAGATGGTGAATTATTATGTAGTTTTAGTTTGCATTATTCTCCTGAATTAGAAGAAGGTGATAACTATTGCATTTGTTAAGCTGAGTTGCATTACATTAGACTGCTGGTTTATGGTGAATGAATGATATTGTTTTATGATGCATTATACTGCTGAGTTATGAGAAATACTGTTTGCAGAAAGTCATCGCCTTATTTGTCTGATTAGAAGAGAACAGAACATACTGGAGTTTTCTGCCCCATCTCAGCAGGAGCAGATAAACAGGGAGCCAAGGTTGTAGCTTAGGCACTGTGTGAGAGAAAGAATGTGAATGTTTAGGCTTTTATGATTAGGTGGGGGCCACTAGAGGCTATAAGAGTTTGATCAATGCTCCACCATTTTGAGATCTGATGCTGTCTGCGTACGGTGTCCATCTCCCACGCGTGTGATCATTAAAATCATCGTTTGACTCAACCCGGCCGGACCAGTGTTGTTATTGTGGTTTTTCCTCTTGTATCCATCCCCAATATTTGAATCCGTAACAATGTGTTTGCCATACCATATATCAGCAAGAGAAGATACGACCTCTCTCATGTCATGACCCCAGGATGTGAGTGTGTATGCAGAACATTCTGGAATGCACACAAAGTCTTTGCAGACTGCTAAGGATCAGACCCCTATTCGATTATAAACTCTAAGCATATATGAGTAAATATTTCTAAGCATAAATGACAATCAACCATATAAACCTGACAGATGGTCTCACATTTGACTCTAGAATAATCTATGGTTGACTCAGTGACTGTGAGGTGCCAAGGTGTTTGGTTTTCGCCAAATGTAGCTGCTGAGTTAAAACACAGACAAATAAATGAAACCTCAGTTTTGATCACCCCTAGAAAATCAGCTCTGTAGTTCTGGAAGGAGGAAGGGAAAGAAGCTCTTTAGGTAAAGTCAGATCAGCTGTGTGATTACAAAGGAGTGTCACACAATCCTTGGAGAAGAGAAGGTCATGGTTCAGCTCATGGCATGCCAAAACATAAAAACATACTTCTACATGTCTGCTAGTCCTCATTGACCTTCTGAACCATTAGAGATCCAATTTAATGGATCTTTCTTTAAAGGTGATCAACTTGTTGTTGTTTATTGTATTGCTCTCGTTTTCTTCTGCTTGTTTTCTTTTTTTGTTCTCAACAGGTGATCCAGGTGATTGATATATGTATTTTTTTGTCTGCTTATTTAGTTGGTTTTTGTTTTTTTGCCCTTTATCCCCGTCCCTCTTTTCTTTTCCTCATTAAAGTCTGTCCCGTATCTAGCAAATGAAAATAAAAAAATTAAATAAAATAAACAATAAAAGGTGGATCAAATAGACCATTACGGCAAGGCTGGGATGGTCAATTTGGTAAAGTAAATCCGTTGGGCATCTTTCTTCGCCTTTAGACAATAATTCTGATGGCAAAAGAACCAAATGGGACAGGCAAAAAAAAAAAAAAAGGTGATCAACTTAAAAAATAACTGACTAACTAATAAACTACTGCCATATATGTGTCTGGGAATAAAAAGGCCAGACAGAGGAAAGAGATCTCTTGTCCATCCTTTCATGTTTACAGGCTATTTTCAAATTTTGGTAGGAGCTGCATAAACAATCCTAAAGCTGACTAGGCTTTCCATTGGAAACCCTTCTACACAAGCCAGACCTGTTCCCTATTTTTCAAATTTCGCTGTCATGAACTTTAACCTTTGACATGTTACCTGAGTCCTTTAGAGTATGAGGTGTACCCTTATGAAAGTGCTCACACCTGCTTATAATTGAGTAACCAACACATTTGATTATCAGCACTTGGCTCCTGCTTATTTCCTTTGGAAGCAGTAAGGGTGAGTAAGGTAATGCATCAGTTCTTTATCTGTTTTTGTTATCTTTCGTAGCTGTGACGCATGTCGATGATTCAGATTTTTTATAAATATAGCCGTGACATAGAGAATACAATTTTCAGGGGAAAAAAATTCCAAACATTTTGGTTTGTGTGTTTGATTTTGTAGTTTCATTTTGCTCTTATCAGTCTGACATATGATTCAGCCCATGGCTTTCCCCTCCTTTCCCTTTTTGTTGGTTATGCTTTTTTATACAGAAGCTGACAAGGAAAATGATTCACAAACTTTTCAAGACACCACTGGACTAAAGGCCAGTAAGTTAAAAAATTTGTAAATTTAGTAAATTGTTTTAAATTCATGCCAGCATTTCACCTGCGTCCTGCTGACATGCTAAGGGCTTATGCACAGGAAATAGAGCAGATTTACAACAGTATAAAAGAAACACTTTTTTTTCTCCCACTTATTCACAGTTCAGGTGTGGAATTTCCACTGTGCTACATTTATCCAAAACACTTCTAAAATATAAGTTTTGGTTGACAATTTAAAAAAAATTGCATTTGACAAAAAATTTAGTTATGTGGGATTATTCTGAAGTGGTTCAGGCTTTACAGGGTTAAGCTGGGATTTAGGCTCCAGTTACATCAGGTTTACATCTTTCTTTTTCCAAGACACAGCCAAAAAGTTTACAACATAACAGGTTACTGCAGGCACATTACACCACAAACATAACTAAACTAAACTTCCTACCAAAACATGATCTGGCATCTTGACATCCATCAGGAAAACAAAAAAGTCACAACCTGTACTCTCCTTCAAGATAGCATCTCAACCTGAAGGGTGTCACCTCAGTTAGAGATCCAGCTTTTAAAAACCATGCAATATAGGCCCTATGCATGATTCAGCTGTGATGGTTACGCAAATAATAAGTAAGGAGTGTCAGTGAGAAAGATTGAACTGGCCCAGGAACCAACATGACCCGGATTCCGGTGCTCCTGCTTGATGAGATTTCGTCATACAAATTCCCTAAGCCATGATTATTCATTATTAGAAAGGATGAGGTCGGAAAACATAATGACAACAATCGTGAAAATGTTTCTTAAGATGTGATTTTGGAGATCTTATCTCCTCTGGAAAGTCATCCTAAAGTCGAGGACAGAAGCACAGTTCTTTACAATAAAGCTTGAACCCAGCGAAGGGTTGAAAGTTTTAAAGTCAGTTCTAAAATGTAAAAGGAGTCACGGGAGAGAAACCAAGATTGTAGGACGTGAACATTTTTAACCAGTTGGACTCTCAGATTATATCAGATAGGAGGAGAGTTGCAGTAATTGTGCCTGTAGATGAAATGAAAGCAGGACTGCACGGCCTTGTCCCACTGCTCAGCATCCTGCTGCTGGATCAACGTGAACACTGTCAGAATGAGTAAACACAGAGAGAAAAGTAACCACAGTTATGTAAGCACTTATATCTGTCCTTGCAGGGACAAAGATCAACGAGCTCACCACACAGGGCTCAGGTGGTAGAGCAGATCAGCTACTGATTGGAAGGTTGGTGGTTCGATCCTTGGCTTCCCCAGTCTGCATGCCAAATATCCTTGGGCAAGATTCTAACCCCAAGTTGCCCTCCGATGCGTTCATCGGAGTGTGAATGTGTTTGAATGTTGGTTAGTTTGCACTTGAGTTTAGAAGCGCTTGTATGAGTGGGTGAATGTGGCATGTTGTATACAGCGCTTTGAGTACTCCGGGAGAGTAGAAAAGCGCTATAGAAGAATCAGTCCATTACACTCAGACGTCTGAATGTGAGTGCACAGTAATCTCAGCACGTTCCATTTGTTTGGCAGTTCTGAAGGCTCGCCCTTTAAAACTAACATCACAGGCTTATTGTGTTGTGATTGGCTGCGCTTTGAGAGTCACCACCATTGCTAAGCAGTCATTTCATTCATGCACATTACTTGCATGCTGTGTGGTCAAATGTTTCCTGCTGTTGGGGTATTTCTATTTGCTGTGATCGGTGTCAGGGTTGTTATTTAAAAAATGAATTCTTACACAGAACAATTTTCTGAAAAGTCATGCACCACGTTACTTAATTACACCTAGGAGAAAGGCATTTTTTATACTCCTCCTACACAACTTTCAAATTACTCTGTAAAATGACCCGAAACTGATAATCACCATTTAATATAAACCTGAAGCTACAGCCCTACATAGCAACACAAATATCTGTCCTAAGGAGGCATTAGGACAGGGGCACATAAGATCATCCTCTTAATATTTAGGTATAAACACAAAGCCGACAGCACAAAGCAAACATGAAAACTGATGAGCCTGATTGATGAGACTGAAGTTCAGGGCGTGGCTGCTGGGCTGGGTGTTAAAGTTTCTCATGCCCAAACTGTATGAATTGGTACTTAAAATTTAGCTGAGGGAGCACAGTGACTGTTCTGGGCAGGCCCGGACCCTTGAGTCAGTCCATAAAGCTGGCGCTGGATTGATGAGGTTTGCCGACAGTAGAAGAAGTAGAGTTCTGATTTTAAGATGTTTGACTGAATAAGTGTCCTCTGTGTAACAGTGAAAGGACATGCTGCAAGCTCGGACTAACTCCCCATAATTTGCAGTGTAGAGCGCTAAGCTGGCTACTACTGGTGATCTGCCTGTAGGCTGAAACCAGGTTGTGGTTACTGCTGGGAACTGTCGTCTATGACTCATGACATGTAACAATGAATTGTGGCCGGTGGTTTTATCAGATCTGACAGATGTGTTAAGTGTCAGCTTACAAGCACATTTCCTGTGGGTAGATTTCCTTGGAGATTGTATCATTGCTTGGCTTTTGTTAGAAAAGGATTTTCCACTTCAGTAAATTGTCCAATTCCAGTGATTAATATAACCTTCTATTTGGTCTAGACATCATAATGTGGCTCCATTATGTTCCACCACTGTTAGCAGTTGGCAACACAGTGGCAGGTACACCTTTCTTAAGAGTAAAGCAATGCACACAAACTGAAATCAGCCATACAAAACTGAGTATGGAAACCAGATATTCAGGGATTTATTGTTTAAAAAAAACTTTGGCAAGGGATGACAGCACAACCAGCACTGATACAGACATGAAAGAACAACGGCTCCTTTATACTCATGGGGATAATCTTTGTTTGATCAGTTGTCAGGCGTTTTCTTTTCACAGTCATGCAGGCATTTGCCTGATAATGAAGAAAGTCCATCAGGCCTTCAGCAATTATGGTTTGTTTTTCTTTCATCTCAAGAAAGTTACACATGTCTGTGTCCTCTGGAAAAGCTGGAGGAGGTGGCCAGAGAGAAGTTTAGAAGATAATATGTATTGTGTAGACTGAGTTTTCAGCTATTGACATATCAATTAACTTCTCTCATCACCACTCTATTAGAAGAAATATAAAATGCATTAAAATGAATGTTAAATGTAAAGAAATATTGTACAGCTTTACAAAGATTTACACCCGCACCTTTTTATTGTAACTGGCTGGAAATGGCTAACTGCCTCGAAGCATACTCACTGAAAACGCTAAATCCAGATGAACAGAATCAACTTTTTGGGTAGCACTAACTGTGATTAGGTTAAAGGCGGATGCTTATTAAATCCACTATCCAGGTTAAGTGGCAGTGTACCATCTTTAGTCTGTTATAAATATGTTACTCTTGATTCTCATTGTACTGTCTCTCTGAGGTACAGTGAGGTTATTGTGAGGAGATTTGACCTCCTGGCAAATCACTGCCCTCACTATAATAAAGCAGAATTTTTTCCATGCTTCTTCTCAGCTGACTAAATCAAATGAAGTAACAATAGCAGTCACTGTGCCAACAGACGATCTAAAAGCTTGACTGCTGTGGCTAAAGTACAGTATTATCCTCCAGGAAGCCATGCAGTGGTGAATTGGCCAGGCATTTAATTAGTATAAATTTCGATATTACTTTCATTTTTATGTTGCTAAAAGACAAGAGTGTGATGGGTGCAAAGTGCAAACTAAAGGACAGAAACTAATCACTGCTGCCAGTATGACATTGGCTATTTGCAAACATCTGCATAGACAGTGAAGGTTCAGTAAGGAATTTGTCTGTCAAACCCAAACAAGCAGCCAGAGCCTGCACCGTCGCAGCAATTGTTTCTAACCATTCCAGTTTCTGCATTGTATCATTGCTTGGCTTTTGTTAGAAAAGGATTTTCCACTTCAGTAAATCGTCCAATTCCAGTGATTAATATAACCTTCTATTTGGTCTAGACATCATAATGTGGCTTCATTATGTTCCTCCACTGTTAGCAGTTGGCAGCACGGTGGCACAGTGGTTAGGACTGTTGCCTCACTGCAAGTTTGGCTCCACTACCTGGTCAGGGTCTTTCTGTGTGGAGTTTACATGTTCTCCCCGTGCCTGCGTGGGTTCTCTCTGGGTACTCCGCCTTCCTCTCACAGACATGCAGTTAGTGGAGTTTGACAAACTGGTGTTTCTAAATTGCTGTGGGTGTGAGTGTGAATGGTTGTCTTTCTCTCTGTGTTAGCCCTGCGTCAGGCTGGTGACCTGTCCAGGGTGTACCCTGCCTCTCGCCCAAAGGTAGCAGGGGTACCCTGATAAGCATAAATGGAAGAGAATGGATGGACTGTTATCAGTGTTGGAGTTGTTAAACAAATAAAGGGATGATAACGGACTTTAATATCACCATCCATTCCCATTTTATTATGGTGTATCCATATAAATGGCCCACCCTGTACAATGAGATTCAGAGGAACTGCTACCAGGTTCAGAGATGTAGAAAAAAGGGTGATAAGGTCAGGTACACCTTTCTTAAGAGTAAAGCAATGCACACAAACTGAAATCAGCCATACAAAACTGAGTATGGAAACCAGATATTCAGGGATTTATTGTTTAAAAAAAAAACTTTGGCAAGGGATGACAGCACAACCAGCACTGATACAGACATGAAAGAACAACGGCTCCTTTATACTCATGGGGATAATCTTTGTTTGATCAGTTGTCAGGCGTTTTCTTTTCACAGTCATGCAGGCATTTGCCTGATAATGAAGAAAGTCCATCAGGCCCTCAGCAAATAGTTTGTTTTTCTTTCATCTCAAGAAAGTTACACTAACATACCAACAGTACAGAGAGGATAAATGAGATGAAACACAATTTTCCCTCCTTTTGATTTGAATTAATTCCTCATAGCATAAAATCTAAAAACATCAGTGCTTGCACACCTGGGGGTTTAAGCACCCTAAACTGGAAAGTGAAATGACCTTCCTGATGGTCACAAACTGTACAGAGATTTAAATGTTTACACATGTTACTTTTTTTTGCATCATCTTTACAATTATGATAGGGAGGTATCCAGTCAGGTGCATGTCAGGTTGTTCATTCATGAGGCTGTTTGGTGTGAGACAGATTCATCAGGCCTCACAGATGCCTCATACATGACGCACAGTGTGACTAATGAAGTTTCCCATATTCTCAAAAATCTGTCAAACTGCTTAAACACTGAACTTTCTTTGTGATTACATTTGGATCGGCTTTTGTAAACAAACCATCAGCTGAAGTATTGTTAGCTATACATGTAGAACATGTATCACCAAACATTGTGCACACACCTCCTTTCCCACCTAAGAACATAATAGAGAAAGAGTTAAAACGCTTCTCCTTGAATCACTCAGACAAGCTTTTTCTGTATCTGTGATGTTTGGAGAGTCATGTGGATGTTTTGTCAAAAGGTCGAGTTGGCCGGAGCAAAGAGGCAGACCCAAAAGCTGACTCAAGCAGAAAGAATATTTCACAAGAAAAGCAAGGTTTTTTTTTTTGGGTTTTTTTTTATCTTTTCACAGGAGACTTGACCACAGGGGCTGGAGGGCAAACTAGAGTCACTGGTGAGGAGTTCACTAAAAAATGTTTTCCTTTGTTCTGCAGAGTTGAGAGGCAATTAAATAGGGGGTGAAATATCTTCATTTCATTTGTACTAAGCTCGTATTTAGTATGTAGTTGTGTGGTTCACCATCTGCTTCTGTGGGAGGAGTGAAGCACCACAGTGTGGTGGCTTAACAAATGAGCAGGCACATTTGTATTTTTTGATTTGGAGTGACACAGAATGTGGTACCTAAAGAGTTAAATCTGAGGAGCCCACAAAGATACCTGAAGCTATAACAGCTCTTGCTAGCTTGGATGATGAACATTGGCGTTTGTCATTCCCCACCATCCTGCAACAACACTGTCCGAGTGAATGATTTGTCAGGATTTTGTTTCCAGTCCACTGATTGCACATGTAGTTTATCATGTGTTGTCAGTCTCCTCCCAGGTGTCATGAATAACGACGCTTCTCACGCAGGATAGTTGGGTATCAACAGACAGCAAAATGACATCAAAAACTTTGAATTTGTTTCTTTGTAATTCAGAATGGATTTAATCACTGCAACTCTTTTTGGAGAGAGATTTACCGTCTAACGTGATTACAAATTCATGACAATGTTTTTCAAACATGAAGTGTAGTTTTGATCTTCTTTTGCTGTTGGTTCAGTGAATTTTGGTCGGAGAGTGATGAAACCTGCAGATTCAGAATCTGTGAGATGTCAGCTTTCAGCACTCGACGGTGTGTCCAGGTCTTTAATCGTTTGCTGTTTTAGCTGTTTGATGGTTGTTGAAATAGTTTTGTGAGCTTTAACCTGAGATTCTGGCGTGTCTGGCAAAATGCATTTATATTTAAAAATAGATTCAGGATTTAATGAATTGATATCGCCTTGTTCAAACTAAAATTGTTTTGAATCTGGAAATTGATTTTTTAAACCCACGCCTACTTCTCACCATCATGCTGACACCTCCCTGATAACGAAGACACAGGAATCGCCTTGTGACCATGAACGCAGCTTGCAGTTTGTTTTTATTCCCGTCATCGCTCTTTGTACAAGAAAGGTACACTCACATACTAAAAGTACAGAAGATTCTTTGTAACACAAGTAAGTGTAACATAACTGCAACTCTAATGTGTTTAACTGAGCACAGCGATGTGATTGTTACTGTTTCAATGAAAAATGTAATGTGATTACAGTTACACACAGTATATGGCTGTTAATACAAGTACCCACACAGCAAGCCTGAATATTCACCAGATGATTGCATTAAAAAAGAAGAATAAAGGTCTCAAACAGCACAGAGTCCAAGGTCAGCTTGTGGCTCCAGTTACCAGGAGTGTGGCTCTAAAGCTGCAGCCACCTGGATCAGACTAGTCAAAGTGGCAATAAGCCTTTAATTTAGTTTATAGATGCTTGTTATAGAAAAATAATCCGTGTGCAATTTTATAAATCTCTAAACAATTCATATTGTTTAGAAACACGTTTATATCTGCTGTATAGCTGGACATGAGACTCTGCGGGCACTGCCTCACTTTTGAGACGCTGTTTAAAGAAATGCAGTTTTGGTTATATTGTCCAGTCCCATTAGTCACTCCTTTGCTGTCAGATTAGAGAAAAAAATCTTTCCCTGAGTGAGATTGGGTGATTTAAGCCACACATAATTTGAGCCTATGACGCTTTTTTAAAATCAGATATAAATGTGTTGAACATCAGCTCGCCACAGCCATTTCAGCTCACTGAACTTCATATTTTTTCCACATGCTGGGACAGCATTTCTCCAATCCATGGATGCTTTGTTGATAAAATGGGTTATAAAACATTTTGTCCTCTGTTCTCTGTTCACAATCACTCCCTCATCTTCAGTTAAAGCTGTAATACGCAGCTATTTTAATTGGAATTGGATAAATGGCACTCTTTTATTCCCCAGCCCAACATCTCCAAGCTTGTTCTGGCAGTTTGTCATGCGGGCGAGTGGCTACGATCTCCGAGGAAAAAAGTGCATTCCCAAGGACACATTCCCTAGGATGCGTTCCCAAGGATGCATTGTCAAGGACGCCGTGAGCAGAGCTCTGGAGATGTGAAGCCCGGCAGCAGGGGAATGGAGGAAGCTGCACAGAGTCAGGAGGAAGAGGTGCAAGCTCAAGGCTAACACAACCGGCAAAACCAAAAAGATGAAGAGCTGCTGGGTTTCCTCCTGACTGAACCGTGGCTCAGTAACAGCTTATCAGACTCATTTAAACTGGATACATCCTCTCTGAGCGGATCAAGAATCCTGGCTACACACGAGAGGACTCTGAGCCCACAGACCATTAGGTTGGTACACTTACTACTCTGTTATTAACCAGTATTGTTCAAAATTGTTTGGTATTTGGCTTTTTGCAAAGGTGTCGGCTCACTAATTGTTGATCTAAAGTCAAATCAGTCTATTTCAGAGGATTTTTAACTGCTAGACAGACATCAGAGTGGAAAGACAGAAATACTGGGGAACTTGTAGATTATACCTGCAGGAGCTTTCAAGGCTTCCACTCTTCTGCGAAGGCTTCCTACAGGATTTTTGTGTCTGTGGGAATGTTGTCCATTTATCCAGATGAGCATTTGTAAGTTCAGACACTGATGTTAGACGCTTGCACACTCCCTTCTGGTATGATCAAAGTGTTTGATGGGGTTGAGGTCAGGGCTCTGTGCAAACCAGTCAAGTTCTGCCACATCTAACTCTGTCAGTCATGCCTGTTTGGACCTTTCTTTGTGCAGAAATCATTTTTTCAACCAGTTTCCACAAAACTGAAAGTTCCAAAATGTCTTGCTGAGCATGATTTACAGGTGCGGTCTAATGCTTTTGTCTATAGCGTGCCTCTTCTTCATTCGGCCGGTAATAAAACATCTAACACTTTCTTCTACTTCATTTTATGAACAGGGTTTGATACAGGAATGACATTTTTCCTTCACCGCTCTGACTCAGTATCCTAAAGTTTCGATCATTCATTGTGAAAATTCAACTAATGAGTTGCAGTTTTTCCCCTCGAAGTGAAGGAGAACTGGTTCTGTTTGTTTCCAGTCTACAGTTTTCAAGTATAATTTTCAAATGTTGTGCGATAGTAAATATCAATAACGAACTCGAGCTGATTTAATTTGGTTGAAAATCAGTTCATAGTTAAGATCAAGGTCACAGGAAATGTGCAAGTCAGTATTCAAATATCAGATATCAGTAAATCTGTAATATGACCTTCATTGTTAGCACCCAAAGTCAATATAATTGAGTATAACATCATATGAAAGAGCATGGTGAGAGCTACGACATCACAATGACACCACAAGTTTCACAATCTCACACACACGATATGTAGTATCTTACAATACTGGACATTAGGAGACTTTTTTACAGCTTGTAGAAGCCAACAATTCAGTCCGTTCTGCTCCAGTTATCTTGGTAAAGGCCATTATTTTCTGGTATTTGTTCTCTTAATGTCTTTGTATTATCTGAGATCCCACTCTCAGTGAGACAAAACGGGTAAAAGCCCACATCCGAGACTTATTTGTTTTTTCGCACCCTGAAATCTGAGGCACATTTGAACGTGAATATCTCAAAGACTTTTAAAGAAAAGGCTGAAAATTTCACTTGTCTTTCTTACCATCAAAATAAATCAGAATCTATAATTTGGGACAGATAAAAGACCACTTACTTTCATGTTAATACTTTTATCATGAAATCCTTTGTCACAAAAATGAAGAAAGACCCATTTTATTCAACCTTCACTGCATCCTTGAACCTCCTCCAAGGTCAACTTCTTTTCCTCCTACCTGGCAACACCATCTTCATCATCCTTTGTCCAATATATCCACTCTCTCTCCTTCGTACATGTCCAAATCATCACATCCTTCCTTCTCTAACTTTGTCTCCAAATTGTTCATCTGAGCTGTCACCCTGATATTTAACTTGCATCCAAATTAGACTACTGTAATTCCCTCTACTTGGGCCTCCCATCTTCCTCTATCCACTGCCTCCAGTTAGTTCAAAATGCAGCTGCGCGTCTCCTAACTGGTACTAGAAATTATGCCCACATCACACCAGTTTTAGCCAACCTACATTGGCTCCCTGTTGAATATCGCATCAATTTCAAAATTCTCTTGCTTACCTTTAAAATTTTAAACAATTTGGCTCCCAGCTGTCTATGCAAACTCCTCCATTTGTATATCCCTAATAAGGCACTTAGATCTTCTAATCAAATGCTCCTGATGCAACCGAGGTCTCGTCTGAAGTTCAGAGGTGATCGGGCCTTTGCTGTCGTAGCTCCCAGACTCTGGAATAACCTTTTGATTCAAACTAATATGCTATTTCGTGGCTAGTTATGTGTTGTTGTTTTTTTTACTCATATTGTTCATATTGTTTCCTGCCCTCCTTTTACCTGTTTCTTTTATGCTGTCTTATGCTATTGCTCTGACCGACTGTGAAGCACTTTGGTCAGCTTTGTTGTATTATTATGTGCTATAGAAATACATTTTGATTTGATTTGATCCGAAAGAATGTGCAAAAAAAGAAAAAAAAATGGAGAAAAAGCAAATTAAAATCCAATAACTCTGGTGTCTCCAAGTGAAAATCTACGTTGAAGGTATTGTATATGTTTGTATGTCGTCTGAGAGGAGTTGGGGTTTCTTGTCTGTGGAGTGTTGGGTGTGTTTTCAGATGGATGAAGACTCGAGTCCAGTTGGCTGGAAAACCTCCAGCAGTGAGTCAGCAGAGTTTGCGCTGCAGTTGCATTCCCACCTTGCCAACAAACCTTTTATTTCTGCACCTCTGCTCGCTTCATATTGACTGCAGTATCAGTGCTGCAGCCGCCGGCAGTCGTGTCTGCCTCAGACAGTCAGTGCCAGTGTGGGTGTGACCGCTGGGTGAGCCGGGCTATGCTCCGATGACATCACACGGTCATTCTGCAGGCTGACATGTGACACACATGCACTCAGTGAGTGACACACACTGGGCGAGACACGGACAGGCCGACCATCAGCTGCTGTACAGAGGCAAGTGAAACGCTTTGAATCTGATTGCTTCCATAATGCGTGCAGTCACTGCTAGAGATCATCTGTGTGAGGGGTTTCACCCAAGCTGCTGATGTGTAGTTACCTCCCCGGGCTGCTGTGTGCAGTTATTAGACACTGTCAGCTTTGTTTTTGTTACAATCATCAGATTCTCATTTAAAGATGAAATGTCCTCAATTCATTTTGAGTTGGCTGTCTGCTCACAGCCGTATAGTGACCAAATCAGTTGTTGCAACTTTGCTGTCCATAAAAACAGCATCAACTTCTGTTTGTTTGGAAGTTTCACCATCACACTGTGACTGCTTTTGACTGCAAAGATGCCTCTGTGGCCATTAAGTGCCATAAATGTTGACCATGCATTGACCGCGTTAATGGCTTCCATCATGACATTAGTAAGCGGTTACTTCCCCATCACATTAGTCGGCTAATCAATCCACTGCCAGATTTACTGGGGTTGGGATTGTATTCTGAAGACTGCATAAATCAACAAATGTAAGACGCAGGATTATGGGCGTCAGTGTGAAGGTTGTTGTTTCGGTCTTTGGCTTGGATGAAGTTAAGTTCTTAATGTCATGGTCCTGGGTGACTGGGTCTGTGACCCAGTGTTTTGTGTTGTTTATTATTAATAATCTTCTGTTTTGTGTTATTTAGAGTTCTTAGTCTATTGGTTTCTCTCTGTGTTCCATGTTTGGGCTGTAACCCCTTATCAAGTCCGCGTCTGTATTATATTTCCTGTTTTACTTTGACAGTCTGCATCTTATGTTAATATTTCTAGTTTTGCTTCCCTTGTCTCGTCCTGCCTAATTACTCTCAGCTGTGCTCTCCTCATGTGTCTCATTCCCCTCGTTATCCCTCAGTGTAGCCCCGTGTTTCTCTTCGTCAGTGTCACGATCTCCCTCATATATGTCTGTGTGTTCTGTTTGCCAAGCCTGCCAAGTTTAATTTAGTTTTTCCCCAGTGTTCAGCAATAAAGCTAACATTTTGAGTTTCAGCTTGGCCTCTGCATTTGAGTCTGAATTTTTCATGCCTCCCTGCACACAAACCATGACACTTAACAGAGTTGTGCTTTATTTTGGCCACATGTTAACTAGGCACACTTTCATAACTGGAAGATGTTCCCTCTCATATTGGCGTCACAGATTTTCTGCAAAAATAAATAAAACTTTTTTTTAATAGACTAATTATTTATTAGAAGGGTTGGAAGAAAGGTTAGATGCTAACCGTACCAAAACCCTAATCCTTGATCATTGCCAGTGTCATGGTAGATGTTAGGAGTTTAAAACCCTGCAACACAAGAATTCATACAGGAAAACAGGGAAAAGCCCAAACTAAGCCGTGCCCTGCTTCTCTGCAGGTTTTAGACTTTTTAAAGCCATCCAGTGGGGTGGATTGGGTCTTTCAGTGAGCGAGTTCAGGCCCTAGGGCCACGTATTTGACTCACCTGTCTTAGCAGTGGGACATGATTCTGTGCTAATAAGCAAACTCTGTGGTAAGTGCACCTGACCAGTTTGGACTGACAAGAGGGTAGAAAAAAATGCAAATCAGAGTTCAGTGAGTGTATTAGTCAGCAGGTAGGCATCTATTATGATGGGTTTATTCTTGTTGTTGCACCAAAGAAATCTTAAAATATCCACTAAGATCTTGGCCTGATCAGTAACACTGCATACTTACACTGTTCATATGAAAGATAATCAAAACATTTTAATGTTGATAATGATGGTTTTCACACATTTTTATATCCTGACTCATCTCCACCAGTTTAGCTGTTTTCATTGTCGTGCTGTGCATTACTCTGCAAAACATCACAAGACCAGGGAAATTACAACTGACTCAAATCCTATGCTAGTGTTACATTTTTTTATTTCTTTCCTGGGTTCCTACACAACCTTCCACCTATCATCTTTACCACAGCAATGGGCCTGGAAGCCTGGAATGGGTGGACTTCAAAAATCACCAAAACGTGTATTAGTTAGTCCATCCATCCATCCCATCCATTCGCTTCCGCTTATCCTTTTCAGGGTCGCGGGGGGCGCTGGAGCCTATCCCAGCTGTCATAGGGCGAGAGGCGGGGTACACCCTGGACAGGTCACCAGTCTGTTGCAGGGCTAACACAAAGGGACAGACAACCATTCGCACTCACATTCACACCTAGTGGCAATTTGGATTATCCAATTAACCTATCCCCACAAGCTGCATGTCTTTGGACGGTGGGAGGAAGCCAGAGTACCCGGAGAGAACCCACACAAACACGGGGAGAACATGCAAACTCCACACAGAAAGACCCCGGCCTGATGGTGGAATTGAACTCAGGACCTTCTTGCTGTGCGGCAACAGTGCTAACCACCGTGCTGCCACAAAACAACAGCTGGGGTAAAAAAAATGACCTGACGGTTAAAATCTTTTCTATACTTGGGTTTATAAAAAGGGCAGTATGTTTGCCATATCCAATCTCTGTCTGTAACGTTATTATTTTATTTAATATTTAATTCCTTTCATTTGTTTTATATTTTTTTGGCCTGTAATTGGCATGCACTTCTGGGTTTTATCCTTTCTATTGTTATCATATTGCTGACGTTTTGCTCACTTGCGTTGCTTTGACACACTTTTATTTTCATTGGTGAAAGTGAAACTCTCTGGAAGGGAAAGCTGCTATGAATTCCACTGGAACCCGTGTTTGTCACAAACAGCAACCGCCAACGTACGGAGCAAGTCCTAGCACGATCTAATAATAATTTATGGCAGGCTGGTGTGCACATCAGCTGCTGTGCTACTGAATTAATCATTAATTTCAGGGATTTAATAACCGCTGCTTGCAAAGTTCAGACCACAACAAGCTGCTAAGATAGAGCCAAGGGAAAGTAAACCAGACAGTTAAACAGTCTGTCTGCAAGGTTTTCCAATAAAGTCTGTAGCAGAACTTCAGAGGAAATCCAGTGATAGATGTGAAAGCTTGTCTAGTATTCTTTTCACGATGTGGGTGTGTGATCATGTTCGATTTTGGCTCCAGAGTCACCTTCTTTATTGGGGACTACCACTTCATTGTCCTCCTGTCTTCTGCCTGATCAACATGGTTTCATAGCAAAAATAGTCATAAAATGGTCACAAAAAGTGACGTATTTCTTCAATGCAATTTCAAAATAAGTGACAAATTTTTTTTTGGATCTATTTTTAATTAATAATTCATTGAAATGGTAAAAAAATTTGAACATTATGCAATGCAGCTAAGTTGTTGTGTTTTGTCAAAAAGCAGAAGCAAAGAGCAGACAACAGCTGGCAGGTTTAAAGCATTGTTTATTGATAAGTAGATAAGGAGTTAAGGAGTGATTTTTATGGTTTAAAGGCAGTAGGTGGGGGAATTCAGCAGCATAACGGCCTAGTACATGGAAATTCTGTTTGAGAGGATACAAGAAGATGAGGAAGATGTGATTCACATGATTCCCATGAGAAAGCCAGCGGGTGTTTAACAGTCTTACTTGAGTTGGATGTGGTGTGCCGACAGCTGGCAAGCATCAGAGAGTTGGCAGAAAGGCAAGAGAGCAGGTAAGTCCTTCCTGTGACATGTTACAGGTAATTGGGTTCAGAGCTGGTAAGTACAGCTATAAATTTCTTCAAGCAACAGGTAGACAAGTTTCCAGATAAGCAAGTTTCCAGATGAACCTTCTCCTTCTGTGGAAGTTTGGAGCAGCTAGCTTGGAGACGTGAAAGCACACTGCGTTACCACAAAAGCGGCAGGTAACAGAGGTGGCCTAATTCTCGCCATATAATGGTGCAGAGAACTGCTGTACTCTACACTTGATTACCAGATAGAGGGCAGGTGTTGGAAGGACTGCTTCAATGGAGAAATTCCAGGCAGGGGGTGGAGCAGGAGATAGAAGCCATCACTGCATCGCCGCCTGAGGCTCCGAAGCAAAGAAAAGGTTAAGAAACAAAAGAAAAGACTTCCAGCCACCTGCCTCGTAAATCAAATAATGCACTCCCTCTCTAGTAGCTTTCCTCTTGGGTGTAGATTCACACTTCCAAGTTTTATCCAGATCCAAGTTTTAGGCTTCACTGGAGTTTTTGAAATCGCTCTAGGTCTAATTAATCTCCTCGGACCAGTTTGCCTTGGGAGACTTTACCTGGGTTATACAGTTCATCAGTTTGGGGGGGTTTGTGGTGGCTTATCAGTTATTTAGAGTTTACACTTGATTGTAATGGATGTTTGAAGGCTTCCAGTCTTGCTGTAATCAAGACTTAACTTAGTTAATGGTTCGTTTAATTAAATGAATACAGCACTGTTTCAGTTACAGTTAAATAAAGGTATAAAGGTTAGATTTCAGGAGGTCGAATGTAAAGTAACAGTTTATTGCCAGCACATCCAGCTGCCAGTACTTATTGTGCTTTAACTTCCAGAAGTTGCTCAAAAAAAATGGATCACCCGTGATTTACCTCCCAAGAGATAGAGACCAGCTCTACCATCTCTGCAGCTTTAATGAGCTCAACACATAAACCAGTTCTCCACATGCTGCGCTAAATACTTTTTATAATGTTAGAAAACCCAGTCTACCCAACAGACAAAGTCTCTCCAGCATGTCCTGGGTCGGGCCTGAGGACTCATACCAAGACACTTAGAAGGCATCCTGATCAAACCACCTTAAGTCTTGCGTTTTGATGTGGAGGAGGAACTGCTCTAGTCTGACCGATCTCTTCTTATCTCTGAAGCTGAGCTCATCATGCCTTCAGGGGAGGCTCATGTCTAGCACACGTACCTCACCCTCATGCTTTCAGTCTGTACCCACAGCACAGATGTGGAGTGTAGATCAACCAGTAAATCTAAAGCTTTGCTTCAACGCTCAGCTCTCCACCACAGCAGAACGGGTTCGGCAGATGCTGCGTCTATCAGTCACTCTTCCACTCAATCCTTCCCCGGACTGTGAACAAGACCTCCTGTGTCTCGTGCTGCTGTTCTGCAGCCTCGATGAGCCTCGATAAGGTTTCAAAATAAGAGCGGCAGATTGTCCGCAAGTAAAATCACAAGACGTCGTTGTCCTCTTAAACAGATTAAAGATACGTTCTAAACGTATTTGCAGAATATAGCTGTTAACATACCTGGGTGACTAACAGACATGGGCAGTAATGTGTAATCCGATTACTTTTTTCAAGTAATGAGTAAAGTAAGGGATTACTAAAGCAAAAAAGTAATTACATTACTGTTAGTTTCCCCTAAGCAGGCTCCGTTACTGCGTTATTAAGTCGTGATTTTGTTTGTGAGAGTGTCTCATGACAATGACATACGAGTGTGCAACATCCATGGCAACAACAGATGTGTGTAGATCAACAATGGACAAATGGAGTGCTGGAGAGAGTGCAACCATGCAGTGTTTAAAGCGTGGAAGTTCAGACATTACTTTGAGTTTGATTCCGTAAAAAGTGACAAAAAGATTAGTGTAGGGGGCGCTTTGAGTGTACTGGGTATCAGGCCCATTGTTATGGGTCATCTGGTCCCTGTAGTGAGAGCCTGGTTTGCACTGCCAGCAGTAAATCCGATTCGTTGAGGGTGGGCGTTGGACTCCAGCAGGCCTGTCCTGTCGCTGTACTTTATTACGTATTTGTTTACAGAAAGTTAAAGAAAAAAAACAAACAGGAAACTTAATGAAGCAGGACACCTGTCCATTTTTACACCCTGTGAAATAGTTATATGTCAGTTTCAGCATTATAAGAGCCAAGTAAGGTTGAATGATGAATAGATTTGCAACGTTCTATAAACATCAGTTGCAATTTTACCAGATGATGTTCTACTAATCAATTATGTGCCAGTTATTAAACATTATTAAATATAATTTACTGCAATGTATTATTATTTTTTACCAGTTATTAACAATGGTTATTACAGTTTGTCACCATTGTTAAAGACGTGCTGAAGCCGAACACTCAGACCATCAAACAGCATCAGGAGAGGCTGTGATCAGACAGGAAGCTTTTGTTTCTCAGTCAAAGTGAAGAACAGAGAGAGGAGCTCAAAAGGTCCAAGGAGCGCAGCGTCATGCATGTTGCTATGGACGCGTCCAATGGCATGGCAGGCTAATTTACAAAAGGAAGGTAACGCTGTCACGTGAGTGCTGAGGCACTGTTTTCCTTATAAAGAACCAGCTGATAAAAATGGTAATCTCAGGCGGGTTTAAATTGCAGGATAAAGACTCTGTAATAACAGATCTTAATGTTGTTTCTAAAATGAAGGTTTTATTACTGATGAAGTGACTCTGTTTATTTGAAGCCAAATACAAGTATTTTTTTTATTTGTTTCTTTAGTTTCTTTGCAACACTGAGACTGCTCAGACTGACACCTCCTCACATGTAATCACATCATCAGGACCCACTGTGCTTCATTGGTCACTGAGCAGATATGAAGTTTTCCAGGAGTGAATTATAACCCAAACCACCATCTTCATAAAATAAAACCAAGTGGTTTTTAGTGTCTATTTTCATTCATGAGTCACTTTAGATACACCTGTTCAGCTGAATGTTAATGCAAATATATAATCAGTCAATCACATGGCAGCAACTCATCATATAAAAATATGGTGAAGATGAGCTGCTGACGTTCAAATTGAGCATCAGAATGGGGAAGAAATGTGATTTAAAGGTTTTTGGAAATTGTTGGTCAGCTGGTCTGAGTATTTCAGAAACAGCTGAGATCTCTAGGGTTACAGAAAATGGTCAGAAAGAAAAATAGAAAGCCTTGTTGATGTTAGAGATCAGATGAGAATGGCCACACAGCATGCAGAAGAGCTTCTCTGAAAGCACAGTAGCACAGCAGATGGGCTACAACAGGAGAAGACCACCCAATGCACCATTTCGTTTAGCTAAAAACAGGAAACTAGGACTACAATTCCCATACTGCTTATCAAACTGGACAACTAAAGCCTGGAAGAACTTATGAGTCTCAGTTTGTGCTGTGACATTTGGATAGTAGGGTCAAAATTTGGTGGAAACAACAACAAGAAAGGGCGGAGCCATCCTGCCTCTATCAAAAAAGCTGCTGCTGACCATGTCCACCAGTCAACCTTTCTACCTATCTTTTGGCGGTTGTTTCCAGCAGGATAAGGAAGTGTTTTTCTACTCTCAACGGTCTTTCTTGCTACAAGTACCTCATTCACTCAGTCACACATTTATACAAGTGCTTTTTATGCCTAAACGCTGATGAACGCATCATTCACCATCAAAAACTATCAGTTACTATTTATTCCATAGGAGTCTTTTTGTTTCTCTGAAAACAAAGGCTTAGTACTGAGTGGCTCGGGTGTGTAGAGCTCACAGGGTCAAACATTTACTGTAAAACACATGACATGACCGCGCAATTAAAATGCTTTTCTGTGGCATTCAGAGGAGCAGCATTATGGCATTATCCACAGCACAGCCCATGAAGCTTTTATCCCTTTGTGTTGGTTTCCATGGTTACTCTGTTAAAGACTCAACTGACAGTCAGCTGTCTTTTGTGTTAGTCGCTGGCCTCTCTGGCCTCCACTCACACTCTGATTTCTTTTCTCCTCTGCGTCCACAGTGGAGCAGTCACATTTTTTCCTCATCGGGCTGTTTTTCTCTATCTCAGATGGAGATGTCGACAGCCGGTCCAGGGATGTTGAGTCACCAGCAGCGCTCCATGAAGAGAAGGCGGTGGGGAGGTCTGAGGCAGCAGTGGAAACTTCTGGGCTTGTTTGAGATTGACCAACAGCATGAGTTCTACAGCCTGACTTGCATGATGAAGGAGGGCTTGGCTGCAGCCATCAAGAACACCATCGATGACCCACCCGCAGTGAGTAGCTGTCAGGAAACAGTGCAGCCACTTACACATATTAAAAAGCCGCCTGCTTTGTAGTGAAGTGGAGGCAGTTAGCAAAATAAGCTGAAAGGTGTCACTACCACATATACTAACAGTTACCATGGAGTAGTTGTGGGTGTTTTGAAAGGAGCCCATTTAGGTCGTGGACACATGAATTTTACCTGTCATAAGTTTATGTTTTTGAAAGTAGAGATCATAAAAAAGGAGGGTTTGAGCTGACTGATAAATGTAAAATACTACATTCTCAAACAACTTCAGTAGTCCTTTTATCCTCTAAGTGGGACATTCAATTATAAACTCATTAGGAAAGTGATACTGAGGTCATAAATCAAGTGACTTCAATACAATCAGACTTTAAAAAAAAAAAACTTGGCGTCTCTCCCCATTAAAAATAATACACTCTTACGTACTAAAACATTAGCTTTACTTTTGTATATGAAAGATGAACAATCAAGCCTTTATGGCTGTTGTCATGTTGGGCTTTAGGAGCCCAAAGTAACCAAAATTAGATGGTGTGTGGAGTGTAACCATATGGCTACATCACAAAGACAACGATACCTGTTAACTGGTGCTGAGTAAAATCCAAATAAAGATAAATTTTGCCTTATTATTTGTTGGATAAGACAAAGTGGTCCAGTTCTAGGATTTCAATTAAGTAAGGTGAAGCCTAGCAGCTACAGTCACCTTTGTCACATCCACCTCTCAGTCAAAGAGGCTGCACCTCTAAAATTGTAAACTTAATATAATCCTTAATAACATTTGGACTGGTGAATTGTTGTACAGTTCTTATAAGGGAAAAAATGAGCTACAGGGACCAAAATCGTTCTTTATAACAGGTTGTAACATCTTTATTTCTGCTCTAAAGCTGCAAAGGTTCATATTTTAACAGTTTTTCTTTTTGAAGCCTCTAGTGGACATCAGAGGAACTGCAGTTTGTGGTACATCCATATTAGCTCAGATTTCTGCTTGGTTTTGTGTTAGTAGCAGTAGTAGCAGAGTCAGTGAATCCTTGGCAGTATATTACTTTTTGTTTACCTTCCATAAATTAAAAAATAAAAGCAGATTACCAAACTGAAAATTCTCTTGTTATATTGCATTAATGAGGCCTGATTATCCTTGTTGTCTTGTCTTGTCTGTTTAGTTTCATGTGAATGAGCCATAACCTACCCCCCAACCACCAAAAAAACCTTATTATCCATTTATATTATGCAGTTCTTCCAAAAAAAATGTGCTGCTTGTGTAAATGTATTGTATTACAAGTTGGTATTACATTAAAGTACCACTGAGCTGTGACACTGGACTGTTTACACAATCTTCAGAGTGCCAACAAAAAGTCATGAGAGAGTGAATGAAAGCTGTTGCATAATATTTCTACATCGTCAACTATAATGTGTCACATGGCGTAATCAGACTACAAAGGTCGTCTGTAATGGCATCTACAGCGACACCACAGCTGTGAAGGCATTGATTATTGGATTACTGCACAGAACCTGTGAGCTGCAAAAATCACAGCTTCACGCTCATTCCAAAGTGAGAAATGAGGGCTGAGGAATTTCACTGTGCAGATTCACACAAAGAACTAGTTCAGAAAAAAATAATGAACAGTTTAAAGAAAATATTTATGTGTAGCTCAGCGGGTGGTGCAATGGTGTAATGGTGTTCTTGGTAATAGCCGAAACAAGGCCAGGCATTGTTGTTAATGTAGGGACATCAGAGCTACAGTGACTGAACAGCTTGTCTAAACCGAGAGACAGATGAAACCACTCACGAAAATATAAAATATAATATGATGAATGCTTACATAGCTGAGAAATATAAATGAATATTTTGTTGAAGTTTAGCTGATTAACATGGGCTAAAAACGGTTCGACTTTGAATATAAAAGGTCATTTTTGTAATTACCCTCTGCAAACCTGTACTATAACTTCTACCACAGGAGGGCAGTATTGTAAAACCGAGATCTGAAATCTAAGAAAATGTAATATTGTTGAGACTGAGGTGATGAAGTGTTACCTGAAAGCAAGAGGGTTAATGGTTTGACTGTCCTGCTTGGTACATGTGTTCTTTTGGTTTTCCAGCTTATCAAAGAATTGCTCAATAATGCACAGAAAGTTCAAGAAAATCTAAAACTTGATTCCACTCTGAGGTTGAGTGAGAGAAGCTGACACTTACACTGACACTTACATAGTGTCTGACCAATTCTGGGAAAAGGCAGATTTTGGAAACAAGCAAAAGGTTAAATACAAGGGAGGTTTAAATAAGTAGAAGAAAGAGGATCTAACTGATTCTAAATAAGCAGAAAGAAAGACAGGGAGTGTGGATGATGAAATCCTCTTTTCTCTGATTCTTAGAATGACCAAAGTTTTAAAAATGAATCATGTTTTAATCAGTTTGACTCGAAATGAATGAGTCAGACCGTAAAGTTGTAAGAAAGTGTTTACAGAGGTCAGGGCTGATGGTTCCTTGGACTTCTATAGGACAGGAAGTCGTTTTTTGAATTTGTGCCTGGTGGCCTTTAAAAAGAATGCAAGCTTAAAGCATTTCTGCATTTCCTTTACTTTTCAGACCTAGAAGCTAGGTCCATCCTTTATATTGTTTATGATTCCAGTGAGTATTTCCTCACTGGCACACTCAAACTGAGACTGGCAGAGTGGATGCTGTCATGAGTCACTGGGCCTTCTTACTGTATGAAGTCATGTTGCTTGTTTCTTTGCATTTTGTTGATCAATTTAGTCATTCTGAAAGGTTCTTTACTATGTGTACATGTAACCGGTGTGATTCTGCGTTGTGTCTGATAAAAAAGGTAAAAGAAAGAAAGACCTCCAAGTAAATAATTTGCCCACTCCAGCTCCTACGACCAAATACAAACAGTGGGGAAGAGGGTTAGCTCAACCCACCACAGCTCCCAAGCTAGCAAGGGTATATATTCATGCTAGCATTTATGGCGCCTAAAACACATTTATGATACACACATACTACACACTTATAACATCTTACAAAAACAGGCTTAATAATGACAATAACTGAACTAAAATCGCAATCATAAACATCAGGGTGGCTAAATATGAATTATGTGTGTTTTAAGGTGTTGGAAAGAAATGACACCCACCTCTCCCACAGGGGAATTGTAGAAAAAGGGGAGAGGCAAAAGGGGTACACTGTATTTATAGTATTGCACCAAAGAAGAAGAAGAAAAGAATGAGGAGGGGCTCTAACTGATAATGAACACAACTACAGGCTTGGAGGTCCTAAAAGTCAGGTATAAAAGGAGCAGTTTGGGGGTTTAGGACACATTTTGTGTAATTATAACAATGTGATTTATGACTCTGTTACATACACACTACATTTTCCAATGGCTACCTTTTATTAAATGCAATGGAAGGTCAGTTTCCTAAATAATAATTCAACAGAGTTCGTTTTTCATGTGCTGCAGTTTGAGAAACGCTTACAAATTATACAGTAATATTTTCCTATGTTCCTGCTCCCTCACTCAGCAATCCTTTTTTTCTTTTTTTCATTCCCTTCATGTTGAAGTCAAAGTCATGGTTGCAATACTATCATCAGCATATAGCTGATTAGATTATATCACTTTTGAAAAAAAAAAAAAACTGCAGCCATTACTTAAAAAGTAAAAACTCGATTAAAAATTTTATGTAATTAATAAGAGGCGTTGTAAATAAGTAATCTCTAAAATCTAATTAAATTAAAATCAAAAATGTTTTTTTTAATTTAAAAGGGTTTTAGTATGTGACAGAATAAATAATAGTCATGGACATGAATATAGTAAACTCAAGCTCTTTTAATTTCTGGGGGAAAACTAAATAAAAAGCATTTAAACCAGCGGTCCCCAACCCCCGGGCCTCGGACCGGTACCGGTCCGTGAGTCGTTTGGTACCGGGCCGCGAGAGTTGAGGCTCAGGTGTGAAATGTATAGTTTTCAGGGTTTTTATCGGTTTTTAGCGTTATTTTGTTATCGTTTTTATCGTTAACTCGGTTTTCCTTGGTCTTTTCACGTGTGTTATGAATAAATTTTCTTTTTTTCGGTACCGGTACTAGTTTTATTTTGTTGTATTTATCCGCGACACCTTAAAGGCCGGTCCATGACAATATTGTCGGGCATAAACCGGTCCGTGGCGCAAAAAAGGTTGGAGACTGCTGATTTAAACTGCATTTCAATTCAAAACAGAGAAACAAAAATAATATCCCTGGCCAAAATTGGGCAGACTTAAAAATAAAGTCCTATTTTAAGTACCTTAACCTCCTAGGACCTGGCGTCCACATATGTGGACATCACATTTTGGGTTATTTAGACCAAAATACTCAATTTGGGCCTGATATTCACTTACGAGGACATTATGCTGCTACTGTTCTATCAAAATTTTAAATGAATATCCTCATATGTGGCTATTATTTTTCTTAAAAAAAAAAAAAAATCTGGTAATTCTTTTTTTTTACATTCATCGGGCCCCAATCAGCCCAAATATCAAAGAGAAATTAAAAATGCATGTTGTGGAAGAGTTCGGGTCTTAGGAGGTTAAGTACATTTTCAAAATGGCATTGTCTTTAAATAATAATAATAAAAATGTCATCATAAAGTGCAGTTTTTCTTCTTTAAAAAACTAAGGCAGAAACATAAAAGTTTATTAGACCAGGTTCACCTTTAAACTCTGAGTAACCTTAGCCAAAATTATTTTGTACATTAGGCTAAAACAGTGTGATCATCGAACGTTTTAGTGCAAAAAATAACAAACCCATTGGACTCACAATACCTGCATGCTTATTTATTGTCCGTCTCTTTCAGCCAGTTACTTAGACAAACTAGCCTGTTCACATAGATAGAAGTGGCAGGACTCATCAAATACTTGCAGGCCAGGACAGACAGTTGCTGGTGGGTCCCTGCTCGACTGGACAACCAAAGCAGCTGTGGTGGATTCTGCTCTGTACAAACTCAGGGCCCTGTTACACAGGGCTTCATCATCTGAATCAGGGTCCGAGGACAATGAAGAGAAGATGCTCTTTGTCTTTGCTGGCTCCTTTGTGGTGGCATCTTTACACTGTTCCTGCAGCAGGGCCTCAAGGCTGGTCCAAACCTCTTCTCACTTTCCCCTTGCAAGACACAAATCCTTAAAGCGTGTATCAAGCACAGCAGCTATCTTGAACAACTGATGGTTGAGTGTAGCTACACGTT